>NC_071088.1:10585000-10899166 GCF_027358695.1 Spea bombifrons
TTTTCTGAGACGACTGCCTGCATTGCCTTTTTCAGTGCGGGAGCTGTTTGGAGGCCAATATATTAAGTAGAGGGAGATGTGTTCAGCGGAATGGATCTCCTGCAGGGCATTTAGCTTGGGGTAGGGAAAGGGGCCAATACATTTGGGGGATCCTGCTGAATCACCTCATTAACTTTCAAAAGTGAAACATGAAAATTTGAAGGGACCACAAATGTATTAATGTGCATAGGATGGCTGTAGAGCAATGATAGGGTCTGCCTTTAGTTGGGAGGTTTGCTATTCTTTATCTAAAAACATACCTCCCAATAGTCCAAGTTTTTGTGGAACAGCCCTGTTTTTGGGGCATTGTCCTGAGTAGCGGGGGGATCCTGGGCTCGGTGGGGAGATTCTCTTATCTCCCCTGGCTTGCCCAGGGCGGTCAAATGTCATTGGAGATCTGTGCTATTGAGACTGGGTAGATGTCAGACCTGGGAAATATAAATCTCAATAATTTGAAAAATATTTCAATAAAATAAGTTTTCAAATGGGTTTCAGGTGCTGGATATAGTTATGATTTTATGTCAGATCCTTTTTAAGTGAATGACCCTCTATAAACCCCTGGGCTGGATTCATTTATGGTTCTATTTCATGTGGCACTGTTCTTTAACAAAATCTTGTGTAATATGCATGTACGGGATCCCTTTGTTCTTAATGACTGTTGATACCATGTGCATACAAACACAAACATAGTGGAAGGTTTAAAACTGCATAAGAGAACCAGACAATGTTTTAAAAGAGCCCATTCCAGGAAGGCTGCCATCTTTTTTTTATTGCTCGTCCGCTGATTTACTCCTGTTTTCTCTTCTGATACACCACAGCTTCTTTGAGTTCCTGGATATCTTTGACAAGTTTCTTGAGCATGGGTAGAGCAGGTAAATCCAATTCAGCTGTATTATTTGACACAATAGGCATCCCCCAGAAAAAAAGAATGCATATTAACCCCTTAGGGATGGTGGACATAATATTATGTCTTCACAAAACAGTCCCTTAAGCACAGGGACATAAATCACCATATCTGGGAACTCTCAGGGTTTCTCTCACTTAGGGAACGCTCAGGGTTTAGCCCAGAGACTCCGGGAGAATCGCCGGGAGAATCACTGCTTCTCCTGGTTGCCACCGGAAAAATCACCTTAGGGAGTACCTGCAGCAGAACACCTACACTGTGGTTTATCTTTTGCTTCACTGATTGGCTGTTCCAAGCAGCCAATCAGTAGCATGAAAGTGCTCCCAATGAAATCAATGGAAACATTTTCTGCACCGAAGCATAATTGGTCTCATTAGACTCCCCTGAACACTCCCCGAGCCGGCGCTGGCTAGCGGAAAGTATATCACACGGAAGATGATGTGTCTTGGGCTGACAAATCTCCTCCACGGCAAAAGGTGGCAAATGCATAAATAGGATTTTGCAGAATCCCTCCATACATTTTCAATGGGGCTCACATGGAAATGTATAGGGGCTACTTAGCTATAATATGCATTAAAGTGCGTATGATGGCTGGAGTGTCCCTTATTATTATATTATTATTTTTTATTGTTTAATATAGCACCATCGTATTCCACAGAGTTGTACAATGGGTAAAGAGGACATGAGCAGTAGTATATAACATTCAGACTTACATTTGAGAGCCCCACTCAAATGGGCTCACAATCAGGAGATAAGGCTATCCTGAATCTTAGACAAGACCGAGGACTGATTAAAGTCTGAGTCCTTACAGCAGAATAATGGGCAGACTAGATGGGCCGAATAGTTCTTATCTGCAGTCAAATTATTTGTTTCTGTGTTTAAATAATAAAAAAAACATTAAAGGACATTAATATTTTATTAAATATGAAAAAACATATCAACTGATCACAATTAATTTAGTTACATATGTTCATATAATTTATTATACATTTTATATAACCACATCACTGTATATAGATGTAGCCATACTTACTGTAAGCGTTTTGTCTATATATATCTTATCTCCAGGTTACATAGAAAAAACACAGAACAGGTGAAAGTGTATCTAATGGTATCTCTATCCATTAGAGAATAATAAATAGGTTGATTTACTCTCTACTTATCCCTCTAATGCCCTGGAAAACAGCCTGATTTGCTCCGATACCCACTCAGACCAGTTCCAGCTAACATAATGAACAGATGTTATATTTATTCCAAAATGAATATATTCCACCGAGGAATATCCCCAGTGTGTGCAATGACTTCAGCGGTTATATAGATGGAGCTGTTGGCTTTGATTTCTTTTTTTCTTTATGAGCAGCAAGACGTTTGAACTTTAAAATATGATCCAAAGTCTGCGCATATTTCCATTTCAAAATCATTTATTTGCAAACATTCACAGTATGATAGATAGTATACATTTTCCATTGGATGAATCTGAATAAAATCATCATATTATCATATAAACTTTTTTTTTACTTTGCTCGGGAAAGCTAGTTAGTATGTTCTATATTTACAAAAGGCGACATTACAATGAACTGATAAAAGTACAATTTTATGCACAAAATACATCAGATGTACAAAAATATACAACACTGTTCATAGGCTATAGGGACATATATCTATATAATTGGGACCATGTCTGTGTGAACAGCATGTCTTAAACAGCATGTCTTAAATAAAAATTATGTCTCCCCAGCCTCATGGTGACCTGTAGAGTGGTTGTATGTGAAGAAAGCTCAGTTGGGCATCTACATGCCAATGGCACAGGTGGGACAAAGGTCGAGAAGGGATCTGTGACTCAAATTCATTGGAACCTTATTGATACGTATACCCTTCATTGTTTAAGGAACTGATGCAGAAATATTTGAGTAAAAACATTCTGTAACGCAGGTCATAGAAGAAATCAGCTGAAATGTAGAATTACGCCCGAATTCAAGCAAGATTTTCAAGTTAAACTTGAAGGTAGTGTCACATTAGATCACTGGTGTCCACCGCTGGAAGTCTCCTTGGATGGGTACACTTTATGGTAGGCAGGGTGGGGTAGGGTAGAATGTCAGAGCTGTCCACAAAGACATCAAAGGTGGAGGGAGTGGAAGAGGGATGACAGTAGAAGTGGGCAGTGAAAGGTTGTCTCCTAGAGCTTTGAACAGGGAAACCTCTGTTCCCCGGCAGGGGGCTTTGACAGGCGTGGGCCTCTGAACAGGAGACCGTAACAAAGCAGGTATCTTAAGAGGATGCACGTAGGCAGAGATTTGTAACTAATTTGAGTCTGCGGCAAGTAACAGAATAAATCAAGTAAGGTGGAAAGTAGTAGTAGTAGTAGTTGTTAAACGGAGAGATACATAAGCAGAAAAGCCTATGTTCTTTTTTCCAGTAAGGCTAAAATATATTGTGATAGTTTCAGACTGAAAGTTTGACCTAGAAGCACTAGAAGCATTTTCAGTGTTCCCCATAATGTTTTTTTTATGCCCCCATTATTCAAAAGTCAAATCAAACATGAAACATTTCCTTATGTAAATTTAAAATAGTACTGAAGAAAATGTAAAGCAATATGACTTTAGGTAATAGGTATTGTGTAAAGAAACCCTTTCTTCAAAAAAATATACATACAATGTGTAGTACCGGTATTTTGTTAAGTCTCGGGTTTCTGGTTACATATGGTGCTTCATTAGTTATAGAATTTGAATGAGAATTTACTGCACATGTGAGTAAGATCAGGAGAAAAAAAAGCAATGAAGGTTTTGCTTCGAAATATAACACAATGATGTGCAGGTCATGCATGCTTCCTCAACTTTACCCTAATGAGTGGCCAGGGGGTTAACGGGAGCAGAAATCCGTAGGTTCACCATCAGGAGTTAAAAAGGCTGTGCGAGTGAGCCTATTGGTCACCTGCAGGGTCCTCCTCTGGCATCAACCAATTGGTTGATGCCAGAGGAGGACCCTGCAGGTGACCAATAGAGTCGTTCGCTCCTCCCCTTAACCCCTGACAGTGAACCTACGGATTTCCGCTTCCGTCAACCCCTGCGATGCTGTGGAGATAAGGTAGGCTAGATGGGGAAGGGACCGGGGAGATTAGTAGACGAAGATGAAGACGAAGATTCTTCGTGGTGTGTGTCTTCGTCTGAGTCTACGTTTTACCGCCGATATCTTCACTTCTTCGTTTCTTCAGGACGAACATAAAAACGCACTCTTCGTGTTGGTTTTCATGTTCGCCCGAAGACGAATGCACAAGTCTATTATATGAGGTAGAGCTGAATGGACGCTCGCAGTTACTTCTTTAAAGCTTTGAAATATAGAACACGTTTAAGAGAAAAGAATTTCAGATGTTTTCCGCTATCCTTGAACGTTGCTTTAGTAAAACTCTTGTATGCTAGGGACATGCTTTGTTTGCATGAAGCTATTAATTCAGACATATGAGGCTATTTTGTCAAGGTCAACATAGTCATTTTCAGAAAATATCACTCAACCAAATATCAACGTAGGTCAACCTAGGCCAGAAATTCCTAATTGTCCGTCTATCTTCAAAATCAGAAGGATGATCATTGCTCGAGACATCAGTAGCCTGAGCATTATGATACAAATTAGTTTATTTTAATTGTTTTATAAATGTTACAGTACATGCACAGAAACAACTGTTATAATTCTGTATTGTTTTACAGCACATCATCATATTCCACATTGCTGTACAATGGGTGACCAGGACATAACAAGCAGTGCATACCATAACAATTTGACTTACAGAAACAGGAGGTAATTGGGGCCCTACTCCAACAAGCTTACAATCTAGAATCTGGTTTGTGTAACTTAGAAGATGATGATGTTTTCACCACTCCATATGGAGTTTCCATATGGCTTTGCATTAGTGGGACTATTAGGAAGTGGGAAGAACATTTAAATTTTTAATTTGAAGGGCCATCTTCAGAACTGGAACTTGTGGGGTTTCATTCGGAGATGAGCTGTGTTCTGGATCTAACTTTAATCTGTGGGCAGTGGAGTGGAGTTTGGTCATGCCGAATCACTGCCCGGATTTTGGTCATTCTTGCCTCTAGCCTTTAAATACAAATTAAGACTGGCCTCATCCCTACAGATCGCTAGCCGCTTCTATTGCGGGAAGTCTAGTGATCCTCTCCTACAAGTCCTGTTAACTAAGCCTTGCATGATGTATAACTAAACCAGTAAAATCACATTAAAGAAATCTCCCCAAAACACCTATGCAATATGAAGGACCAGATCAGCCCTTTTTACAGGAGAACTTTTCTGTGGTCTTCATAATGAATAGTAAAGTGAGTAAACTGAGAAGTTTGGTCCAGCAGCAGACCCCCAGTATAGTGAATGCACATGTACAGAGCAGGCATTCTATTTTCACATTGATAACATACTTAAGGCTTAACTTGGTTCCATGACTATTCAAAGATTAAAGCAAGGCTCTTTTAGAAGTCTATTGCAAATGAGAATACTTGTGAAGGTTAAACCCTTGTTATTTTGGCCACTGTCCTACTGTCCCAGTTAGCTGCTCCACTTTTCCAGGCAGTAGGGAACCTGGGCTTGTGGTTAAGATGCTCTGATCTCCCCTGACCAGCTCAGGTAAGTAGCTCCATTGCAGCTCCCACTTTGTATCCTTGTGACGCTATTGGGGCAGCCATGCTTCCCACTCTTCCCAATCTGTAGGTTAATAATCCAGATCACCGTGGGAGAAGATTTTTTATGCTGTTCTATGTTGCCAACATTTTGACTAATGTTTGAGTGCCTTAATTATCTTAAATGATTTTTACCATATGATTTTTGGGATTCCAGCCAAAAATGCTACTAATAGTTTTCTCATGTTTATAATCAAATTAGGGAATTAACAAATTATGCCTTGGTCTTGTAGTAGTAAATAATGCATGTCAAATTGTCAGATTATAGAGCATATGGCTTCATGCATTTAACATGATAAATATGTTTTGAGAATAATTTTGCCCATCTAGTCTGCCCATTATTTCTGCTGTAAAGACTCACACCTCTTGGTCTTGTCTTCAGGATAGCTTTCTGCCTATCCCATGTATGTTTAAATTCCCTTGTATTGTATTAACCACTGCCACTTCTGATGGGAGGCTGTCCCAGTTATCTACCACCCTCTCTAAATTAGGCACTGCATATTCCACATGCTCAGATGTGACAGCTGATTACTAGGGGGATAGTTATGCCTAGGACCATAGTGATTCTGCCATTGGAGCACTAACAGGTACTAAAGTTGGGGCATGTGGCTGAATTAGAATTATACACATAGGGTAGGCACTTCTCAGACTAGTTGCCCTTCTCTTTAGAATAACAGGTAGGTGTTCCACTTGTTGGTCGCCGTTTAAAGAACTATGGGGGCAGGTGTCTACATGCGCCGGCTGGAATTTATTTGTTGTTTTATACAATCCTTCATTGTTCGTTGGTTGTTTTGTGTTAATGACACATTTGAATCATAATTTGTTTGCTTAATTGTCCTCCTGTACTGGATAAAAGACTGTGTTTTCCCTAACAAATAATTTTGTTATCCCCCTTAGCCATGTTACGGCTCGCTCTTGGCGGGATACTAGCTCATGGTGCCTCCAGGCTAGTTTATCCCCTGTAGGCTCCTATCAGGAGTAGGAAATTAAGGGTTCTAGAAGAGAATATCTGGGATACATAATTGCAGGTCTGGTCCAGGGCTGTCCTTTTAATCAAACACTTGAACTTTTCAAACTCATTTCAAATATGTGCCTAAAAAGTTATCTTTTAAACTTTTTTTTATAGGATTTAACTTTAGGAGAAGATATCTGCACAATGCATTTATGTGTCAAACAAACAGCCAAAGTGTGGGATCAGGTTTTGTGAAAAATGCCCTACATTCCTTCCAAAATCTAAAATTAGGACAACAAAAGAAAATTAATACAATTTAGTCTTTACAATTTGGTTTAAAAAAAAAAAATACACATGGCTTCAGTACCTGAAAACAGACTCCAACACCTAAAAAAAAATGACATAAGCTGAAGAAATAAAGCAATTCCACCTTAGATCTGTACGGTTTGTCACTTTATTATTATTTGCTGGATTTCTGACTGTTTAAACATTATTCATGAATGTCACTATTAAGTGTGTTCCAGCTTAATCACCAGACTACATTAAAATAATAAACAAGCTTCAGAGTCTAAACCAGTCAATGAGTACTCCAACCTAGGATCAAAACAGTAGGAAACTATGCGGATTACGTTTTTTTCTTATTCCAGTAAATTCTCAACTTCTGCAATCCTTTCAAGGCCGGAAAATGTTATTACCACATCAACGACTACGTAGGAAAGTAACCAAACTAACGTTACAATTTTTTAAAGTATAAAGCGGATTATATGTTATGAACTGATATATATGTCATGCAATTCCCGGGGTGAAGTTGAATTGCGGAAGTCTTTTGATCTCCAAGTTTTCAGCTTCCATGCCCACTGCTTTTAAAACAGCCAATAACAGTAACAAACGTACAAGAACATCAGCTTCCACAAACGTTAGACACAATCCTCCAGAAGGTGTGTGATTCTCTAATGGCATGGTGCTTGCACGATTGTGATCTACTTGTGTACAGGTGCATAGTTATAGTAACTTGATTTCCGTTATACCATGCTGGTTCCATTAGTCATCTGCTACTCTATATGGATTCGGTTTTTCTTTATTGTATTTCTGGTATGGGAACCTAAAAACTGTCCTCAGCGTTGGCGATATATTCCAACCCAGACTCTGTGGCACAATTTTTGGGCTGTTCTTTGGTGCAGGATACATGCATGTGAGTCAAGTCCTGAAAGCTACTATGTACCACATGTAGGGGCAAGTCTAACCCCAAACATCCATTTTGTGGGGAATAGTAGGGAAGTGAGTCTGAGTAGGCTGGAAAAATCCTGCTGGAGAATAGGCATAGCCAAACACCACTCCTCTGCCCGGGCCAACAGACCCAATCACCTGGGGAAACAGGACCATAAGTACAGTATAGAAATTTCAACACGATATATTAAAATATATATTAAATTACCTGTCTGGGGTAAATTACACTAAATGAAAATTTAAAAGCATTTTAATTGGCATTCAAAATAGCTAGCATATATGGAGATTTCTAGAAAAAAAAATGTACCGGTACTACATTTACTGTAATTCTGTACAGTGCAGGGAGATTGGCCTACATAGCAGGTGCTTTGCCCTGTTGGAGCTCCCACAGTTTGTGCCGGGGAGATCGTTTAGAATAATGTATGAATTATTCTGACATATATCCATATGGCAGTCCATGATTTTTTTCATGTCTACTTAGACAAAACACTAACTGCCTCTATAACATGTTAAACAAATAAACCTTAGCCGACTCTAAGGTTTAACACAAAAAAAACAACGCATAAATTAAGAAGCTTCCCTACCAACATCCAATATAAAAGACAAATGTGGATAAACGATTTCAACATATACAAATGTAATGTCAAGCATTTGAAGAAAAAAAAAACTTCCAATACAAATTCTGATTAGGGTATGTAGTGACATTTTAATTGGTTTTCTCTCCAGCAGTGATGAATGTGCCCTTATTCAAAGGAATTGTGACACAAGGGCAAACTGTGTCTGCTTAATTGCAATGAAAAATAATTAGAAATTTCAATTTTCTATAAATGTGTAAGCAGCTTTTATTGATTTAACATGTATTGCTATTTATTGAGCCAATTTAATACATTTTAAACAACTAACTTTGCTTTTTTGTAATCCATCTGTTTTGCTAGAGGGTTGTCAGTGTTTTTTTTTTCATCTTCTCTTTAACACGTTGCCAAGATGTATTCTGAGCTTGTGTTCTTCTCTTTTAAGATCATTGCAGTCCACTTTAAGCTTTTATAATTAAAAAGACATTCAATTAATCATGCGGCACAATAAGCCTTTGTGCAAATAATTTATTAAAAGGAACAGGGGTTCACGTAACATCAAGAGAAAGTTTAAGAAAAGATAATTCCATTGATGATTACATGTATGGAGATACTGTGAGTTAATTAAACTCTAAATTTGGACAATTTCTCAAATTACCAAAAGTATAACTTATGCCATATAAGTAATAATAAAGAAAAACAATTAGCCTTTTAATTGCAATCGTTTATTGGCCCTTCTTTTTTCTATAAAAGAGTTCCCAAAGACAACACTAATAAGCATTTAGGAGCCAATCCAGCATATTTTCTAGCCTCAGTTGTTGATTTGAGTATCAGAAAATATGCATAACTGGGAGAGTTCACAAGTACGAAAAAAATGTTAATAGCCATAACATAAAGTCATACCTGGGAACTTCTGGGCTCCGGCTACCCGGAGCCTTCCCTTGCCGGACGCGGCCAGAACTGCCCACTGATGTCAGCGGGCGGTCCCGTGACGTCGGAGGGAGATTCCGCTGACATCGGTGGGAGGTCCCCTGACATCAGTGGGAGGTCCAGCTGATGTTGGGGGTGTTTCTGCTGATGTCAGGGGCGTTCCCGTCTATGTCAGCAGGAACACCCTCATTTAAATGGAAAATGGGCAGGGAGCAGGGTGTGTCAAGACCTCGCTCCCGCGACCCAGAGGATTCGGGTCTTGACCCAGAAAACCGGAGAAGCAATATCTGGGAAAACCCAGAGAGTTCCCAGGTATTCATAGTAACATAGTAACATAGTAACATAGTTCATAAGGTTGAAAAAAGACCAAAGTCCATCAAGTTCAACCTATATACATATTGTGTCCCTACCGTGTTGATCCAGAGGAAGGCAAAAAACCCTTATGAAGCAGATGCCAATTGCCCCATACCAGGGGGAAAATTCCTTCCCGACTCCAAATATGGCAATCAGAATAAATCCCTGGATCAACGTTCTGTCCCTATTAATCTACTATCCATAACTTGTGATATTATTGCTTTCAAGAAACACGTCCAGGCTCCTTTTGAACTCTTTTATTGAGTTCACCATTACCACTTCCTCTGGCAGAGAGTTCCATAGTCTCACCGCTCTTACTGTAAAGAACCCCTGTCTGTGCTGGTGTAGAAACCTTCTTTCCTCCAGCCGTAGACGATGTCCCCTTGTTATAGATACAGTCCTGGGTATAAATAGGTCCTGGGAGTGATCTCTGTACTGCCCCCTTATATATTTATACATAGTTATTAAGTCCCCCCTAAGCCGTCTTTTCTCCAAACTAAATAACCCTAATTCTGATAATCTTTCTGGGTACTGCAGTCCTTCCATTCCCCTTATTACTCTGGTTGCCCGTCTTTGAACCCTCTCCAGTTCCACTATATCTTTCTTGTACACTGGTGCCCAGTACTGTACACAGTATTCCATGTGTGGTCTGACTAGTGACTTGTACAATGGTAGAATTATTTCCTTGTCATGGGCATCCATGCCCCTTTTGATGCACCCCATGATTTTATTTGCCTTAGCAGCAGCTGCCCGACACTGGTCGCTACAGGTAAATTTACTGTTAACCAAGACTCCTAAGTCCTTTTCCATGTCAGTCGTCCCCAGTGTTTTCCCATTTAATACATATTCCCAGCCTGGATTTTTCTTCCCCATGTGCATAACCTTACATTTATCCGTGTTGAACCTCATCTGCCACATCCCAGCCCAAGCCTCCAACCTATGCAGATCCATTTGTAATCGTGCACTGTCCTCTATTGTGTTAACCACGCTACAGAGCTTAGTATCGTCTGCAAAGATTGATACTTTACTATACAATCCCTCTACAAGGTCATTAATAAATATATTAAAAAGAATAGGACCCAAAACTGACCCCTGTGGTACCCCACTAGTAACAGTCACCCACTCAGAGTATGTACCATTAATAACCACCCTCTGTTTCCTATCACTGAGCCAGTTACTTACCCACATACACACATTCTCCCCCAGCCCAAGCATTCTCATTTTATGTACCAGCCTTTTATGTGGCACCGTATCAAATGCTTTGGAAAAATCAAGATATACGACATCCAGCGATTCTCCCCGATCCAGTCTTGAGCTCACCTCCTCATAAAAGCTGATCAGGTTAGTTTGACAGGACCGATCCCTTGTAAACCCATGCTGATATGGAGTCATACATTTATTTTCATTGAGATACTCCAAAATAGCATCTCTTAGGAAACCCTCAAACAGTTTACATACAACAGAAGTTAAACTAACAGGCCTATAATTCCCCGGGTCACTTTTTGTCCCCTTTTTGAATATTGGCACAACATTTGCAATGCGCCAGTCCTGGGGAACAGACCCGGTCACTATAGAGTCCTTGAATATTAGAAATAGGGGTCTGTCTATTACATTACTTAACTCCCTTAGAACGCGGGGGTGAATGCCATCTGGACCTGGTGATTTGTCTATTTTGATTTTTTTTAGGCGGCACTGCACTTCTTCCTGGGTTAGACAGGCGACATGTACTGGGGCATTTATCTCATCCTGCTGTATATTACCTGGCATTTCATTTTCCTCTGTGAATACAGCAGAGAAGAATATATTTAATAGATTCGCTTTTTCCTGATCCCCGTCTATAACGTCTCCCTCATTACTTTTTAAGGGGCCGACACTTTCATTTTTAACCTTTTTACTATTTATATAGTTAAAGAACATTTTGGGGTTTGTTTTACTCTCTTTGGCAATGAGTCTTTCTGTCGCCACTTTTGCTGCTTTTATCTGATTTTTACATATTTTATTTTTTTCCCGATAGCTTCTTAGTGCTTCCTCACTGCCTTCCTGTTTTAGTAGCCTAAATGCCTTTTTTTTGCCATTTATTGCCACCTTTACATTTTTATTTATCCACATTGGTTTTCTCTTGCTCCTGACACTTTTATTCCCATACGGTATGTACTTTTCACAGTGAGAATTTAAGATATTTTGAAAAATCTCCCATTTAGTATCTGTGCTTTTGTTTTTGAGGACATTTTCCCAATTTACAGTGTTAAGGGCTTCTCTTAGTTGATCAAACTTTGCCTTCCTAAAGTTTATAGTTCTTGTGGCTCCTCTAAGAGTTCCCTTATTGAACGACAAGTTATAATGTATTATATTGTGATCACTATTTCCTAGGTGCCCTCTGACCTGCACATTAGTTACTCTGTCAGGTCTGTTGGTTAATATTAAGTCCAGTAGAGCGCCCCCTCTGGTTGGGCCCTGTACCATTTGGGACAGATAATTATTTTTACTTATAGTCAGAAAGCGGTTTCCTTTATGAGATTCACAGGTCTCGGTTTCCCAGTTTATGTCGGGATAGTTAAAGTCCCCCATAATAACCACCTCATTGTGATTTGCTGCCTTGTTTATTTGCTTTAATAATTGATCTTCTGCTGCTTCAATTATATTTGGTGGCTTATAGCAAACCCCGATCAGTATTTTATTATTTTTCTTTCCATATATTTCTACCCATAATGACTCCACATCATCATTTCCCTCACATATATTCTCCCGCAGTGTGGCCTTTAGGCTGGACTTTACATAAAGGCAAACTCCTCCCCCTTTTCGTTTTTTTCGATCCTTCCTGAATAGACTATAACCCTGTATGTTAACCGCCCAGTCATAGCTATCATCCAACCATGTCTCTGTTATACCCACTATGTCATAATTTTCTGCAGACATTATTAACTCCAGTTCGCCAGTTTTATTGGTCAGACTTCTGGCATTAGTAAGCATACAATTTAGAGGTGTATGGTTTTTTCTCCTATCCAGCCTATCCCTATTAACTATTCTAACCCCTCCCTCCGCTCCACCCCCAGGTACATTTATATGCCCCAGCTCTCTATCTATACTATCTTCCCCTTCTATATTGTAGTTTCCCTCCCCCCCTTTCCCTAGTTTAAACACTCCTCCACCCTTCTGGCCATCTTCTCCCCGAGTACAGCTGCACCCTCCCCATTGAGGTGCAGCCCGTCCCTACCGTAGAGCCTGTATCCGACAGAGAAGTCGGCCCAGTTCTCCATGAACCCAAACCCCTCCTTCCTACACCAGCTTCTGAGCCACTTGTTTAGCTCCCTAATCTCCCGCTGCCTCTCTGGTGTGGCACGTGGTACAGGTAATATTTCAGAAAATACTACCTTGGAGGTCCTTGCCTTGAGCTTGCTACCTAAGTCCCTGAAATCATTTTTAAGGACACTCCGCCTACCTCTTACTTTGTCATTGGTGCCAATGTGCACCATGACAGCTGGGTCTTCTCCAGCCCCTCCCAGTAATCTGTCAACCCGATCCGCGATGTGCCGAACTCGAGCGCCAGGCAGACAACACACTGTTCGGCGATCCCGGTCTTTGTGACAGATTGCCCTGTCTGTCCCCCTAATAATAGAGTCCCCTACTACCAGCACCTGTCTGGCCTGCCCTGTGCTCGTCCTTCCCTCCTTACTGGAGCAGACACCGCTCTGGAGGTCAGAGGCAGTGACTTGCTGCAGTATTGCTAACTCTGAACTAACATCCCCCTCATCTGCCAACCGGGCAAACTTGTTGGGGTGTGCTAGATCAGGACTAGCCTCCCTGGCGCTTTTCCCCCTACCCCGCCTTCTAACTGTAACCCAGCTAGCTGCCTGACTGTCCTGTACCTCCATCCCGCTATCCTCCCCCACCTCTACCCGCGAGAGAGCTTGCTCAGTGAGCAGCAGACTCCTCTCCAAGTTGTCAATAGATCTCAGTGTTGCCAGTTGCTCCTCTAGACTCAGGATTTGTGCTTCCAAATGAGCAACCTGCACACATCTCGCACAGCAATATGCACCCTCGAAGCGCTGATCAAGGATTGCATACATTGAGCAAGATGTACACCTGACCGCATTGTCAAACATGGAGGACATCTTGGCAATGGGGATAGCTCAAATAACTGGCAAAAACAGACAGTAAGGTGCAAAATATATATAAATATATATGGAATAACAAGGATGTATACTTTCCCCTCCTTTTTGCTTTTTAACTCCTTCTTTGCTTGTAACTCCTCACTTAGAGATGTCACTTAGGAGATTCGCCCCAGCTCAGGATTCGCTTGTGTGTCCAAGCTAAATGCAACTGCAAAAAGCCAAGCAGAACTCACAGAGAAGTTCAGATAGGGAAAGGGTAATAAAAACATATTATCTTTTACTATTATCTATCTGTCTATCTATCTATCTATCTATCTATCTATCTATCTATCTATCTATCTATCTATCTATCTATCTATCTATCCATGTATCCATGTACCTGTCAATTTATCTCTAATTTTTATCTAAAATTTCTCATATAGCTGTAGTCTTCTAAAAATGCATGACTGTTGTAGCCTCGATTTTCCAGGCTAGGCTTAACCCCCCATTAACCTCAATAATGACACCACACACCATTGAATATGGATAAGAAAAGGCCACAGCCAATTTTATTTATTAGAGTCATTGTCACGCCAAAACCTGAAACAATAAACATAGGTGCGTTAACGAGGACAATAACTCAAAACACAAACATGTAAATATATACAATGAACACACCAAGCTTGCCAAGTAATCCAGGTACCATAACCAAATACCACTTAAGGAAGGGACATACCGAGATGCCCCCACCCTGACCTGAGGTTCCAGCACTGGCAGCCAAGAACCTCCCACCAGATGTTACCAACCATTCACTTACCACCACATTAACCCCCTGGATACCTGGCAAGCTGCCGCCCCACAGACTGTGACAAAACACCACAAACCAAACCAGAATACAAATGTAAAGGGAGGGAGGGAGGGCGGGACACGCAACCAGGTAAGCTAACCACAAGAATGTTCCTAAGCCCACGAAAACAGCCACTTAAATAACCTGCCCCCAACTCCACCCCCTAAATTCCCTCCAAAAAAGCCTACCCCTCCTCCGCACAACAGTCAGGACCCACTATAGCCCATGCTGCCCCCCCGTGGGCATCATGATGGATGTCACAAGAAATGGGGTATGGACACTAAATAATAGATAACAAATAGATAGAATGCATTTCAAACTCTGTCCTACGGAGTGCACTGCCTTTCCCGTTGGTGCATTATTAGGCGATCGTGAAAGATAATGTACATTTCAGTTACCGCCGAATATTGATGGAGAGAACTCTTATAATTGCAGGTCATAAGTTTTTACTTCAAGACACAATAGACAAGAGGAACAAACTTTGCCTTTTAATTCCTGAATAAGCCATTTGAAATGTGAATCACACAGGACATGAATGACACTATTCACGAAGGTTTTGTTCCACAAATTTTGCTAGACAGATTACACGGATATTCAGGAAATCAAATCATTCACAAAGACAAAGCGATATTTGTTATACTCAAATGACATAATCCATTCGCTCAAACAATAGCAACGTGGTCACCTAAAGGAAAAGGCAATTTGCGGATATTAAATGTGACATTTTTAGTGTTCTCAAAAGGGGAAACAAGTATTGAATTGTAAGGAACATTAGCAAGTTATTAATTTTAGGGTTTTTTTGTACAATTTTGGCATTATAGTGCATTGCAAGATTAGACTTTCTTGAAAGGAAACAAATGCATTAATTGTAATATCTCGGATCCATTCGAAAGGCAATTGTATGATTCGTTTTCACATTTTCCATCTAGCAGAGTAGTTTTTGAAAGCCTACAAATACATTTTTTCATACAAATGTATTTTTTTTTACAAAGAGAAAATATTACCTTTTAAGTTATATAATTACGTAAGACATAAATGTAAATGGAATTAGAAATCTAAAGAATTATTCCCAGGCAAACTGCATAAAACCCTAATATTTAAACTATCATCGTTTATAAGGCTATATGTTAATGATTTCCTTTTATTTTTTTTATTTCATGTGTCTTTGTGGAATTTTTTGTATTATACTGTTTACATATTTATCCAGATCTCCAACTTTTCATTTAATAAATAAAAATATTCAAGAGGTACCAACACTTGCAATGCTAATCTGCCATCTTATTTCTGGAGATCTGCAAGAAGGAATACATATAAAGATCACGAAATTGACTTTATAATGTTGTTTCTAAAGTGCGTATCTATGAAATAACTAGTGAGAATATTCAGGGGCATTCATAATCAAGTTTGAACGCAATGGGCATCTGTATGGATATTCTGGAGACTGTTCAAAGGGAGAGTTCCAAAATGGTGACTGGTTTGCACAATAAAATTATCACATCATGATAAATGTAATAGCAGCACATTGAGTGCTAAATGTTACCACAACTGCTAGAAAACTACCAAGTGTCCTATTTTGGTTCCTTTATGTCCATTTTACTCCTCTGAATGCTAAACTACACAGCATAACATTAACTATTCTTGACTTCCATGATGTTGAGCCAGCAATAGTAGGAATAGTACCTGGTAACTGTAGATTGGGCTTTGGGGTCGACAATAAGTCTTCAGGGCAAACTAACTTTTGTCAACTGCATCTATAATAATTTACATATTGCTGAACGTCAACAACAGTGCTTACAACAGAGTCAGTAAAATCACACACAATAACAAACTGGTACAAAAGGAGAAGAGGGTCCTGCTCTTGTGAGCTTACAATCTAGACTGAGGTAATTGCGGCTAATCTTCACCACTCCAGCTATTGTAAACTAGAGCTACTACCGCTGTTATATCATTTTTCCCTATTAACGGGAATTTGCCTCCCACCAGGAAACCTCTCTATTGAGCCAGCAAAGGTAGGCAATGGAGAGAAGGTAAGGAGGTGTTGGGGTGGGAGAGGGAAAAAAATCCTGTAGCTGCCCATTAAAAACTGTTAAAAAAAGTGATTGTCTATTGGTTAAGTAAAACAAAGATTATTCTTGAGCTTTCCCTGACCACCTTTTCAACCACTTGGTTGGTTTATTGCTGGAGCATCATTCAGAACACTGAATAGTGTGATAAAGAATTCTGTAGCCAACGGCCATAACGTTCACAGCCAGGGCCCCACCTCTGCTTCCATGCCAAGAAACGAAGATAGAAAAATGCAACGTATGGTTCCATTCACTAAACCTGGAGGTCGTGCAGACAGATTTCTTCAAGGTCATCTCATTGATTTATGATTGAATTTTGCAGGGTAGCAGAACCATTAGGCTGGCATTTAATGCATGATTAAGCAAATGTAGCTGGTTCAGTGAATAAGCAACAGGGAGTGTAGATCTTGTACAGGTAGTAGGATGTACGTGTGAACCAGCAATTCTTAAGGATAAGCGCTACACAAAATATAACTCTTTAACATCTATAATGCATGACTTTTGGTGCATTGTTATTTGCACACACACTTTGACTCTGGGATGGCCTTTGTGTAATGTAGGCAAAAGCATAGACGGACTCCTTATTCCCTATGTGTTTAGGGGCAATACCAAGGGAAAATGGACGAGGTTTAATGCCACCCTGCCTGTTCCTGCTGATGCCCCAATCATCATCTTCCAACGATTGAGATTTGTTGAGCGTTGTCAGAAGAGTTTGCAAGAAAGTTGTGGTTTTAGATCTCCCACTTCACTGTTCATTATGAAGGACCAACAATGGCAGGTTTCTCCAGAAAGAAGAGCTGAGCTTGCTTTACATAATGTATCATTCAATGTCTGAGGACACTGATGAACTTATACCGATCTAACCATACATTTTACAGGGCCAGCCAAGCTCTTCCTGCAGCAGAAGCTCACTGGGGATGGACCTTCGGAATGTAAAGTGAAGTTAAGGAGCGGAAACCACAACTCCACAAACCCTCCAGCGAATTCTTTCTTTAGTGAACAGTCCCCAATTTTGTGTCATGTGTCACCTATTTTCACATACAGTAACTACGCTCGTTTTTGGTTATACCTGCCTATTAGCTATCTAAGCTCTGGCTGCGAAGGTCATTTAAATTTTATCTTAAGTCCTTTGCTTTAAATAAAATGCATATTATTATTATTATTAGAGCTTGGGGCATCGGTCTTTGTTGCTAAGATACAGAAGATAACCAGTCAAATATCTAAAAAGACTAACATCATTATATATGATTAAAAAAAAAGTATGATATTAGGTATAACATATCTTATCTAAAATGTCAAATTAAAATGTACCCTTAAAGCATTCTGTGGCGCTCTGTACTTCTCTATACAAATCAAACGACAGGATTTTTTTCTTATTTACTAAAAGGGGCAGCGACAGATTAACTCCGTTTGTGAGTCATTCAGCTCCTGGTCTCGGCTGCACATCATTATTGTGCTTGCAAGATGTTAATTGCTGTATCTGCGCCTTAACTCTGTTTAAACAACCATTGCCTAACATCCTTTATGACCTATTCACCTACATCTGCATTTTGTGACACTGGGAATAAAAAGATTATTGGATGAGGTAGACGAGAAAAATGAGCCACGGACTATTTAAAATGTTGAAATTACGCACATTTCCTGTATTCTTCTCCGTTTTCCTAGGAGGAAAGGGCTGGATGTTTACTTTTTCAGTAACAAAAAAAAAAGAAAAACCTCTAACGTACTTTATTTTTTTCTTTCCTAAAACATTTTCTAATAAAGAAACAGTTTACTTCCCCTGACGGTCCCGCTAAAGAAACATGCACGCTTATCAGAAAAAAAGCACTTGGCTTAAGTAAAAGCTGCAGCTCTGGAGCCAATAAGTGACAGGAAAGTGCTCCCATTGAAATGTATGGGAGTCCTTTTTTACATATGTGCTCCCTCATCATAATTCATTCACACAATCATTATTCCCTAACCAGCCAGAGGAGTATAGTTAGAGGAATATGCAGACGGGAAGGCATATAAGGCAAAGGGCTAATCCGAAAACAGTCCAGGGTCAGTATAGCAGGACACTGAGGGGCCTGATTGCCCAAGAGGGTGATCCTGGTTTTGTACCAGGAGGACTGCCGCGTCCCCTGGACCTGCCTTCCTAGGCTTGGGCCTAGTTGGCCTCGGCAGGGATACATCACAGGACCCAAGAGAAGACATTTCCCAGTATCATGGTAGGCCAACCCGGCCCTGCCAACCTTTTGTGCGCACAAATATTTCCTCTGTTTTCTGGTTGCCCAACGTGTGTGGACAGCTTAGAGGGAACATTGGAGAACACACGTGCATGATAAAGTCATACTCTGTGTCGTAGATTCCTTACCATGGTTACAGTCTGAGCCTGTATATTTTAAGATGCTAGCCGGTTCACATTTCCAGTTGCCATTGAAATAGCAAAAAAATGTAACATGGAAAGAAAAAATAAAGCAACATTTTTCTGGCAGGATAACTGATTCTTTGGGCTTATTCGGTGATATTTCACACGTGCCATTTAGCAGCATAGGAGAAAAAGTATAACATGATAATGGAAAATTGTCAGACCCGTTCCACTTCACCTGCTGTATAATCGGTGTATAATTTCCTTGTCACAAAACTCTCTTAATTATAAACTGCTCACTGATCAAACCTAGCACAAATGAAGCTATTATTTAACATTATTTCCCATACTGTTCAGACATGTAAGTCACCAACCATTAGCAGAAAAAAAAATTCTGCTATTCCACATTTTTGGAGAGTGACCAAACTATTTTATTATGAAACTTCATGTTGGTCTATAAGGGATTGGGCAGGCTTATCACCCCTGCGTGCAATTATGTAGTCAAAAATAACTTTTAAATCCTGTTACTCTATAGGAAGTACTTATCGAGGAGGAAATAAGTATTTTCACACCGTAATAACATCTCTCTGCCTAAGAGCAACATCAGTGAAGTTCATCTAAATACTACATCGAAATCGGCTTGAAAATTACAAGTTAGTGCTACATTGCATCCAAAGGCTTTCTGGAAAAACTAGAAAATAAATTCAGAAGAACATGCAAAGAGATAATGCACTAATACATTTGCAAAGCTGCACATATACATGGGCTTCTAAGTATGAATACGCAGAACTGTGGACCATAAACAATATTTATTCATTTTGTTTATTTCATAAAAACATTTTGAGTGCCCTGGGAAAGAGGGACTTGGAGAGAGGAGGACACCTACAGATTTTGGCCTTGAAAGGGGACCTCTTAAGAGGGACACTATTATTGTATGCATGTTGTGCTAAAGTATTCTTCCATTGCTTGGGATAAACATATGGCTATCATGAAGCTAAGATGAGACCAAGGACGGAATGAAATGGGCAGACTAGATGGCCAAGTGGGTCTTATCTGCCATCAAATTCTTTGTTCTTATGTTTCTATTTTGGTTGGGCACAGACCTCCATAGTGTAAATGCTCTGGTTGAAGAGATCAAAGATCTCTTTTGAACCTGGCCTATTGACCCGCAGGACACTATAACCCCTAGGCTCTGGCCTTGGAGAGCCATCGCATGTGTGGTACATAGCAGGCATCAAAGGCCTCCTTTAACTAATATATACCACTTACATACAGTGTAAATGGTATAATTAATAATTGATTTATGTACATGTGTTTGGACAGAACACTCAAGCTCACTGTTTGCCAGAATCTGTTTTGTTCTTTATTACTGGGCCGCTTGGCTGGACTCCCTACCTGAATTAAGGGCTCCTAGGACGTTGTTAAGATAGTGTGACCCTGCATGAAATCAGCCTTTATATACATATATATAACAATGTAAACTGCAAATTTATGGAAACAAACCTTGTTATAAAAAGAAAAATAATAACATATATGATGTCCAAAAATATTGCGTTTATAATGATTATTATGAAGCTATTTTAAAATTGACCTTTTAAATTTAAATGTTTGCATTTGGGCACAAATCGTATTTTTACACAGATATATGGTTGCAGAATCCCTCGGACATGACTCATTCTGATAAACCTAAATGTATGTTCAACAAGGTTTTACAGCTGTTCCCTACGCACATTCCCTAAAACACATACATAAAAAATAGAAGTACCCTGATGAGTCCAATTACAGAATGTGGATCCTTCATGGCATGTGACATTTCTGTCTTGAAGATGGACTATATGACATCGTTAGTGATGTAAGTGCCATGAAAAAGAATATTGAAAGAAAGTGGTGTAGAAAATGGAGATAATGGCAGAAGTGTTTAGAACAGGGGCACGTTGCTCTAGCAGCCATGCTAATGATAGACTACAGCACAGAAAAAAATAATTCTGCTATCCATTACCACTATTTGGGTAAGACACGGTATAAAACACGTGCAATTGTTATACTCGTTTGTTGCCATTTTATACACTATAGGGTTTAGTCATTAAATTGGGAGTTTGAAGGTAATTACTATTAACATGAAGCCTATTTACTAAAGGTCTAGTTGTCCATCAAGCGAGAAGTCACCTCCAGTGGTATACCTGGACACAATCCGAACGCGCTATTCTGTGATAACAAGACAATTATTAAAATGATTTAAGCAAAGTTTATTTAAATGTATTACTTACTGATTATTACCACAAATGTATTCAAAATGTACTTTATTAAAAGTAAGGCTTCCAGAATCGTTATCTTAAGGGATTCAGTAAGAAAGCAGAGTAACTTTCCTTACTGACACGTCAATGTCCCCGTTCTGCGCAGGCTATGTACGTAAAGGGTCAGTTGGAGCCAAACTTCCAACATTGGGGATCCGGCATCACATAATGGGCACAGATAATTGACAATTTTCTTTTTTGTCTGTCAATTAAATTCCAGTTAAAAAGGAAAAATAGGTTTAGTCTGTAGGCCTTAAAACCAGTGCTAATTTTCAACAAGGTCACATAAGAGTGATATTTTTTTTTTCCATTTTTTTTGAGATCCTTGCAAGGATTGCCTAAGTTTCCTTGTACCCACCTAGATATTGATCGGTGTTCGTCAGGAAGTCTTAGTTTGCATACCACAAGCAACAGTCCTAAAATTATGCAAAACTGAGAAATGGAACAAAATCTTTTGGGGTTGTGTAAAACAGGTGTTTCTGGTGCAAAGTAAACTAGGGGAGAAAATAACAGGGTGACCACTTCTGACTTCTGAGGTCCAATGATTCCATGGCCAGCCTTAGATGAGCTTTGTGGGCATCCCGATCCTCCCTGCACTTGCTGACCTTGGAGAGAACCTCATGGTAGAACCCCCAACCAGCTCAGAAGCCACCTAGTGTCCCTATATCATAGGAAACTATTTTATGCATTTGTAGGATGAAACAGGGATGTCCGTAAATGTTAAATGTTGCCAAGGTCAGACTGGCACCAAATATCGGCCTTGGATTCAAATGCATGGAGCTTCCATCTAAAAAAGGAGGTGGCTAACGGCATTTTTGCCAATACAGGCCTACGCTATAAGACAAAAAAAAAATTCTAGTTCCACCCACACGGTATTTAGAGTGAAAATCATTGGTACGGAAAATCCGGTGTTAGTTACGTCTGTAACTTTTTCCAACCATGTTTCCGTTGTAAGTATTTTTATTTTTAATAGGTTCCAAGAATAGTAAAGGAAACCGGACATTCTTTTATGCAACGCTGTAACGTCACTTTTTGTTTTGCTAAGATGGATATTTCTACATAGGAACATATAACAAATGCAATTTAGTTCAACTGAAATCGCATGCAGCACATTCAGTTCCTTACTCTGACGAAAATGCTCTTGTAAAAAGGTTTATAAAATTAATTATGCCACGACTTGAATCTAAAACAGCTGTTTTATAAAAGTAAAAATAGAAATGTCATTGGCCACGCAAACTTTTTATACTAAGTAAGGAAGGGCAAACCCTACAATGCAAACTCGAGGCATACAGGTATTTATTCCATTAGAATAATAACATTATTCATTCCCCATTTTATGTGTATAAATCCCGCTATAAAAGACAAATAACAAATGTATTAAAAATAATCGATTATCTATGGACTGTTCAGGGTCAACTCAAGGTTGGCCCTCCATAATGTATAGTAATATCAGGGAGTTGAAGTGTTCTCTCTCTCTTGCAAACTCTCTCTTTAGTGAATAGACCCTCATTTAAAAAGTGAAATAAAAAGGAGTTCTCCATAATAAATATCAGTTTATGCATTTATAGTATTCTACACTTCCTTGGGACTGTTGTCAGCTATGGTTCGGAAATTGTAAATCTCCATATTTCTCCAGCTTTGCAATTTCATCTGTCTCCAACGCACAAATTTCAACATATTAAGTGGAACTTAATAACATCTCATATTTTCACAGCAGTGAAATGGATAATAATTCATGCCTCTCGAGTTCTAGGAGAAAAATGGCAAAGTTGCCAAAAATAACAGCGCAATAGGAAGAGAAAATAGGATGCAGGATGAAATAAAACGAAAGTAGATAAAAGACTAAAGGAAACTGACCCATTATTAAACGGGGTTTTTTGACGCAAAGAAATACACTTTTTTTTTCTTCTAAATTTCCGCTTCCAAAGCGATAAAATAATAAACCATAGACAACTCCCTGTCATTTACCTTATCTAACAAATACAGGCAAAAATGTAATTTGTCCTTTTGCTGGCACATTGTTGGATAGGTATATTTCCTTTTTAACCCTTTAGTAGCATAAACCTTTTGAATAGTTTTTTAATAATAATTAATAAAGTCCTTTGCTTGCTAAAATCAAAATCATGGGAAAGCCTATAATCATTTCCGAACGCCATAGGAAGGAAACAGCCTTCTCAAGCAGACGTCAGCTGAGATATTAATGTTGCTGAATAAATGCCCTTTATAGTCAGGGCGAGACTCTGACTGCTCGGCTACAAACAATAACGTGCATCCTGTTCCTACAATCAGCTGCCGTTAGGTCAACAGAGGCAAAACGCTAGGAATTATTATGTTAGCCTTTAAAGGCGCATGTACTTCGAATCTTGTAAAGATGTGAGTTGCTGGTTAGATGAAGTGTTTAGCAATATTTCATCTCTAGAACTAGAAGGTCAGCGTGGTAGATGAGTGGAGCAGCCTCCCATCATAAGTAGTAGATGGTGATACAGTGAGGGAATGAAACATCCATGGGACAGGGATAAAGCTATCGTGAATCTAAGACAAGACCAAGGATTGATTTTTCCATTTACATCAGGGGAAATGGGCGGACTAGATGGGCCAAATGGTCCTTACCTACCATCGAATTCTAGGCTTCTTTCTCATTGACTTCACCATGCATTATAAAATGCCCACTTTTGTGTCTTTCAACAAAAAGGGCTGCGCGTGCTGAATTATTAAATTTAGCAGAAGCTAAACTTTTGAATAGCGGAAGATCTCAGGCAGCAAGCCGGGAAGGTGCTTAGTAAATACACCATTGGAGATATTCTTCTATGAGTTGTTTCTTATGCACTCACACAAGAGCCAATGGAGAGATTCTCATGTCAACCGAGTTATTGAAGCCATTGGAAAAATCTAATTTGTTTCTATGAGACCTACAGGAGGTCCAAAACAAACTAAAGCCTTACCTGTGCAAAATTATTTTTACCCACAAACATTTCTTTGCAAAAGGTTCGCCTTGGACTATTGGAACAAGAAAGAATATCCTCTGACTACCATATATTTTTACATGCAGTTATATTTAAAGTTTTCATTATCTATCTATCTATCTATCTATCTATCTATCTATCTATCTATCTATCTATCTATCTATCTATCTATTTATCTATCTGTCTATCTATCTATCTATCTATCTATCTATCTATCTATCTATCTATCTATCCATCTATCTATCTATCTATCTATCTATCTATCTATCTATCTATCTATCACCACTCCATCTATCCATCACCTCTCTACAGTATATTGTAAGCTTGGGAGTATTGCCTTCTTTATCTAATGTATCAGTTTGTCTTTTTTTGGGGGGTTTTGTTATGTTACGAAGTGCTGCATAAATAGTTGGCGCTATATAAATAAAAGATAATACGACTACTACTAATAATCTGAATACCTATCTCCGAACCATCACTGGCTAACAGCAAATCAAGGAGAGGTCTGTAATGCAGAACAGCTGGACCGTGATCTCATAGCCTTCGGAAGATAAGCTGCGAGTACATTCTGCTCTCTGTCCCTATGTCATTCCTCTGAAGTAATTTAATTAAGGATATAACTGTCTCTCTGGGAAAACAAAAGAATGACTGCTATGAACACATTTTGCCATATGCTACATTTCCCCTCTCAGAAAACACACACTCTATAGTATTCAATGTCTGAAAGAAAATTGAATGCATTAACATCTCCTCAACAGACGCCTAAGGAAATTTGACGTTAGGATTAAGATTATAGGGGCAACAATAACAGGACCTTAACTTGGCATTGATGAATATACATACATAATTGATACAAATTGCTTTAAAAAAAATGTTTTACTCACACACCTCAACATCTGTTGTGGAGAAATTCCACCAAAATATTTTTATTTTATGTAGATTAGCATGATAAATGTTTTTGATGAATGTCCAATCTGCTTTAAAAAAAGAATAACGTGTGTATTTCCTCCCAAACCATATGTTTGTTTTTATAAATTACAATGATTATACTATGTTAGTAGAACATATTATTAAACAAAATATCGGAAAAATAATGTTAGATGAATAGTAGATTATTGTTATTATATTGATATCATATGATATTTTGAACACATCTGCTCAGCATGCCAGGGAAATATTCGGATTTGCCCTGGAGTCTCCAGATGAAGTGCCGCTTCCCAGGGTCTCCGGATCAGTCTCTTCTTTCTCCAGGAAGGGAAGCTTTTTGGAGATGCCTCTTCCTACCCCAATTCCCCTCCTGTTCCTCCTCACATAAGGCTGCCTTGTTATATAACTAAGACAGAAAGCTTGCAAGCATGCCTTATTGGATTACAAGTAACCCATGTTTGTAGGAATCCTACATAGATACTTAATAAAATGATTGGTCATTTCCGCAGGACAAATGCGTATTTTGGCTGGGCCTCATAACTTGCGGTCTTCACCTACCGCCTCCATGCTGAACACCAGGATATGACATCAAATGCCTGCTTCCTGGATTTTAAGGATGTACAGTGCCAGGTTTGCTATAAGTATATAAGTATATATGGGAACGTTACAAGGGGATCTCTAAAGAAAGGAGCAGTGGCCTGATCGCTGAGTAATTATGCAACAGAGAGGCTAATGCACCCTAGAAGAGCCGCTCTAGTCGGCCTAGGCCACGCTATAAAGAATCATTATCACTCCTATACATTGTATATTATGGAATGAACAGGTACCAGAGCACCTCGGATGGCAGCAAAAATGTGTCCTATACTCAACGAAGCAGGTATCGGTCTATAGATACTTATATATATATACTGTATATGTATATATATATATATATATATATATATCTAAATATGAATATATATATATATATATATATAATATTTTATTACAGATGTCCTTAAACTGCTAGCCCAGCAAGTCAAAAGGAACAGGTGGTTTACCTGATGTGACCCCCGTTAGCCACCACTGCATTGACCATGTCCTGTGATAAAAGGTGTTTATTGAAAAGTTATCTTTCAACAAGGTTTATTGTTATCTTTCATCTCTTACTTACGCGTAGTTCCAAAACATTTCCTATTCCTACTCCCATTGGGAGTCACACATATTCTTTACAGTGCCCATAAAGGTGGTATTCATAAATATTACTTGAACTTCACAAAGTCCATATAGTATATATATATATATATATATATATATATATATATATTTATATATACACACACACACACAGAACCTAAGTGTATACTTCTGTATTGATATAAACAAGTAGTATAGTTTTGCTTGCACATAGTTATTTCTCACTGTTTAAAAGTTTACTGTGACAAATCACAAACTTGTTTTTGCTTCTTTTCACATATATTTCTCCTAAAATAGTGCCCAAAATTATGTCTATGATAAGATTTTGCTGACTCAACTAATTGCACCAACCATGATTGTGTAATTAAAACGTGCATTCTTCTAAACATGACAAGCAATCACTTTGCGGTCAAATTTTATTAGGTCGTAAGACGTATAATAAAAATTTGACTTATGCAGATGTGCAAATATCTCACTGGCTGTATTACAAATATTTTTATAGGCTTTCAATATGATCTTTAAAAAAAAAACTATTAAAAAGTCCCAAAACATAACCATGCAGTTTAAAAAAAAACCACTATGCAATGTTTCCAAAATGTGTCCTTAGGAAGTTCAAAGAACAAGTCCAATTAAAGGGACAGTTTACTGTGCCAACACCACATATAAAGAAGTAATATGTACTCCTCCATGGCCGGACAATTCTCTCCACTGATTGGCAACTTGAAGGAGCCAATCAGTGGCAAGATAGTGCTCCTATGGAACACAGAGTTGTCACTCCTGCTCATCATATAGCCGGGGGGGGGGGAATTATGTAGAATCCCCCATATACTTGCGAGAGAGGCAGCACGAAACCACACGAGTCTAACCTGACTCCATCCGTATTCCCCATGCAAATTGTTAATGTAGATGCTGTTTTTATTTCAATTGTTTTTTTTTTGATAGCTAACAGTCATTTTTACACTTTAGGGGTACGGTAGTTTTAAAGTTCTATCATGTTATCCCTTCCTCCATTTTAACCGCATACAAATAATATAAAAAAAAATCTAAGGAACTTTTTAAATGGCGATGGCAACAACATATCAGTTCTTGCTTTTGTGTGATATGACAATTAAACATTGCCTGAGAAATTATGAATGTTATTATTTCTTTGAAGGACTTTACATTAATTGGTACTAGGAATGATGCTAGAAGCAGAGAATGCAGGAAAAAAAACACATTTAGCACATTTTTCAAGAACAGCTTTCAGCATCTCAGTTTAAATATTGCACACAATCTATTGTATACAAACTATTAATAATGACACAATAAATTAATTATAATGAAGGAGCTCAGACTTCAAGCTTGTTGCCCTTGATCAACATTTTTGATCTTTACTCTACTCGTAAAGATTAATATAACCGAGGTTTATATTTTACTAATTTTCCTCATTCGTATCCAGACATAAAAGATTTTCCCAGTCATTTCTCAACCCTGACTGTCTAACCCTTCATCTCAAAAAGCCATCCCTGCGCCTTTCGCAAACTTGGATTACTGCACTGTGGTGAGGATATTCAAACCACTGCTTGTAAAATGAGAACGCGTATGGAACATTTCACTGGTGGGTGTCAAGGCGGATGCTGAATAACGTCTGAATCCACATTATTTCTTTAGAAGTCATAACATTCACATAGTAAGAGAGAGAGGTTAGATCTGACGGGAAAACAAGTAGAGGTTTAGGTGACTGGAAGATGTTTAACCCAACAAAAGTATTGTCAGGCCCCACTGGCCCTTATCTGGCATGGTCAGGGGTGCCCTCAGCCCCGTGGTCGCGATGTTGGTGATAACCGGATGTGACCTGTGATCTCTGGAACTTGCGCAATAGCTGGCAGTTGAGGAATATAGGTGGGATAATGAACGGCGTAATTGATTATTATATGCAAACTCTACCAGAGTCAGCAAGTATAGCCAATTATGTTTGGAAATGTGTAATATAGCAGCATTGATATTGTTCACATGTTTTGGTTTGTTCTTAGTGTTTTGGAAACACACCGTTCTACCATCCAATCTGATAAGGGCCTCAATCAAGATAGGGGAGGAGCAGATCCATTTAGGTCCATAAAAACCCCACAGAATTTTCCCTGATTGCGCCACTGTTCCACAGCTTTGGTCCCTGTGTGTCCTTGATTACCCGGTATTTGATCTCTTACTTGCCTCTTGTATTACCCTGTTTGCTATTGCCATTGACCTGTGTATTGCTCTATATCTATTATTTGCCCCCTATATCTAGTGGCAAGACCACATGATAGGGGTGCTTGGCAAGACATATCATCTCCTGCTTCTGCACTCTGTACCAACCCTGACAGGTAAATCTTTCCTTACATATATGTAACCCAGTTAAAGTACACCTTCTCTTCGTGGACTATCACAAATTGAAAGTCATCTTAGACCTATTTCTTCAAAGGAGGAGAAATCTTAAAACAAGAGGTCATAATCTAAAACTAGTTGGTCGGAGGTTTAGATATAATGTAAGGAATTCTAATACAGTACGGGAATTTAAACATGAATGGGATAAGCATAAGGCTTGAATCTAAGGCAAGACCAGCAACTGATTCTCTTTTTTCTATGTTTCTATTAATTGTTGTCTCATATTTATTTATGTCTCCCTTTAGGTTGTGGAGACTCACTGTGGAGACTCACCAAAAGTTATATAAAATACTCCAACCACTCAAGCAGATGATTAAATCAATGAGTTTCCAAAAAAGTTATTATCAGAAATTAGCTAATCTGACATTCGTCTCTAGTAGCACAGACTCATGGGAAATCGTGTCACAACCTTTCGGAATTATAGTAAATTTACTTGCTAACAGTAATAAATAAATAAAAAAAATAAAAACGGTATAAAGGTTTATATTAGAAAAATAAAATACTAGTGAAACAGTATTTTTTACTCTTATTATGTTTTATAGGAATTAACTAATATTAAAAATTTATATCGGAAACATTCTTTATGGCTCCATTATTTTTTATTTATATAGCGCAAACAATTTACGCAGCCCTCCATAGAATACATACATTCAAGAGGTATGACAA
This sequence comes from Spea bombifrons, assembly GCF_027358695.1. NCBI lineage: Eukaryota > Metazoa > Chordata > Amphibia > Anura > Pelobatidae > Spea > Spea bombifrons. Next base: position 10,614,435 of record NC_071088.1, read on the forward strand.
AAGCACACTAAGACAAACCGACACATTGGGTAAAGAGGGCTTTTATAATACAGAAATGTACAGTTTAAATTGAAATATGATTTTTTTTATAATAAAAAAAAGGTTAATTAGGGCTCAAAGTAATAATTCAAAAATATCAAACTAATTATGAAACAAAAGAGGCCCACAGTTAATATCACAGTTTCTCTGGATTCTTTTGTTCTTTTACTATATCATTTTGGTCATAATTTAAGTCAAAAACTGAAGAATAAAAAAAAAAACAACGTCTGTGAGCTTAGAAATTCATAAATGTAATTAGCCGTGTCTCTCAAAAGTTATTATATTAAATCACATTTAGTTTCAGCTTGCAGACTGGTATTTCAATACAGCGATGTAACGTGTCACGCTACAAAGTACAAAGGGTTCCATATAAATTTAACACTATATTGCCTATAGCATCTCCGACTCCATATCTAGAACATAATGTGATTGGGGAACGGTCATGAGCAAACTATTCTTAATACTGATATCTGCAGCTCATGTTATATATGACATATATGTTAGAAACGGAATGGTCCAATCAGAAGGAACATTCTTTTGGTTGCTTCAGTGTTAATACCACATTCAAACTCTGCATTAGAATCACTTTTTGTACATAACTAACCACCCTAAATCCATGGTTCCACCTTAGACTGACATGTTATGAGTTCATGTTGATCTTTAACATGTTAAGGTCAAGTTGTTTATGTTTGAATATAAGTATGTCTCCTACAATGTGGGCACTTATACGCAATGTAAATACCATAGGAAAAGACTGCATTTTGATGAAAGAAGTGGATGAAAACAATTCTCCAATACTTGCCGTCTCACAGTCAGTGACGTCATGTGTCTCAGGACATTTACATTGTGACGTATGGCGCATTTCTGGAATTAAATAGCGCTGTCACATATATTGTGATGTGGCGAGGTTATAAGTGAACTTTTCAGCATTGCCTTGGTAGAAGTTCCAACAGGAGCTTTCCCTCCCCCCGCAAAAACACGTAGGTTGCATGTAAGGAGGCCTTCAATGTTTTATTAAATGTATATATATTTAATACTGCATATAATACGGTATTTCTACCTTTCAAAAGGTGGCACACTAAGCAAGTGTCTTCTTCTGAACCTTGTTTGTTTAAAAGTTGGGTTTATTCAGAGAAGACAGATATTCATTTTCCTGCATGGAGCCAAAGTTAAATTCCATATGTACCTTAGAATGTGACCTCAAACCTTACCTAGAGTTGGTCTATCCAATCATATCCAGTACATATTGTACATGTATCAAATAGCATTATACAATAAAAATTGTATGTGTATTATAGATAGAATTCACGATAGCAGGATACCACCAGAAAAATATAGATCTTATTTCCATTGGGTATTTCTTCGTAAACCAAAATGTGTGATCTGTTGGCCAACCTACTCTAGTTGGCTTCTACTCTAATGTATCTCAGATGAGTTTTTTACAACGTTCATTTTAGATTCCTCCATTTGTAGAGTTCCTCCATTTGCCAAACACGTATGTTTTCTTTTTACGTTAAATGAATTAGGGCTGCATATTATAAAGAAAAGCTGTTGAAGAGTTGTAAATGTGCTATGGCTAAGTGGGACCATCTTAGATATTTATATACTTCTTTCAGCCATCATAAAATATGTAATGAACACGTTCTTGTGCATGGAGCTAAATTTGCAACCTCCCCTCTGTACTTTGTTAATTAGTTACATTGGATATACAGCAGAATATAAAGTTATTTTATTACAATAATTGTTGATCCCATAGAATAGGCAACAACGTCCCCAAATACACTTTAAATTAAATATAAGGCTCATTGAGTTCCACATTTACAAAACAATGAGAAATCGGAGCAATCAAAATTATGATGGAATGATAAATGTAATTGACCCAAAAAAAGACAAGCAATCCAATTAAAGCTGTAACATATAGAAAGAATCCTATACATTTCCTGCTCTTAATCCTTTCTTCCCAACTCTCACCAACGAATCTGCTTATCAGCATTCCTTCTTCTTTGTGATTAATGATAATGCAATTTTCCTGATAATATTCATATGTCTCCAGAAGCACTATTTTAGCCGGTAAGGACATTTCTACTTTAAAACTATTTACTAATCCACTTTCCATCTATTTTTTTTATCTTTTTTTTTTCTGCAATTGTTTTTTTTAACATGTTTAAGTTCAACTCATTTTTTATATACACGTGTATAAAATACAATAATTTCCCCGCTGCTGTATATTTTACTACATAAAACAGAAAAGTCATTTGTTAAATTAGTATTGCTTCATTAAGACACCAATGTTTGTTTTCAGTTGACCCAATACTCAGAAATTTGTTAAGTAGACTTAAAAGGGAACACGCACCGAATGTTTAATACTAGTGTGAGATTAAAAAAAGGTTTTCCTTTTTTAAACCCAATTTTAGCTTTGCAGAAATCAGGTATTTTAGCCCAATCTACTAGACAAACTCCCTGAAGAATGTAGAAATCTCACTAATTGTAATGCTCATTATGCAAGGAAGGCCAAGCTCTTCTTGCACCAGGAGCTCACTGGGGTTGGCCCTTCATAACGAACATTGAATTACTTTATTGCCATAAAGAATCAGCTCAGTGTGGTGTTTGAGCAGGGAAAATCACCCAAAACATCACATGACTGACAACAATGGCTGCCTCCAGGTCTGAAGCAAAGGAACAAAAAACAGGTTTTTGTAGGTCTCTTTAATTATTGTATACAATCCTTCTTTAAGTACAAGTTATTTGTTCTGTTACATGACTAAGCAACACAATGCATAAAGTAACTGCAGAATATGCAATAATTAAAGCATAAATATAAGTAAAATATGTATAGTTGTCATAATAAGATATTGTATGACTCGAGTGTTGTCAGGTGAGCCAAATTGTTCTCAATCACCAAACATCAACTGTCTTGCAGTCTTGCACTTTTGCCCATGTTATCCAGCCAGTTAACTACACTATTACTCATGTGATAATTCACAAAAATTTATATAGTATTAATATAAATATTTAGCAATGCTGTACAATGGCTAAACAGGTCATAAGAGGTAGTCAATCACATAACAATTTGGAATTACAGAAGTAAAACTTAACAAGGGCATTGCTCAAACAAGCTTACAATCTAAAAGGAGGTGTGGGGGCAGGGCCAGGCCAAGACAAAATGCCGCCTAGGGCGAAGTTTAAAATGCTGCCCCCCCATTATCTAACCTTCCTCTCCCTCCCTCCCTATTATCTACCCTTACTCTCCCTCCCCCTCCCTATTATCTACCCTTACTCTCCCTACCCCCTCCCTATTATCTACCCTTACGCTCCCTACCCCCCTTCCCCCTTGTACTTACCTTTCAGCAGTCCTGCGGCGAGTCTCCCTGCTGGCTTGTAATGCTGAGCGCCGGAAATGACGTCATCTTCCGGTGCTCAGCATTACAAGCCGGAACCGAGAACGATCAGGGAGACTCGCCGCAGAGGAGAGAGAGAGGGGCGCCGAGTGGGTACTGACAACTTGGTAAGCGAAAACCCCTTGGCGCCCCTCTCTCTTCCGCTTTGAAAAAAAAAAGGGGCTTGGGGCAGCAAAGTGCCGCCCCTTCAAAAGTGCCCCCTGGAGCAGTTGCCCCACTCGGCTCCATTGTCGGGCCGGGGGTGTTACACAACTAGATACTGATAAGCCAATAGTCTATTATAGTAAGAGAATATTTAAAAAATATTGGAATATTAATAAAAAATCATAATACAGTCATGATAACTATTCCAATTTGCAAATGTACCATGTATCATGAATAATGAATAAATATATTCACAAGTCAAGCAGTCTGGATTTTGGTAAACGTCTTTCTATTTCTGAATGATGATAGCAAGTAAATGCTTTGTTTTGCTGAATTTTTCCTGTTCTTCCGCAATTCCATTTCCTCGAGGTCACAATGACATAAATACCATACGTACGGAGTAAATCCTCTGAAATTATTTTTAGTAAATCAGGAAAGTATAGAAAGACCAAGGTCGATGGAGATCATTTTAGTGGCAATTAGACCCTAATTGTTGGAAATCTATGTTCAATGCCACATATCCATCTGTACTCCATTATACTATAATTTCACGCTCATTCCTATTATTGTGCTTGCAGTGGGCATGAATTGTGAAGGGTTAAACATTGCCAAATGGAGGCGTTTTGTCATATTATACTACTGATCTCTACAGCAACGCAACGCCTTAACACAAGATGCTGGCGCCGTTCTCCTCACGTACCTGTTCTGTTTTGGATCTAAATGTGTCTCAGAACGTCACTGCACACGCGTGAAGCTGGTTTTGACGTGCGTGCAATTATTTTATTTAGTAAATAAAATGTCAACATTGCTCAAACAAAGCCCCCCAAATTACATATTATTTTAACTCCCGTCCCACGCTATGAGCATTTGGATGAGGGCGGAGGAGGGGAAACAACTCTGCAAATGCTTATTGTCTCTGGGAGAGGTCGTGAGTTGTTTCTCCAGACTTCAGGATCTGGTTTTATCAAAGCGAACAAGGGGCCTTCTTCATTCATTGACTTTAACCAAAAACTGGATCTCAAGCTGGCTTTTACCAAGAAGCTTTGCACCAGTTCTAACCTCTGCTGCCAAAATCGGCACTAAAATGACACCAAAAATGACATAAAAAAAGATGCAAGCGCTTTCCATGCTATTATTTTAATTCCGCCCGTTGTATACTTTTCTGTAATGTGCTGATGCTGATGCGCTGTCGAGAACTGCGTTTTTTTTGACTGTGCTGAGAATAACAGTTATAAATCTAAAATATTCATAATTTCAAGTATGCTGCAGGATAATGTTCCTTCATACGGTCTGCCTTGGAGGATGTACATGGTAATAATCACTGCGACGTACAGAACGATATTCCTTAAAGTCACTTATACTGCACGTTACCTTCATTATTTAATACTTGTAGACATGAGGGGAGAGGATCTAATTGATGCAGAACATTTTCTAAAAATACCATGTAGAAGTTATACCTTTTGGCAAGCTCACTGACAATAATTATTATATAAAAGGGAAAATTAAAAAGATTCTAGCACAGAATGCAACTAAATTAAAACAATGATCCAAGAGGATGTGACAAATGAGAATGCGGTAAAGAAAATATTTTACACAGTAAAGGTAACAGAAAATATTTTTTATATTTTAACCCTTGCATTTGTTCTTCACAAAGAAATATAATTTGTTAAAAAATGTAAATATTATATAGATATATGTATAAATAAATTGTTACTTAGTTCTTTTAACCTGGCTTTAAATGCTATGTTACCCTCATGGGGTAATTCTAAGGAGTACTAGAATTAGATCACTTGTTTAGTTAATGGAACTTCATAACGCAGTATTCTTCATCATGACCCAATGCAGTAATATCACATACACTCATGACCTTGTTTGTTTACTTACAATGTTTACTGTTGGTCCACAAGGAAAGCCCTGCCACGTGGCCCACTACTATAATGGTCCCTAAAACACATTCCGGAAACAGTAATCAAAGAAGCTTGACTCTTTATTTGTATTTCATTATGTCAGATGTTCTTTGTAATTATAGTAGTAAATACTATTGTACAGTCCAGTGCTTGGTACACCAAGGGCACTGTCATGACCCAACTAACTTTGCCACTCTTCTTCCTTGACCCCATTTCTCACTCATCCAACATTGTTTGAGAGTGGGTTGGGGGCTCCCGGTTTCATTTACTTATATTTATCTAAATGTGTGAGTTGCAGGTGAGGACATATGAGTTTGCATGTAGTGCACAAAACTTAAGGTCACAAGCACACATAGTTCTTTACAAGAATCTCATATATTAGTGACTGTACAAGTTGCTTTATGGGCATTGGCATGCAACCAAAGTCAAGTCCGGTCAGACCTTCAACTGACCACTTGACTTTTAGTGCATAGACCTCAATGCTTTACAGACATAAACAGTCCGGTAACCAACCAACATTTTTGCTTTGAAACTACAATGCTGAAGAGCCGGCAGAAGGTGGTAAGTCATAAATGAGGCTAAGGGTAAAAGACTATGTTTTTACATCAAAATCTAAGATTCATTAAATTAATGATTTTGTTTCTGAATGCTAAGTTCAGGATTTGTATTCAACAATTCTCCAACATGCTATTATTGTTATTATTATTATTATTATTATTATTATTATTATTTGCCTTTATATAGTTTTGGCAGGTTCAGAGGTGTCTTAGAACTTTGATCTCCCCAACCAGCCCTTTGAGAACTATGGTGAAGCTGTGAGAGCTCGAAGGCTGCAGCCCCCAGATCTACTCCTATGCCTAGTATGCCAAAGCAAGGACATACAATCATGTAAAGGACATTTGGTGATTTCATTAGAAACAATGATGGAGCTAAGGTCTACATACAGTATCTCAGAAATATGTTCTTGTCCTGGAAGCCACTGTTCATTCATTTTAATTTTAAATGATTTAATTTTCTTTCTTACACGATCTTTAATTTATGAGGCTACTAATGAAACAGACCAAATATAGATAAGGTCACTGGTAAAAGAAGTGCTAGTGCTTGAGACAGCTCTGGTGAGATGATGTCCAAGTATTTAGACTTTTGACTCTGCATATAGCAAGGTGCTGCCAGCTAAGCAAAGTGTATACATCTATTATAGTGTAAGCTTCCAAGCCAAGTCCTCTTTCTCTAATGTATCGGTCTGCCTTAGTCTGTCAGTTCTATTTATTGTAAGAAGAGCTGTGTAAATTGTTGGTGCTATACAAAAAAAGGTAATGATAATAATAATAATAACAATAATAATAATTATTATTATTATTAATTAACCTCTTAATGACAAAGCCAGTACATGTACGGGCTCAAAATACATTGTTTTCAATGGGTTTAGGGACCGCCCATTGTCCTTAAGAGGTTAATAACACAAACAAGTATATAGTGATCCGAGAAGAGATTTCACACTTATATATTCTCCCATAAAGACCACTATTTTCCAATTTACATTCTATAGTGAGAGATATTAGAGGTACAGGAAAATCTCTTGCAACAACACTGAGGGGGTTTAGAACCTCCATCAGTACCTGATACCATTGCAGGATTGGAGGAAGTCTTAGGAAATGTATTTACTATAAATGAGAAAATCATCCATCAGTCTGGAAAGTTTGGAAAACCACATGTTTTTGGGCACTTTTTTTTGAGAGTGTTCATAAGCAAAATAACAAAAACCTCCTTAGGCTAATTGGATTTGAATGCTAACAATATATACATCGTATCTTTTTATTTATAGTGCTCTTGAAGTATGTTCTGTTTATGGTAACACACTGGCCCAAGCTAAATTTAGATTCTGTTTTGTCTAAGTTCTATATTTAGAAAAGTGCTAACTTTCAGCAGAAATAAAGTTGCTAAATATGTTTTCTTTTTACTTGCAATTACAACCCTTTGATTTCGAAATTCCTGTCTTGGAGACCCTTTTTTTTTTGCTATGTGATCCTGTCTATCAGCAGACATTGCTAATGGCAGATGATTAAGCCAACGCTTCCCCTGCAGAGAATGAAAACAACCACAAGTGTGCACTCATTTTATACGTCAAGATCATGCATAAAAATAATACTCATCCTGTTATGGTTGTGAAAGTTACCTCTCCCAAGACAGGAAGAAAACCGGTCATACGCTCACATTTAATAGCAAGTCGGAATAACAGCCTCATGTGCACAAGCTTTCACCTTGAGAAAGGCCTGATTTTGACATCAGCTTTCAGGCTGAACATCATATTTAACTATGATAATGTAGATAATACTTTGAATAATAATACTAATATTTGCTTTTATTTATAAAGTGTCCACAGATGCACCGAATATGGACCTTTACCATTTACAATATAATACAGAGGGAAGCGGAAATCCGTAGGTTCGCTGTCAGGGGTTAAGGGGCCGTGCAAACAACTCTATTGGTAGCCTGCAGGGTCCTCCTCTGGCATGAACCAATTGATAGATGCCAGAGGAGGCCCCTGCAGGCAACCAATAGGCTCACTCGCACAGCCTTTTTAACTCCTGACGGCGAACCTATGGATTTCTGCTCCCGTTAACCCCTGTGATGCTGCGTAAATAACAGGAATGGAAATCCGTAGGTTCGCCATCAGGGGTTAACGTGGTGCAACTTGGCCAGCAGAGACCACTGGTCTCCCTGCTCCAACAGTTAAAAGTTTGTTCAAATGACCAATAAAGTTGCTTGTATGGACCTTCACCTGTTGGAGCAGGGAGACCAGTGGTCTTTGCCGGCCAAGTTGACCAGGATTTTAAATGTCAGTACGGGCAACTCTATTGGTCGCCTGCAGGGGCCTCCTCTGCCATCAAACAATGAAGCACAACTGTACTTCATTGGTTGATGGCAGACGAGCCCCCTGCTGGCAACCAACAGAGTCGCTTTTACAGACAGCTGCTGCTTAGTCTGTACCGCGTTAACCCTGTATTAACCCTTTCTACAAAAACCGGCAAAAAACGAAGAAGAAAAAAAATGAACACGAATAATGTACACGAATATTCGCCCGAACTGAACACAGGAATGGGCGAATTTTCGCGGAGTACAAAGATTTTTTCCCCCACGAAGACAAACGCGAGGACAAACACGAAGAGTTGGCCGGCGCCCAAGTCTAGTCATAACTATAGTAGTTGCTATTTATTGCATATGGGTATTACCACAATGTGACACACACATACGGTCTCTCTTTAAAATAGGAACGCTATATCCCAGATAAGTGCACCCCCAGCCATTTACCCAACACTAATGCACATCCTTGACCTCCTCTTGAACAACTGGCAAAATCTGTTTTCAATTAGGTATGCCCTAATTACACCCATCTGCAATCAACCTTCTCTTGACCTCTATACTCCAGCTGTCTGGTTTTATTCTCTGATTTTAGCCACTAAGAACACTCACAGCCTCAGTTTCTCAAATACTTCTTGTGTGCCTTCCAGCTGTATTTTACATATTACACATGCTTTTTTTCTCCAAAAGTGTTCATTGCATTTTTTTTATTTGGCATTACTCTGTTTACATGGTGAAACGTCTTTATTTCTGTTACCACCTATTATAGATTCAAAGTCCATCCGACTCTTAACTCATTTGCATATTCACCTTCCCTTTGGGGGTTTAATATCACTTCTATGCTGATTATACTTAAATGGTTTTGTACAAGGTTCAGGTGAGCTTGCCCTTGCCTACTACATGCAAAATTTAGAATCACATTAACTGGCATAAATTGTTTTGTGAGTATTAACATGTGAGAGTGCCTAACTTCATTAAAGACTGGTTAGTATGGTTAACCATTAACTCAAATTACCTCTTGACCACTGGACCCAGCCCTTCTGTTTGGTTACCTTCCACTTCTGGCTGCAGAAGTGGAAGCTTTTTGCTACAGTCATGACATATGATAACTCATGACATATTACACCATGTCATAATTTATTCAAGAAAAATAAATCCAAAATGGAGAGGCCGTGTGTAAAAAAAACTAAAGTTATGATTACATAGCTTGTAGAACCACCTTTAGCAGCAATAACTTGAAGTAATTATTTTCTGTATGACTTTATCAGTCTCTCACATCATTGTGTAGGAATTTTGGCTCACTCTTCTTTACAACATTGTTTTAGTTCATAAGGTTTGTAGGCATTCGTTTATGCACAACTCAGTCAGGATGAGGTCTGGACTTTGACTAGGCCATTGCAACACCTTTATTCCTTTCTTTTTCAGCCATTCTGTCACGACCCAGTTTTGGCCAACCTTTAGCTGTGGGACTCTAGAATACTCTTCTGTATACCAGAAGAATCTTCTGGTATACAGAAGAGTTCATGGTTGACCCAATGACTGCAACTTTTCCATGTCCTGTGACTGCAAAAAAAGCCCAAATCATCAGACCTCCACCACTGCGCTTGACCACTGGTATGAGATGTTTGTGCTGATACGCTGTGTCTGGTTTTCACCAAACGTGGTGCTGTGCATTATGGCCAAACATCTCTATGTTGGACTCATCTGTCCAAAGGACATTGTTCCAGAAGTCTTATGGCTTGTTCAGATGCAACTTTGCAAACCTAAGTTGTGCTACTATGTTTTTTTCAGAGAGAACAGGCTTCTTTCATGGCAACCCTTCCAAACAAACCATACATTTATCATGCTAACTGAGGCCTGCCGAGTCTGAGATGTTGGGTTTTTTGCAATTTCTCTGAGCATTGTACGGTCTGACCTTGGGGTGAATTTGCTGGGACGTCCACTCCTAGCAAGATTGGCAACGGTCTTGAATGTTTTCCACTTTTGAATAATCTTTCTTACTGTAGAATAATAGAATAATAAATTGTTTGTAAATGGCTTTGGAACCTTTCCCAGATTGACCGGGAGCAACATTTGCTACTCTAAGATCATTGCTGATGTCACACCTGAATGCTCCACACCAGCAAACTGCTAAAGCTTCAGCTCCTATAGATTAGCAGGACCTTTCTGCTACTTAGCATCTTAATTCCTACGGAAGCAGTAAGGGTGTACTTAGTTTTTCACACATGGCTTCTCCATTTTAGCTTTATTTTTGTTGAATAAATCATGACACAGTGTAATATGTCATGTGTTGTTGATCATCTAAGGTTTTTTGGATTTGTTAAGGAGCAGCACATAACTGTATATGCTAGTAGTTTTAAACTATACATACTAACATTGGTACTAAAAATTATTTAGCTGATATCTGAAGAAACACCATGTAAATACCTTTGATATATTCAAATCACATTCTCTTGATGTTGTTTATATTCATGTATATGTCATCCGTAATCATTGTGCATGAAACTGCAAAACATGCAAAATATACAAAAATGTACAAGTAAATACATTCATTTTTATTAATTATATAATTATCTAAAGTCATAAGTAATTGGAAACAAGAACTCACATTTACCAATTGCAGTTTAAGTGTTTAGAACACATGCTGTCCTATTTAGTTCCTTAGAGGACTATCTTCATATTAGTCATGGAACAGGAAGATGACAACTTAATTTTTGTTTGATGCAATCTTGTGCGGGAATGCTGAAAAATTGGCAAGCTATAAAATATAAAGTAAATATATAAGTGGTGTACAGACAACGGTGATGACATTCTATACTGGTTATGTGCAGCCTCCCTTGTAACTGGCCCACTGTAGAGTACCGGGGAGCCTGATCATCCCTCCAATCAGCCCCTGTTTTGGTGGCAGAGGGGGCCTTCTGTTCCCTGGACCTGCTGCCCTAAGCCTAACCCAGAACGTACTGCCAGGGCCGGCCTTTGGGGTGTGCGACCTGTGCGACCGCACAGGGCGCCACACTCCAGGGGGCGCCGCCGCCGGGTCCTCCCCCGCCGCCGCCGCGGGGTCCTCCGCCGCCGCCGCGGGGTCCTCCTCCGCTGCCGCTGCCGCCGCCGCGGGGTCCTCCTCCGCTGCCGCCCCCTCTGCACCTAAATGAAAACGTTGTTTTTTTTGTTGTTGGTTTTTTTAACTTTATTTAATAACCTCCATGTTAAATAAAGTTTTTTTAACTTTATTTAACATGGAGGATGTTAAATAAAGTTAAAAAAACCAACAACAAAAAAAACAACGTTTTCATTTAGGTGCAGCGGGGGCGGCGGAGGAGGAGGACCCCGCGGCGGCGGCAGCGGAGGAGGACCCCGCGGCGGCGGCGGCGGTGGCAGCGGAGGACCCCGCGGCGGCGGAGGACCCCGGGGCGGCGGCGGCAGCAGCGGCGGCGGTGGAGGACCCGGCGGCGGCGCCCCCTGGAGTGTGGCGCCCTGTGCGGTTTGAAGGGGCAGAGGGGGGGTAGTTTGAAGGGGCAGAGGGGGGGTAGTTTGAAGGGGCAGAGGGGGGGGGTAGTTTGAAGGGGCAGAGGGGGGGGGGTAGTTTGAAGGGGCAGAGGGGGGGGTAGTTTGAAGGGGCAGAGGGGGGGGTAGTTTGAAGGGGCAGAGGGGGGGTAGTTTGAAGGGGCAGAGGGGGGGGGTAGTTTGAAGGGGCAAAGGGGGGGTGTAGTTTGAAGGGGCAGGGGGGGTGTAGTGAGGGGGGGGCACCAGAGGAGTAGTTCGCACAGGGCGCCGGAACACCTAAGGCCGGCTCTGCGTACTGCCATACCGTTTATGTCGATAAGCTATTTTTGGCAATGGAAAAATATAATCTGACAGCTGATAAGAACCATTTGGCTCAGCTAGTCTGTAAAACCCTCATTTTTATTTGTTTCTTGGTTTTACCATATATTCAGGATAACCTTATGTCAAATGTATGTTTCTATTTCTTCGCTGTATTAACGTCTACCACTTCCTCTTCCCATTGAAGTTACATTGCATGTAAGCCTCCAGCCCTCTAGTTTTTAGACTTAAAATATTTTCTTCTGTGAAATATACTTCCCTCCTGTTGTTGAATACCAACATATTTGTAAATGATTTTACACCCCCCATATTTCCTCCAACCTATACATATTAAGATAATTAAGTCTTTCCTCACTGATTGACCTATACATCATGCAGGGCCAGCTCATCTATTCTTGCATAGAAATTTGCAGTGATCCTACTCATAATACCCAATGAATTCAGGGACTCAAGACCATAACTCTTTTACAATCTTTCTTTCCAACTTCCACTTTAGTAATGATAAGTGATAGTTAAAGAGGAACCCTTTTTATTACTAGCATCAGAATAAAAAATATATTTTCAAACTTATTGCAATTTTCTTTTTTATGATAATGCTTTATGCCAGCTGCGTATTTGCCACTTATGTTCTAGCTCTGTTACCTTAGCCATCTTCTTTCCGAGACAAACACCTTGGCTCTGTGTCATACTGCGTGTGGTAAACAATAGAATGGCTTGTTGTTAGTCACCCAGCCAGACTCTCTGTCTAATGAAAGTCTATGGGGGAACATACTTTATTAGCCTAGCCATAAAGAATCAGCTTAGTGTGGTGTTTGTGCATAGAAAGGGGACTCCATGTTTTTCCACCTGGCCATCGTTTATGTGGCTTGGGATTCTAGTGCTTGCCCAAAAGGGCTTGGAGAGGCATCGGCTGATGGACTTGATTCGTGACTCAACAGTATTTTGTGCTGTCTGTTCCTATTAACCTATCCATGCTTTATCCTTCAACTCTGTTCATGTATTTGTTTTAACGTTTTTAATCATTGTATATGCAAATATCTTCAGTTATAAAATTAACCATGAAATGTGTTTTGAAAAAGAGAACATGGTAAGAAAATTATTTTAATGTTATTTTTATATTATAAATTGCTGCAATATTTCCTAATCTGTGTCTTTCTAAACACAGTTGTAAAAATAGCTTAATAGTACATTTAATAATTATTTTAAAGCTATCATTATGTTCCAAAACATGTTTTATAAAGGACAACTTGCTAATAACGGTGATTTATTTTTTCTCGGAAGTAGTCGTCAACACATTTCCACCTGCCATTCCTTGTAGAAATTACTAATGTTCTAGAAATGAAAATATACTGTCAGCTTACAGATATTTAATATTACATATTAGTAAGTGGAATGTCAACAACATAAGATAATTCCAGCGAGTAAAGAATTATATTTATTAAATTATGATTTTTAGAGACTTTGCAGAAGAAATGTGATGGCTTATATATATATATATACCGGTATATATATATATATATATATATATATATATATATATATATATATAGTAGTGAATAATGTGAATAATTTGTCATCATTATATAAAGTTAGGATAATCAATGTGCATCCCTGAAGTTTGTATGCCCATGATTTTCATTTTACTTATGCACAAAAAAATGGCCAGTTGTCTTCATATCCATAGGCATACACACTATCCTGTATTATGTGTGGTATAATAGAGCAACATATAGATAAGGACTGCTGCTGTAAAGGGGTATTTGGGGTTTAATTGACAAATGATAACTAAATATTGAGTGCTGCATAATCACAAAGAGCCATTTGCTAAAGTTCTGAAAATCTATTGTCCCTTTTTTAATATATTTAAAAAAAGGAGATTATGAGGAATTTGGAGCAAAAAGAGGCTATTTGGCTGTGTGGAATCTAAAATGAAACCAAGGACTGATTAAGGTTCGAGTCTTTATAACAGGCTGAATAATTCTTCTCTAACGTCAAGTTCTATATTTCTATTTTATGTTTCTTATGTGTGCGTATCGAAGGAAGACCCAGTTTACATGTTTGCTCGGTAGGACTCCAAGGTAGCAAATTCACGCAGTTGAAGTCGTACGGACCTTTAATTCTTGGAGCGGGGAGACCATGGTCTCCCCAGGCCAAGTTCCCCACCAGAAGTTAAAGGGCTGTGTGAGCGACTCTATTGGTCGCCTGCAGGGGCCTCCTCTGGCATGAACCAATTGGTTAATGCCAGAGGAGGCCCCTGCAGGCGACCAATAGAGTCGAGTGCACGGCCCTTTAACTCCTGACAGAGAACTTGGCCTGTCTCCCCGCTCCAAGAAATAAAGGTCTTTAACTCCTGACGGCGAACCTACGGATTTCCGCTCCCGTTATCTACGGAGCAGAAACCTGTAGGTTCGCCGTCGGGAGTTAAAGGGCTGTGCTAGCGACTCTATTGGTCTATTTCCATTCCATTAACCCCTGCGATGCTGCGGAGATAAGCTAGGCTAGATGGGGAAGGGATCAGGGAGATTAGTAAACGAAGACGAACACCAAGATTCTTAGTGTTGCGTGTCTTTGTCTTCGTATTCGTTTTGCTGCCGCCAGGTTCTGTTCGGTATTTGGGCTGAACAACGAAAACGTGCCCTTCGTGTTCGTTTTCATGTCCGCCCGAATATGAATGCACAAGTCTAGTTTAGATGGGTCATTGAGTTGAAACCAATATATTACCAGATAGAACAAAGTAGCTAAAATATAAGCTAAATGCGAAAAAGCATTTTAAATGTAATTATGGTAAACCCAAAAGCTTATTTATCAGAAAAACATTGTTCTGCAAGACCAATGCATTCTCTACTCACTCAGTCTGTCAGAGAAGTTTTTGAATTATTTCTACTTATTACTTTTATGGAGTTCTTAAAGGACTAACTATGATTGATTCCTATCCACAAACAAGCCTGATGTGATTCTTGATTTTATGTCAATTTTAGTTTGTTTATTTTTGAGCTGGAGTTGGAGTTCAAGTACCGTTGGAAACCATAATATAAAAAAAAAAATAATAATTAAACTGCTTCTTTAGTTTTTTTTTTATTATTATGTATATTGTATATATTTCTAATTTTGTATTGGTATTTAACAATTGAATATGTTAGAGTTTTAATATCCAGGTCATAATATTAATAATGATTTTTGGACATGAAATAAAACATATTTTTCAGCTCAGACAACTGGCATCAGGTTTGACCACACACATTAGTGAGTCATGTTTAAATGTAAGTGAGGCCAAATTTACTCAAAGTAAATTTGTGTTCTAAAACTGTTTTATTAGCAGAAAGAGTGGTTACTGCTTAAATGAAAAATATTGTTTCCTACCCTTACGAAAAAATTACTGCAGTTTTTTGGACATGAAACTGATTTTTGGACATGATACTGCATTTACTGCAGTATTACTGCATTTGTACTTCACTGTACTGCAGTTTTACTGCAGTTATTTTTGTACGGAAGTACAAATGTAATAAAGTTGCAGTACATTGAAGTACAACTGTAGGTTTGCAATATAAAAAAGTGCAGTAAATGTGCAGTAAAACTGCAGTAAAAGTGACAAAGAGAATAGGAGATTTTTTTTTAAAAAAACCTTGAAAGGATGCAGGTATAACTTGGTGCTTTACCTCTCACAATGAACTGAGACTCGGCAGATGCTGAAGGCAACATTTTTTTCTGGGTGGTGTGACATTAAATGGAGCGAATCAATCAACAGTAACACATATTGTTTTGTATTTCATGGGGTTTTGGTATGTGCAAATAAATACAATAAGTTTTGACGTGGGTATCTGTACAATGAGGGTTCTCAGTAACACGATAGTGTTATTTTGAATAGTTTTGTTGTGACTATTGCTGACACCCATTCTCCAAGCCGTTCTAGTTTGAGATGACAGCCGAATGGAATATGAGGTCAAAGGGCAAAATATGAAGCAGGTTTTTTTTTTTTTAATGAAACGTTTCCCCTCTGCTTGGATTCGCATTTCCTATTAGAAGCATACACAGATGGCCTGTTACAGACATGCCACGATAAATGACCTCTGACATCAGCTGCCTTCATTAATTGTCTTCTGCTACTATGTTTGTATCATTCAAGAGGAATTGTCATACAATACAAGAGACATATTCCGGCACAATGGTACTAATCTCTTACTGTAAAATATAGACAAGGTATTCACAGTTAATTGTATATTCATGGACATTAGTAAAAGTTTAGTGACATATTAACTAAGGCCCTACTTGACGTATGTGGTGAATGCTACCTGGTGACATTGGTGGGTCCTGATGATGGAAGCTTCCTCTTAGTTTTGCTTGGAGTTAATGAATGACTAATGCTAAATCTTGATAATAGAAACCTGCTTTGGCTTCAAAGGAGTCCAAGTCTATGGACATCATTCAAGTCTAGGAGTCCCTTTCAAGACAATGGATGATGCACTTAATAAAAGTCTTATTGAGTTTTTTCCCTTCAACTGAAATGTAACTATCATCGTCTGACAGTGGTTCCCTGCTGCTCTCTCCTACAGTGGCCTTTACTCATACTCTCAGACCAACAAAGTTCGTCAATGGATCAATCACTTGATCTTATTAAATAGCACTTATCGCTTATATACTTTATATATTGTAACTGTGTCAATTTTAAGACACCTAAAGGCAAAAATTTGATCAGGAACATGATAACAATTGGCTGTGGACCATAGATACCTACCTGAAATCAAACAGAAGCCGAATTCAGGCATCACAGCTGAAAATTACATGAGGGACAAGCACCTATGTTCTTAAAAAATGTGAATTTTGTGCAATAAGTGCAAAACCGCAACTGCACGCAATACCAGAAACGTATCACACCTTAAGTCCTAACCCAAGATGTAGAATGCTTTAAGGCTAGCACTCAAACCGGCAAAGGCTTGAGCCGTTCTAGAGACAACCGTATTGCTTAGCTAGGACGGAGTCATTTTGTCGAGAATGTAGAGCCACGGACAAATAAAGCCTGCCATGAGTCGGTGGTTGTCGTACGGCATCATATCTGGCTTTCTATTTATCATTAAGTCTTACCTAGCTAGGATTACATTACATTTTATTCTCTGAAAATCAGCTTACTCTACCATGGCAAAAAAACTGGAAGACTGGTGTTGTTTTATTGATATTTCATCACAGGCTTTGATTGGGTGATTGGGTTGACGGCTGTCACCTCAGAAGATAGAAGTCTCTGCAAAGTTTAATAAAAGGTAAATAAAAAAGACATAGCATCCCTAAGAGTCTGGATTGGCTCTGGTCATGGAATAGGTATTTTAGTTTAAAATAATTCTTTATAATTCTTTATAATTTCCTGCAAGTCTAGTATCAGGAGGGAAGCAAATACACAAGCGAGGGGGTCCTGCAGAATCCCTCAATTCATTTCCAGAGGGACAAAATGAAAATGTAAAAGGGATACTCAGCAATCATATCCTTTAAAGGTCTGGAGATGCTGTTTTTGTTACCCATTGACTACATGCAATTATTTGTGGTAATAAAATTAATTAAGTGTTCCGTTTCATATATCAGCTACATAATGATACATGTAGACTGTTATTTAAAACCCTTGTTATAATATTCAAATAAGGTCATTTGTTAAAATAACGAGGGTATCTTACCGATTAATGAACTTTTCCCTTATATCATAATGTCTAATGGACCATTTGTTCAAATGGAGGTAAAATATTACATGAAATAAGAGTTTTGTAATTTTCATTTGCGCACATCCATCATCAATGAATATTTCCATGGCTTACACAGAGACAAAATTAATCGTTATGGCATTTATTTTGTGTTCCTGTCTCTCTCTGTTTACTTAAGATAGTTACATGTTCAAGTCCATTACTACCACTTTATATTTGCTTTGACATTTTAATTCTTTGGGGCATTTTCTACACATAGATATGATATTGGTGTTTATTCTTCTATGTTCAGTTGCATTTACTTCAACCTTTCAATCACTTTGTATTATCTATCATGTGTGTGGCTAAAGCAAATGACCATTCAATAAAGAGTAAAATACAATATCATATATTTTTTTTAATTCAAAAATATTATTTTTTTTAAATTCAAAATAACTTTAGCTAACTTCAACTCTAGCTTAGCGGGACAGAAGCGAAGGAAGTGGTCGTGTATGTCTATGGGAAATGCGGCTTCTGAAGATGGATATTCGGGGGTCTGGATACCATTATGGCTCTTACACGGTAGTTTGGCATCACATCACATAGAAGCATTGTACCTCAGTGATCCCACAGGAGCAGTCATTGAGGCTTAACTCTGTGATCACTACAGACCCAGTCAGGAGTGGGCTACTGATGATCAGATCACCCTTGACCAATAGGAGTGATCTGATCATTACTATAGCCTCTTGATGCCCCCTCCCATAAGTGGCAGCTGTTACAGAGAGAGGGGTCATCCAAAAACACACACACATTATGAATAACCAAACTCAAACATTTTATTTTTTTAATACATAATTATTACAACCTGATCACTTCAGGTCACTGATTATAGATTGATTTTACAACCGATGTCAGTGGCCTAAACCTGACACTTACAAGTGATCTTTTAGTGATTATATTGTTCCTTTTATACATTTTTAATCTACTAAAATGCTACCTTACCACTGATTTATGATCGTTTAGGTCGCTGATTATTGGTCAGTCTCACTGTTCGATAATCAGTGACACTAACACTATACACTAAATGTAATCCAACCCTAACATCTAACCTTACCTAACACTTTCATAATCCACTAACAGGACCCCGGCACTACACCTTATGCTATCCCCCAAAGCTAACCCATATATATATATATATATATATATATATATATATATACTTATTTGCATCCTAGTTGGTTCTGAGACACCAAAAGCATGATACAAATTGAATCCTGCTGTATGACATCTGTTAAAGGTGTCTGTGGCAAATGATTAATCTAAACAAAAGAAAGTACTTTTGCCATCACAGGTACTGGATTGTTAAGGGTAACACATACCTTAGGTGGCATTACATGACTAAATCTTTTCTCTGCCCCGTTTATAGAATTTATGTATTACTCTTTTGTGAATAACAGGACTGGATTGTGGATGTTTTCTGGCATATACCCTCTATAAATTGTGAGCTTGCAACCAGGGTTCTCTTTACCGAATGCGTAGGTTTGTCTTCGCATTTCACTTCTAGTTTTGTCATACCCTTTGACTATATGTATTGTAAGAAGTGCTGCGGAAATTGTTGGCGCTATATAAATAAAATCTAAAAATGTTATTATTATTAACATATATATTATATATTGAGCTGCTTTACCACTTGGGTTCCAGCCACCCCCTGTATCCATTTATAGTTTGATCAAATGTATGTATTCATGAACATTCATATGTGGCAGTCTAGACTTATACAATTATCATTTTCTCCTGCATACATATTAAACTATTATACAACAAAATAATGCCCCCATATTACTTTCTACTATACAGTTTCATTATTTTCTTTCCCCTTTTAAATTTCTGATAAAGAGAAAAAAAATAGAAAGAAAAATAAAATATCCTTATGAGATATAACCAAAAATGTCATCTACATCGAAAAATAAGATTAAAATTCTGTTTAATGTATCACATATAAGTTTAGTCAATAATTCTATGTAATGCAGTTTGAGAGATGGTCTTAGTAACATTTAAAGTAGAAAACCTAAATTATTTATAGAATATTAACTACAGTGCATTTCCTCCATAAACATCGTTTAATTATTGGCAAATGTAAAACTATATTTTGTTGCTTCCTTTGAGACATTTTTGGAAGCCTTATATGATTTGCTGATCCAGCGGTAATCCTAAACTGTAAAAAGGTATTTTTTTTGCAGATACTGCACATTTAATGACAGAGATAAATAATTCCATCTTACTTTCAAGCATATTAAAATATTGTAAGATATTAAAAGTTAGCTTTGATCGATTCACAACATATCATAAACCCACTGAGAGCACTGTATTTTTTCATTAGCAATAGATATTAAATAACCTTTCAGATTGCAGATCAACTATATAAATATATATTCTCTAGAAGGATTTTTTATATGAAATGCTGGTTTGAAATTTCATTACCTTGATAATGCAGGAAAAGCTTGAATGAGATAGGGTGTATGTCACGTCTGCACCACCACTAAACTCTACACTTTGCGTTTTTTTACTGCTTAGCAGTGGGATAGAACGTCATATCTCGGCTCCCTCACTTTTAAGGACGTGCAGCTATGGCCGGAAAAAAATATGGAGGGTGTGCCAACTCTAAATGGCCCTCCATGGTGTCATTAGGTAGCATGGGGAGATCAGTGATCTCTCTTATAACCACCCCATTAAGCGTTGGCGCTACAGGAAACCTGATCGCCCAATTGGCAGCAATAGTGGGAGAGGGGCTGCTGCTTCCTGGACCTGTTGGTCTAGGCTGGAACGCATCACTAGCTTGAGTGATCTACAAAGGAATCCAAGCAGACTCTACCTTATGGGCAAACCACCCATAAACATCTTGTTTAATGAATGTTTGCAGTCAAGAACAGCCCCGGAGGGAAAGAATTGGACAAAGGGGCCACATGAATGTGTGCGGACGAGGTACCCTTGGTCAAGCCTGTTTAAAGGGTTAAGGCATGACTAAGCTAAAATTTGCCGCTGAAAAACTGAGCTATCTGGTGGCAGGTGCAGGGCCAGAGGGGGAGGGGGTAATTAGTTAATTACCCTCCCTAGGGGGGTATATAAGGAAGGGTCGTGGCCTATAGTGGCAACCATTTTCAGAAAAATTTTCCCACCCATCCCTCCCCTGTTTTTGGCATTTTGCCGGGTATTCTGGTTTTAAGCTGGTACGGTGCAGGAGTTAACCATCTAGGTATGGTTATTTGTGGTGGTGTAAGTGCAGGACACTCCAGGGGCATGCGCCCCTGTGAATCGTATGGTCATGTGACTGCCGCGCTGGGGACGCCGGCAGTTCCAGCAGGGATACAGGTGGTCACGCCCATACCAGCAGGTTACTTATTTGTTTATTCGGTTATTAAGTGGTTATTAAATGGTTACAATTGGTTATGTTTGCTTTCATTTTACAATAAATTATTGATTTTATTGTGTCAAATTTGTTGGTTTAATAATATTTGACACTGTGTAACATATAATAAAAGTTTAGTGTCGCGGTGCTGAAGTTATTTTAGTCCGCACCGCGGACAAATAATTCCATATCTGACGTTTAATAAAATTTTGAAAATAAAGAAGTGTGTCTTGTTTTTATTTATAAGAGAGGTACCGAAACTGGACGCTACTACATTCATGCAGTTCCTCTGTAAAGATACTATCACAAATATCTTGGTGCGATGCACCAATGCGAGATAGCTGCTCTCACAGTGCAGAAAGCAACACGAGTAATTTTTAAATTAGTACTTATGAGAAAAAATAAGCATTATTGATACACTGTACAGTATATAGCTTTAAGTCGTTTTCTAGATCTATTTTCAACAACAAACCACTATACAATGAGTAAAAAGATATGAAAGGACATTTTAGCTTTTTAATGATGCAGGCTGTATGTTTGGGGTCGTTTTCATGCTTCAGAATGAATTTGGGGCCAATTAGATGCTTCCTTTTACTGTTGCCTATAAACATTCATTATATACAAAAAACAAAAACTGTCTGCGCTTCTTACCCTAATAAAGTTGGCAACAAATATATAAACTCCCTCCCTATTAACCCCTGGACAGCAAGCTGCAACCAGACTGATGAGGAGCCAACAACCTCAAATATGTGCAAACAGGGAAAAGAAAAAATGTCGGTGCGCTAAGCTAGTCACAGGCTCAAATAATACAAATGTATAAAATGAGGCCTACCAAACAGGTGTAAGCATGCTGCAAGAAACAGTGTATTGGCTGTACAATGTATACAAAAAACAAAAACTGTCTGCGCTTCTTACCCTAATTAAGTTGGCAACAAATATATAAACATAATATAAATGAGAGGTTTTGGTTATATGAATTGGCCAAAGCATAATTAAGTGAGCTTAAGTGAGATTATACATTTGTATTATTTGAGCCTGTGACTAGCTTAGCGCACCGACATTTTTTCTTTTCCCTATAAACATTCATTATTATACCGCTTTCCAGCCCTCCGGCGAACCAACTGCTGAGCTGATGGTGCTGCTGGACATCTTTCGATTGTGAAGGGAAGTAAGCAAGATGTATCTTTTTTATCTGCTGCACTAAATTTTCTTGGGCAACCTGAGTGTACGGCCTTCAACATTGCCCATTTCTTTGTGCTTCTTCAGAAGAACTTGTATAGTACATCTGGAAATCCCTGTCTGCCTTGAATTTCTGCCTTGCTGATGCAGTATAAACTAGACTTGGGCACCAGGGGGCTCTTCGTGTTCGTCTTCGTGCTCGTCTTCGGCAAAAAAAAAAACTTCGTATTCCGTGAATATTCGCCTGGTCCTGTCTTCTCTTCGGGCGAATATTCGCGGACATTCTTCGTGCTCGGGTTTTCTTCGTTTTCCCCGGTTAAGGGGTTAAAACGGAGTTAAAGCCGCTCTGGCGCCAGGAGTTTAAATGTCCGTATGAGCAACTCTATTGGTCGTCAGCAGGGGGCTCGTCTGCCATTGGTTGATGGCAGACGAGCCCCCTGCTGGCGACCAATAGGGTCGCTCGTACAGACTGTTATACTCCTGGTGCCGTAATTGTTCGGCAGATCCCGCTGGTCTCCCTGTTCTATCATTTACTAACTGATAGAACAGGGAGACCAGCGGGATCTGCTGGGTAAGTTGCAGCATTGGGATTTTAAAAGTCTGCACGAGCGACTCTGTTGGTCGCTCGTGCAGACTTTTAAAACCCCAATGCTACAATTTACCCGGCACATCCCACTGGGCTCCCTCCCTGTTCAATTAATTAAATGTCCGTACGAGCGACCAATAAAGTCGCTCGTACGGACATTTAACTATCTGAACAGGGAGGGATACCAGTGGCATCGGCAGGGTAAATTGCTGCAACTTGCCCTGCCGATGCCACTGGTCTTTAACTAATTGAACAGGGAGGGAGACCGATGTCACTGGTCTCCCTCCCTGTTCAATTAGTTAGTCCGTGCGGGGTTAAATGTCCGTACGAGCGACTTTATTGGTCGCTCGTACGGACATTTAACTCTGTACAGGGAGGGAGACCAGTGGCATCGGCAGGGTAAGTTGCAGCTGCAACTTGCCCTGCCGATGCCACTGGTCTTTAACTAATTGAACAGGGAGGGAGACCGATGTCACTGGTCTCCCTCCCTGTTCAATTAGTTAGTCCGTGCGGGGTTAAATGTCCGTACGAGCGACCAATAAAGTCGCTCGTACGGACATTTAACTCTGTACAGGGAGGGAGACCAGTGGCATCGGCAGGGTAAGTTGCAGCTGCAACTTGCCCTGCCGATGCCACTGGTCTTTAACTAATTGAACAGGGAGGGAGACCGATGTCACTGGTCTCCCTCCCTGTTCAATTAGTTAGTCCGTGCGGGGTTAAATGTCCGTACGAGCGACCAATAAAGTCGCTCGTACGGACATTTAACTCTGTACAGGGAGGGAGACCAGTGGCATCGGCAGGGTAAGTTGCAGCTGCAACTTGCCCTGCCGATGCCACTGGTCTTTAACTAATTGAACAGGGAGGGAGACCGATGCCACTGGTCTCCCTCCCTGTTCAATTAGTTAGTCCGTGCGGGGTTAAATGTCCGTACGAGCGACCAATAAAGTCGCTCGTACGGACATTTAAATCTGTACAGGGAGGGAGACCAGTGGCATCGGCAGGGTAAGTTGCAGCTGCAACTTGCCCTGCCGATGCCACTGGTCTTTAACTAATTGAACAGGGAGGGAGACCGATGCCACTGGTCTCCCTCCCTGTTCAATTAGTTAGTCCGTGCCGGGTTAAATGTCCGTACGAGCGACCAATAAAGTCGCTCGTACGGACATTTAACTAATTGAACAGGGAGGGAGACCAGTGGCATCGGCACTGCCGATGCCACTGGTCTCCCTCCCTGTTCAATTAGTTAGGGGTTAACTTCATTTTAAAGGGTTAAGGGGCCGTGCAAGTGAGCCTATTGGTCGCTTGCACGGCCCTTTAACCTATGGATTTCCGCTCCCGTTAACCCCTTCGATGCTGTGTTAGATAACGCAGCATCGAAGGGGTTAACGGGGGCGGAAATCCATAGGTTCGCTGTCAGGGGCTAGAAAGACCGTGCGAGTGAGCCTATTGGTCACCTGCAGGGTCTTTCTCTGGCATCAACCAATTGGTTGATGCCAGAGGAGGTCCCTGTAGGCGACCAATAGGCTCATTCGCACTGCCCTGTAACCCGTGACGGCGAACCTGCGGATTTCCACTTCCGGGAACTGCCGCGATGCCGCGAAGACAAGGTAAGATGAAGGGGGGGAATGGTAGACGAAGACGAAGACAATCACGAAGATCTTCGTGGTGTGTGTCTTCGTCTTCGCCTACGTTTTACCGCCGCCGTCTTCTCTTCGGCGTGTCTTCGGAACGAACACGAAAACGCACTCTTCGTGTTCGTTTCAATGTTCGCCCGAAGACGAATGCACAAGTCTAGTATAAACTACCTTGTGTCTCGTTGCTGTGCTAAGTCTTGCCATGGTGTAAGACTTTTGACCTTGTTAGTGAGTTTTGCTCTTCCTCACCCAGTTTTATTCCTCTTAAACAGCTGTTTCTGTTTCGGTTAATGATTGTGTTTCAAGCTACATATTAAATTGATAATAATTGGCACTTTCCATTATATCTATTGCGAAAAGTTTTCTGAATAATATAATGTAATTAAACACATGTTGAGAATGTTGGGCCACATAGAATTCCTCTTAATATTCCATATGATATCCTATTAAATAGTTTAATGTGACACATTGGAAGTGTTTTTATATCAATATTGTTACTACAGCCTTCTTAGCATTAAGTAACTATGTTAGTGTAAATATTTATTTCTTGATTAGAAAACAGGTAATAAGTCTTATAGTGATATTCAGTCCTAATTTACAATAGAGATCAAATATACCACCACAGATATGTATGCCAAATAATTGATGAACCCTTCAACAAGTCTAGACATAGGATAATAAATACTAAATGCAATAGGAATGGGAGTTTTTATGGACCATGCGTTGCATGGGGTGAAAATCAAATGGGATAAACCTCTTTAAAATGTGTCTAGAAATGAAATTGCATAAATCATTCTTATTCTAAACATGTTACCTAGCAACAGAGATAGTTATCAATAGGCCTCAAAACCTTAATGTAAAGAAAGAGGACATGACATTTGCAGGTATAGTTTACTTATTTGGGGTAAAATTGCAGACTTTCACTGCTAATGGAATATTTTTACCTAAGATTTTAAAATGCTTAAATTTGATTTCCAACTTACAGAGTGCTGAAATATAGTTCACTATGAAACCACTGTATAGAACGTCCTTAAAACTAGATCAAGCCCTAAATAATAATATTTTGTTGTTGTTGTATACTAAATCACTTGTCAGTTTGGATAGCCTATATTCAGAGACCCAAGACATTTTCAAAACCTTTTAACTCTTTATAGTAACCCTCAATCAGTTCCTTTTCCTTCCTTTATATTTTCTGTGTAAAATGCTTCTGCCACATAAAAAATAAATATTTTAGTAATATCATATATTAACACGGTGGGGTCTTTTTATTAAACCTAGAGTAAATGTTGGCTAAAATGCAACAAAAGTCCAACTCAGAAGCTTGCTAAAGCCCCCTCGCATTCATTCGCAAAAAATCTCATCATTCATCAACTTTACTGCAGAAGAGTCAAACTGATATGAGTAGAAAATAAGTAAGCAGCTCGTGGATTCATTAACCTCCGAATTTCCTTCAGGTTGATTCCAACTCGCAAATTTCACCTCACATTGTTGAGGGGATGCAAAGTAGCCTCTCTCTCCTGACCAAATTATTGTTTTTTTTTTAGAAAAATTAAATAAATACATTGAAAAAAAGAAATTGTGGTAATCCAGGGCCCCTTTTAACCAAAAAAACACAATTGCATATAAAATGGTGATGCTAGCATTCTCGTGTGATCTTCTTCTAGATTAAACCATAGCTAAGGAATAGGTCTAATTTCCCACAGGGCCCGTGCCAACAATTCTTCAGTAACAGAGTAAAAAATAGATGAATTTTGATGAATTAAAACATTCCAAATCACACGTTTATATATCAATCTAGCTGCATTATTTGCTCCTATAAATAAATGTAATCAAGATCTCAGAGCATGTTTATCTTTTTCTTACTTTTCTGAAGTTTATATTTTTTATTTCGGTCCCTGTGTTGTATCCAAAGCCCAGAGGTCAGTAATTATAAAAGTCCAAGTGAAAATGTGCAGAGTTTATTTTGTAGATTAGAATTCCCCTGTAACGCTCAGACGAGAATTTGGTTTTCATTCTAACAGAAATGTGGATTTGTAATCTATGTTCTGTAAAGACTGTCCCTGCTAGAGGGGAGATCGTGAATTTCATTGGAATTTTAACACTTTAGCTTTCTCGGCTCATGGGATGGTAGTGGTACTTATGATAATTCAGTAGGATTACTTCTGCTGTGCCAAAGACCTATTTACTGTAAAGAGGTAGTAATGTTTTTTTGTTTGATTCATCCTTTTTTGTTGAGATCTGGGTGGGATCTCTTTCAAAATCTTTCAATATCACCATGTGTCCACACCAAGTGTTCTTTTTTGAGGAACAGTCCCTCATTTGGGAGCCAAATCCCTATATCACCCTTTCCTCCCCAGCACATTACAATTATTTATAGAGCACCAGCAGATTCTTTAGCGCTGTTACAGTAGTGGAATAAAAGTTACAGATAATTTGAAGTGAAATTAAAATATATTCATGCAGAAGAAGAAGAGGACTTTGCTCTTGCGTGCTTCGAAACTATTGGTTGCCCCCCTTTTGCATGAGTTAGTAATGTCTAATGTCTATGAGGGTATCAAAGTCTTCCACAGCCCAGAGCTCAACCCAATGCGCCATGTAGTTCCACTGCCATGCTAGCCTGGTAGACAAGCTGGGATTCCGGTGGATGCAAAGACTTGCTGCTTAGCAGTCCTGCATTTTTATTTAGTTTGCAACAAAATCAAGAGGTTGATGTTAGTGATTTTAGCCTTTAAAGTACAAGAAGGCATCTACGTAGTTCATAGGGATTTCAAATACATTTCGAACCATTCCTAGTATTCCTAGTGAACATGTTTTGAGTTGTCAGGTACATTTTCTCTGCTGTGATAAGATGTCTGTAGACAACCTTTTGCCACTAATTATTATAGTTATTCAGATAACATTTTAATAGTATGAAACAGGGCAGGACTGGGATGCCATGAATGCCGTGACCCAGGAACTCACAAACAGTTCTTCACCTTAATCCACCTAGCAAGAGTTATGCTCCAAGGTAAGCGGACAGAGACTTTGATGGTCCCAACAGTGAGGACGCTCAGGTATTGGCACCAAGTAAGCTTTGTCAGTCTCTCGCAGTCCGTCCCTGCGCACCCCCTGGCGCATATCAGAGAAGATCCTACAGCACTACAGGAAGCCTTTACTGAGGAGGGTTGCAGAGGAGCCCTACTTCGGTTCATGACATAGGGATGACGAGGCAGCCGTGGCAGTTTGATATAAAAACTACCAATGGCTAGATAAGTTTGGTCGCGAGTGCCCTTTCTTGCTCTTGCAACTGGGCATGTCCAGCTGGTGGTGCACAACGCAACACCCACTCTGCTGTAGGTCAGAGGCCCACTAGGCATACCACCTAGTATGAAAGGAGAAAAATGCAGCATTCCTTCAATTTTACCTTATAATACACTCTTTGGTGTGAACAGAGCAGTGGCCACCAAAACACGACTGTGACCATCCTCCGAATACATTTATACAAATGGCCTGTCAAAGAGCATTAGTAATACTTAAGTACGTAACAATATCAAGCACTGCATTATGTGATTAAAAGATCATAACCACATTAAGAACAATACAAAAACAGGACCAAAGCATCTTTATATTCTGTTTATACAGCTGTGTTTTTTTGGGGAGGAATTCTAATGCAAAGACTTACTGTATTATAAGGCAGCCATTCATAATTATAGCCATAGATACAGTAGATTTCGGAGGCAATACTTCATCACCTGAAGGTTTCAATTATCCACGTGTACCATATTTAAATATGATACAGATGTTGTGTATCGCTGACTTCATTCTTGAAGCAAATCTCTGATAAATTGTATCCTACAGATGAAAACACAATCATTTGGCCCTGTGGACTAGTCAAGAAAGATAATTTGTAGGAGAGAAAACATAATCTTAAACATAGTTCTCAAAGGTTCAAGCATCTTAACATTCAATCAAACTTAATGTTCAATAAAACTTCATTACAAGGAACAAGCATCATATATTCATAAAATACGTGATGTGTCCACAGGACTGAGAAAAAAACAATGTTCAACAGATAGAAATCATAAGGCTAACACGGAGGGTTTACGCAACTATTACACATGCATACCTCCCAACATTTCAAATGGCCAAAGAGTTTTAGCAGGTCTGGTTAGGACATGTATACAAGAAACAAAAACTGTCTGCGCTTCTTACCCTAATAAAGTTGGCAACAAATATATAAACATAATATAAATGAGAGGTTTTGGTTATATGAATTGGCCAAAGCATAATTAAGCTCACCCGCCACGTCAAGGCACACTCTCAATAGGGTGAGATCCTACTCTCACCTCCTACATAGTGGGCACACAAAGCAGTTTATACTGCTACCAAAACCTTATTAATGTGTTGGGGGAGGTGCAATTAAACCTCCTCCCCATTAACCCCTGGATAGCAAGCTGCAACCAGACTGATGAGGAGCCAACAACCTCAAATATGTGCAAACAGGGAAAAGAAAAAAGTGTCGGTGCGCTAAGCTAGTCTCAGTTTCAAATAATACAAATGTGTAGGCCTCGTATTACACATTTGTATTATTTGAGCCTGAGACTAGCTTAGCGCACCGACACTTTTTTCTTTTCCCTGGTTAGGACATGGCCAGACCCAGAGTGGCCATTTGGCACAAAGGACAAATTCTCGGTGGGCTGCTGGCCGACAGGGTGCTGCAGTGTGTGGCTGCCAGCTGGATATGGCCGGCCAAGTGCGATGTGGCCATTAGAATTGAAATAACTGGAATTACTACAAAATGGAAAATGCCAGGAGCCGCACCGTCATCACCAGTCCGGGCCCTGAACTTCCTATAAACTGTCCGATTACAGTTCTTAAAGGCCACGCAAATACAAGATATCTAATGTATATGACTTGGTAATAAAGATATTTGTTTTGTTGTTATACGTAATTTAAAGCATTGGAAAATTAAGGCAAAAACCTTGAATTGCCTAATGGCTTTTCAAGTAACATTAAATAGGCATACTATTAACTGTAATTAAGTTGTCAACAGTTGAGAGATAATTAAGCCACCTGAAAACGCAACATGAATGTATAAATATATACTTGATACGCATTACATAAATGTCAAGTTAAAGAAAATTTCAACTAAAACTATATGCATATGTACATTATGTGCCGTAACAAATGTTTTTACCTGGAACCAGCCTGTGAATGAATCATCCTGATAATGACTTCCATCATCTTTATAGTTCTAATTATTTCCCCTTTATCATGTTTTTTTTAAGAGTCCTGACATCTTTACCACCTGAAATCTGTATTTTTACACCGTGCAACAGTTTAGATTCCATACCTACCGCATGAATATGTTTGCAAATTAAGAGTATGTTGCCATGACCTATAATCTAAATGCAACATTATTGGAAGCAGCTGCTTCAACACTAATGAAGCCATTGGAGCAAGCACAGCTTAGCGGAGGAGGCCCTGACAGTGCTAGGAGGTGGGCCTTAGAGGTTTTGGTTTAATTTTATTGGTCAGTTAGGTTAGGGGTTGGGTGTTATAAATAGGTAGCATCCATTTTGTTAACTCACTTTTAATCTGCTTGTCAGACTGGATTGTTGTCCCTCCCTCCCTCCCTAATTTTGAGTTTGGGGTGGGGGTTTTTTCCCGTTTTGTCACAGCGGCGGGGTGGAGTGGCAAGTTTTGGAATTCTTGTATGGGGGTTTTCGTGGAGAAGGTGAATGAAAGGTTGATGGTGGTGGTTTTTGTAGGTTTCGAGCTGGTCTGTGGCTCAGAACCTGGGGGTGTAGGGGTATCTGGGTATACCCTTATTTTGGAGTTGGAAATGTAAATTGTTGGCACTTTATTGTTATGTTTTTTTGGTCACTGTTAATTTATTGGGGGTCATTGTCATGGTGTGGGTGGTGTCGGGCTATTTGTATTTTATTGTTTTGTATGACAATGATTTTTGGTTTCATGTTCTTTTCAAGCTGTGGACTTATAAATAATTTTTCCACTACATTTCTGGTGTCTGTGTTTCATTTGGGGAATGGTATTTGGGTGGGGTCTCTTTTTCAGGGGGGGCCCACATTTCGACTATGCGCCTGTCAGGAGAAGAGTTAAAGCACCACACGGGGATTCATCACTCCTCATTCTGGCACTCAGGTCCACACATGGACACCATTACCCCGTGGGTTTAATGACTTACAGTGGTGAACTGTGTGTTTGTGAATTACATATATTTTTTGTATATAAGATATAGGGTATTTGGGGGTTATGTATGAAAAGTGACCCTGGTGCAAAGAGATAAAATTGGAACATTCAGCGGAAATATCCCATTGGTGGTATTACCACTTTATAAATGACCCCCTTTTTTTCTTCTTCTGTTTTTCTGCTTAAATGATTACATTTTGTGATTCATTCCTTTTGGTTTATTAAGCAGTATGAGTTGGAACACTGTTAAGTATTTACAAGCAACATGCATATCAAAAATGACATATGTACAGTATATAAAAGATGACATTTTGTACGGTATTTTATGTGCCATAATTCAAAATCTGATCTTTTTATGCCATATATTTGGCACTTTGTATCTGCTATATTATGTAGTATGACTCTGTTCCTCAGTCGTTTTTATCTTTATTAATAATGTGACAGGAACTATAAGATGTGCATCCAGACTGAACAAATATTATGGCCACTTTGGACATGGTTTTGAGAGAGTGGTTTTGATAGCTTTCTGTCCCAGTTTTATGTAACGTTTCCAAACCCCGCTGTTCTCAAAACAACAAAAATCATCCTAATAACCTAGGATGGGAAAGTAATGTAAGATAATAGAGCAGTCATTTGGGAGATATAGAAGTCAAATAAGGCTATACAGTCCTAAAAGTTTAAAATATGTTCTCTTCGTGTCCAACAGGTTAACATTAATAATAAAAAAAACAACAACAAGTAATATGGTCTTTTCTAGGTTATCACCATGTCAACATACTGAGATACATTCAGACTTGGCACCCACAGACGCACCATGCAAAGAAATAAGTTAAAACAAGAAATAGGCAATTAAAATGCAATTTTGTTCTTAATTTATGTGCTTAATGAGGATGGTAAAGCATGTAACAAAGTTGTTTTAATTATCAAAACGATGGGGTTTCTCTTCTTTGTTTTCCAGATGATTCTAGAGAGGAGTCAAATTAATTAATATCTACTATGAATGACTACATTCATGGAAGATATAAGGTTATGTAAATAATAAATCAGTATGTCCGGTATTGCCATACCCTCTCCTCTGTACCTGGACGCCACCATACCATATTGTACAGATTGCCAAACTTTCATTTAAAGGGACACGCCAGCCATCACATGTACTTCAATGTGTATGTCAGCTGAGTGGTGTGGTCTGCCTGTAAATGCATGGAGGGATTCTGTAGCATCTTTCTATATACATTTGCCTCTTTCCCAGCTCCCCATCTTCTTGGCTTGTGGCGATGTATTCGGCCAAACATATCTCCTGCTGGCTCCACCCACGCGGAGCACTCACCGCCAGTCAGTGAAAGCTCTGGCTGGAGTTCTAACGAGACTCCCCATGCAAAATCCACCCCACCCTAATCATTCCTGTTATATATTCCTGTTATGTTTTGGCTGGTTCAAGAAGACAATTAGTGGTGAGAACACAGGACCAACAGAAGGGGTATTTTTCTTTAGCTACACTCAACCGTCTGTGTGTTGCTGGGACAGATTCAGAAACTTTTCTGTATATCATGGTTATATAAAGAGCCATTATCCTTGTTGAATATCAAAATAAAATGCTATATAAACATATTGTTGTCAGTACGTAGATTATCTCCCCAAAAATTTAGTTTGTATACAAAAAAAAGTATTTATAATGGTAACTGTACATTAAAATAGATCTCTCATGGTGTATTTTCTAAATGCAGCACATTCATAGCCTACCCACACCGTCTATTTACCTTATAACAGGTGACGGCTTTAAAAGAATTTCCTTTGGACTCATTTGAAGTTGTGTGTTCCAGGCAAGTGTTCCGTGTGCCAACTCCTGTCTAGATTTCTAAAATCTGGAAGGATTGCAATACTTGTTCAGCAACATTGATATTTAGAAAAGTGCTGGCTATGGAGTTTTTTTTTCCCACATGAACTTCAGAGCTGTTTTGGAAAGGAATTTCTTATGTAACATTAAGGTATTTTGCTTTTCTCTGGAAGAGCTTTGGCTGGTGTTACGGAGACACTAAAATCAGATGAATCTCAAAGTTAGACAATCTGGTTGTAGGTAAACATGTCAATTTCGAAGGGAATCACAGGACAATACAACGTGTTGGCCTTTCAATTAGCAAGATTTACTGTTTGGTCTGTTTTATTTCTCTGGACTTCATTTCCTTATTCTGTAAAGTCAGTCATTATATAGAATATCTTTTTGGGATGCCAAATGCATCTTATTTTAAATATGCCTGTGATCAGCACAGGACTGGCGATGATGAGGCAGCCCTGGCGCCTTAAGCTGATCAGCTGAGTATGGAGTGATGTTGGCCAGTGGCCCATTGGCATTTGCCCGATGAGCCAGATAGCCAGTCTGGGCCTGTGTGTGATAACGGGAAGCCAGGGCCGGCCCAAGGCAAAATGCCGCCTGGGGCGAATTTTAAAATGCCGCCCCCCCTTCCCTTATCTACCCCCCCCCCCCTTACTTACCTTTCAGCAGTCCTGCGGCGAGTCTCCCTGTTCGGTCTCGGTGCCGGCTTGTAATGCTGAGCGCCGGAAATCTTCCTGCACTCAAAATTACGCATTATGGTTGCCCCACTTGGCTCCATTGTCGGGCCGGCCCTGCGGGAAGCTATAAATATCTCATATTGTATAGTATACAGTAATTCCTATATCATATTTTCCAACAGGATATTTTTAAAAATAAGTGTAATCGCAATTTTTTCCCCCAATGGAAAAAAAAAAACTATAAATAAGTCAAGCACTAAAATACGTATTTCTACAATGAGAACAATTCCTGGCTGAGAAGAAGTCCAGGGTGGGATAATGTTGTACAAAAATATCACATTATGTTAAACTACTAACACCCCCATATTTCTGATTCCAGGGAAAACAAAATGGATTACTTGTTTTATGATGTAGGATTAAGTCAATACATTTTGTAATTTTAAAACTTTCCAATGTACCTTTTAAGTGCTTCCAGAAGAACGCATAAAAATAATAAAATAGTTAAAAATAGCATCAAAGTCCTTGCTATGTCAAAATAAAATAGAGCTAAATAACACTTGCATGGGGTGGATCAATTACTGGATACAAAGGGTAGATATTCCAGTACCCCGGGCTGTGGAAGTCTTACAGTCCTATGAACGTTGTACTTTACAATTAGTTGGTCCAGGGATATTTGCAAGGTGGTTCCAAAATGAGTGAAAAAACTGTGACATCATCATCGACATCATGGTAAAGGCCATATATTACCTTTATACATGACATTTTTATAAAAAGACACAATCAGATTCCATAGTGCTATTTTAATTAAGAACAAACACAGATTTTAATCAATATTTAAAATATTTATACCACAGAAATTTACAAAAATCAATAAAAAATAATTGTTAACCCCATTCAGGATAAAAATCAACCTTAGCAGGGACACTGGTGTCTTTGTACGGACAATTTGCCCAAACTTGGTCTTCACCCCTCCTTACCTCTGTCCTGTTTGGCCTTTTTGGTCAATTTGAGGTGTCATGTGATTCAGTTAAACAAACTCTTAGATGTTTTGTTAGTACAAGAATCTGTTTGTTGCACACTGTATAAATCACAATTACTTGGTTTTCTTCTTGGTTTTTTTTTTTTGTAAAGAACATAAACTTTTAAGTTATACAAGTTAATGGGGATCCTTGCTGGGATACTATTAGCTCTTATTTTTTTTTACATTTTCAACAAATGCGCCAAAACGGGTGATTTAATGTTTCTTGCTATATTTGTAGACTTTTGCACAGCTGGACAGAATTATAATCATTTGCCGTGTAGTATACAAAGTGTTGGTATGAAAAAGCTAAAGATAACATCGGCTTCGTACAACTTTCCAAAAATAAACTGTTAAAATATGAAGTAAAGAAAATATATTAAATTGAAACTGATTATTTATATATATATATATATATATATATATATATAGAGAGAGAGAGAGAGAGAGAGAGAGAGAGAGAGAGAGAGAGAGAGAGAGAGCTCTGTGCATTGGTCGAGTTTAACGTAACTCGGAAACATGTGTTATTATACAGTATACTGTAGACTTGTGCATTCATATTCGTGCGAACAAGAAAACGAACACGAAAGGTGCCTTTTTGTTTTTCAGCTCGAATACCAAACATACGAACATGGCGGTGGCAAAACGTATACGAAGATGAAGACACACAGCATGAAGAATCTTCGTGTTCGTCTTAGTCTACTAATCTCCCTGGTCCCTTCCCCATCTAGCCAACTTATCTACGCAGCATTGCAGGAGTTAATGGGACAGGAAATCCATAGGTTCCCTTTCAGGAGTTAAAGGGCCGTGCTAACAACTCTATTGGTCGCCTGCAGGGGCCTCCTCTGGCATCAACCAGGCTCACCATCAGGAGTTAAAGACATTTAACTCTTGGAGCGGGGAAACAGGCCAATTGGTTGATGCCAGAGGAGGCCCCTGCAGTCGACCAATAGACTCACTTGCATGGCCTTCCAGCTCCAAGAGTTAAAGGTCCATGCAAGCGACTCTATTTGTCATTCGTACGGACCTTTAACTCTTGGAGTGGTCTCTCCCGGCCAAGTTGTGGCACCAGGATGCGGCGACAGGTGCCCTTCATTTGGTTGATGGCAGAGGAGGCCCCTGCCGGCGACCAATAGAGTTGCTCGTACGGACATTAAAAATCCTGGCGCCAAAGCTGCTGTGTAGTGCGTACTGCGTTAACCCTGTTAAACGGCAAAAACAATGGGACAAAAAACGAACACGAAGAATGTACATGAATATTCGCCCAAACTGAACACAGGAACGGGCGAATCTTCCTTTATTTTCTCTCCTCCTCTTTGTTCATTTCTGTACATTTTAGCAAATACTCCTTTTTTATTAAAAAAAAATTTTCATAATTCTTCTCCATTGCTTGCGCACGGCAAACATTTTTTTACTAAGTAAAAGAGAGAGAAAGAGCGAGCAAGAGGGAGAGAAGCTATAGATACATTATGCATCAGTTCATTTTTATGCCTGTAGCATGCATTGTTTGTATATTTATCTAGGATAAAATAGAGAAAAGCTTAAAAATGATTTCTTAGTTGCTGGCTGTACATCCAAGTCAATTAAGTTCAACCAGAAATAACCAGTTATATTCATTCGATTAGCCCCTAGTTAAAATGACTCGTAAAATTGGTATCGCCAGGTCAACTGTTTAAGTTTAATATGGCTGTCCTCCTGAAGCGGTAATCTACAACTAGAGAGACAACTCTGTATTTTTTCTCATTACGTGGTGGGGTGTTATCAGTTCTCTTTTTAGTATGAACGTACACACAGTTCTCTTATCTGCTGCTTGGTATTGCGCGTCATTGCTCCTATCTTGTTTTCTGGGATCCATAGCGCTTCTCCATCTGGCATCCCTCGGAAAATATCCTTGTTGTTACCTGGGTAACACTTTCCCCCATCCCAATCTCACCTTCCCTATAGTGCATGCAATATGACTTTTTATATCAGAGTGTATGGCGAGCCTCTGTAAAATAAGTCTTCACTTTATGGCATTTCCGTCACCTCTCGATTCATTCTCCTGCGATCATTCTTCATGGAACAGCATGCAAACCATTGTATAATTTCTCTAGTTTATTACACAGATTGATAGAAAAGCCTTAAGCATACTGATCATATACTTGCATAAAATAGCTTTTCTGCAATAATGCCTATTTTTGCACATTACTTGAATATGTAGAAAGTGAAAAAGTCTTTTTTTTCTGCTTATAGCCCTTAATTATATACAGTTCTGTCATGTAGTCATGCCTACTTTGGTGAAATAACAAGGAATTCTCTTCAAATGTCTTGCCATCCCTCTGAGAATCAATGCTGAGGACTGGATTTTTATTTCACTTATATCCATGATATATTTGCTTATTGTATATCATTAACAGCTAAGAGAATGACCCGTTTAATAGACCAGTAATTTTAGCAACCAAGAGATTAATTAATACCTAACATTTTATTATAGTAATAATATAATGTATATGTATTACAAAACAAATCCACCTTTAAATCAGTTATATATATTATTTATTCATGTGTAATAAGAGGGTAAATGTATAAGACAAAAATTACAGCTTTTGGGCATTAAAAATACCTTTCTGAAAGATAAAAACATGTCCGGTACTCCCAACAGCTTGTCTACTATTTCTTTATAGATGTCACAATGCTAACAGAAATGGAACTCATTATCCTTCTTTCTTCTATCTCCACCCCAGTACTTAAATTCTTTATCTCCATTAACAACGCGACTATCTCTCCCACTAACCTGGCCTGCTGCCTTGGTGCCATCTTCAACTCAAACTTCTCCTTCAAACTTACATAACATCTAAACCTCTGGCCTTCTGGTTTTATATTTTATGGTCTCTAACATTTCTCCTCGTTTGAAATAAACTCCCTTCCTGTACTTTGCTAAATCCCTTTAAGCGTACGAGGAAACGCTGAAATTGTTATGACATTCAAAAACCATAATTACATACTGAAAAATAGTTATCCTTGATAAAGACTTTAAATAGAGAGTTTTCTTCTCGTACGTTGTGCTGGGACAGCTGGAAGAATATTGTGGCATAGGAGCCGGTTGGCCTTGGCAGAAAATCTAATCCCTGTCCATTTTATAGAGGTTGAAAACATCCATGAGTGTTGAACAAAGCAGGGGAAAAAAATGAAATCTGTATTTACAAAATAAAAAAAGCAAAAACAAAACAAATGTATCCCTTTTTTTGGTGTGAGGAATGACAGGCTACAAAACTGGCCTGAATTTCGGATTTTTGAGATTTAAAAATAATAAACAGTTACATTATCTGGCATGACATTTGATTGAAAGAAAAATACTGAGATTAGCACAACACTAACATTAGAAGCATGTTTAATTTAATTTGGGTAAGGCAAGAAAAATATGCCTAATTTAGCTCCATGATGAAGTGAACTCTATGTCCCCTGTAAGGGTGAAATTCTGTTCATAATCAATAGATTTTACAGCTTATCACAAGAGAAAAAGATGGCAACCTTCAGCCTATAGGGAAAGCCTAGATCCACTTCTGGTGCAAATGCATATTGTATTTTCCAAAACTTTTATGGGCTCTACAAAAGTTTAAATTCAGATTCAGATGCTAATAGTTTGGGTTAATGGCTCTAACCATTTGTACTCTTGTGTAAGATCTCCTCGCCCATTTGATTATCCATTATACAGGGCCCTGTTGCTGGAGAAGCCCTACATAATGAAGTAGAGAAGATGAAATCACAACTCTCCTGTGAATTAACCCCCAAAAGTTACGCTGCTAACATGTTGTTAGTGAGTCAGGATGTTTTTGAGTCACCATCTAATCTGCCAAGCCAGAATCACTATAAGTTTATTGTGTGAGACAGTTGCCGAGTCTATATTGCAAACCAATTGGTTAAAACGACAGCTGAGTTGTTCATAGACTTGGTCAACCACATTTTGCCAACTGGAGTTCTGGGTCAACATGGCTCTTTATAAAACCTTGAGTTGATTGATTTTATGAAGCCCTTTTAATGCTAGCTTACCAATGGATGGAATTAACCTTAGTCCAATTGGGTTTAGCTGTAGTGGAATTGGTATCCTGGTTTTTTCAGTCAACAATTTAGTTGGACTACTCAACTCTCAGCTTGACACAACGCACACTTGTCTGAACAGACCACTAAGACATTTCCAAATAATTCACCATAGGAGATACTAATAAGCCCATTCTTGTTTAAGCTGATCTTATAAAAAGGCTTCTGTTAGTGGCCCAAATTATATAAAGGGCTAGCTGACCCCCTGTCCTCCTTCCCACCTGATTTATATAACCTAAAAATCATTACTATAACCTGGATTATTCTACACCCCAAGCAATTTATTATTTTGTTAGTTACAGTTTAAATGGCCAACTGGTATTTTAAGCAGCACCACCATAAAACTCAATTGCAAGTGTGTTATTTGATATTAATCTGTACAGTAAATTAATATCTTGCTATAAAAATATAAACTAAGTACTTGAGTAAATAAATATATTTATTTTTATCTTCAATTAAAACGCATCTGCTGCATAAATCAGTTTGGTTGCAGGAAGGCCTTCTCACCACATTCAACTACATTGTTAATGCAATAAAAATATGTTTAAACCGATGAGTGTTTTGCAAATACATTTTTAAGCTTATTAAGAAATGTGTCAAAAAGTCAAATATAGACAAAATTTACAAAAAAAAAACCTACCATATTGTGTATTTTGGCAAATTTACAATTTAAAGAGGAAATGTGTCACCAAGGTAAAAATCTGTTAACTCAATTTAGCTCACTTGGAATGGCATAGTGGCCAAAAGCAATGAAGATACATTATATGTTATCGGTGGAATTTACATTTACAAAGTATTTGTTCTCCTTGTTGAATACATCATTATGCTAGGTTATGTGCTATTATAGTTATTGTCAAGACGATGTAGCCTAATAGAACTTTTTAGTCTGCTTCTACTTCCTGGACCATGGAGAGCTGGAGGTGCTTGCTGAATGTAGCAATAGACTTGTGCATTCAGGTTCTTACAGATTTTAATGAATGTCCGAAAACAAGTAACATCCACAACGAAATAAATGAAAACTGACCAAACAAAAATGTTTGTTTTGCTTCCGGACTCCCAGACTCTCTGTCACCCCGCTCGTTGAAAATGACGCCTTACCTTTTTTCTCAGCTTCTTCATGTTCTCTGCTTTTTCATTTTCCTTTCTTCTCCAGTGATCCGCTAATCTACTTCACAGGGAGAACCTCCAATAGGGGGAGAGGTTCTACCCGTTATGCGTGCTGAGGCTCCACCCCGATGCAGAAGTGCTCCATAAGGTCAGAATAATGCAGACGGATCTGCAGAGGAAGAGAAGTGCAGAAAGAATGCATCTCTTTCTCCACGGAGGGGTTGTCCCTGTGCTGAGTGTTGAGGCATTGGCCTGATGCGGAAGGGCTCCAGAATGCCAGGGTAACACAGATGATGAAGAAGCAGAGAACGCGAAGACGAAGGAGGAGCTGTGGAAACACAGAAGCAGCTGGTGGAGAAGGTAGGTAGACACTGAGAGAGAGCGAGTGAGAGTGGAGGTGAGTGACAACAAATTTAGTTCCCGAATGGAAAAAGCCATCTAACTTTTGCCTAAACCGAAAGGGCGTTAAAGTTGTTGACCACAAACTAAACAAAAAATTAGTGTGAACCATTTTTGGTCCACTTGTACAAGTCTAGTCTTCAACGACAACACAAAGACAACAGAGAATTGCAGAGATTAACGTTACATAAATTTACCACTCTGACATCAATTGAAAAACAGTTGCTTAAGAGGAAGTTTGTTTTTTTCAGTGTTCCATGACGAAGAAAGAGGTGCATTAAAAAAAAAATGATCTCCTAAACTATGGAAATAAGAATCTAAAATCTCTTTCGAGAGAAAATGATGGCTATATTTTCCATTGATCTTAACTAAATGGCTAATAGCAAAAAATGTATTACATTAACTAATTTAGGGCTACGTAATTTTCTAAATAAGCTAGGAATGAGAGGCTATCTTTGGAAGTGAAAAAACTATCATACATTATAACAGTTTATTTCATTTAGAGCAGTGATTAATCTTTTAGAACAAAATACATTTTACGTGGATTTATTTCTCTCTCTCATTTCCTTTTTTTTTCCTTTTTCAAAGAAAGTACAATTCAGGATACCGACGCAGCGCTTCCTGCTAGATCAAGTAATGTGACCCCGGGAAACGATGCTTCATAAACCTGCCAGCTGCTGAGGTGCTCGTCCTAACTGTGGTTTTCCCAGTGCAGAGAGGACCGTTCTCATAAAATGTGTTCTGGACTTTCCCAACCATGAAAGTGCTGCTTTACCACACTTCTGGTCCAGTCACTCTGAAGTAAATGCTGACTGCATCGTGGAGAAAATAAAAGTACTTTATGACAAATTTAAGCTTCCAGTATAAATGTTATTTTATGGCCACATAACCCTAACGTTATCCTGTATTACTATGTTTTGTCACAGCTAGCATTAGAGGAATGGTACTTTATTTGGTTTCGGTTGTGTATTTGCATATTTTACACAGAAATAATAACTTGCTGTTGGGTACAAAGTAACTAGCAAGTCAAAGCTAGCCAATCCATATAAGGTAAAATATACTGAAGTCGGTGAAAAACATTGGTTCTGTGCTATAATTTTTTATAGGAAACATATTTCATTTTGTCCAAATGTAAAAAGGCCAAACGGGGATACTTTTGCTTTAAGGGGATTGATCTAATCGGGTAAGAGATTACAAGAAGAATAATGTATGTTATTCACACAATTTCATTTTTAAACAGATGCACTGTTGTTTATACACACATTATTGTGGGATTTTGGGGCTGTAGAATAGACAAAAATGGACCAAAAATGATGTGTCCACTATTTTTCAGACAATGAATTTTGTTTCCTGCCCTTTCGGTTCGGACAACATTTGGAGGACCCTTTTCATTTAAAAATAACATTATTTGTTGTCACTCATGCCCTCTTACACACTTTCATGCCCTCTCACACTTTCACTTTCTCTTACACTCTCATTCACCCTCTTTCACACTTTCATTCACTATCTCTCAATGTCTCCCTACATTCTAACCGCTGACCTTTCCAGCAGCTCCACATCTTCTCTTGTTTTTTGTCTTCTTTCTGCTATCTTCTTTCTTCGTTCGCTTCTCTCCTCTATCAACTATGTTAACTAGACCTCCCAGAGCAATTCCATAAATGCTTGAAACCCACTGACACTTTCTCTTTCCAATCACTTTGGAGGAGCAGGGGAGAGGCTGTCTCCCTGACACTGCCCTTTTTTCGGAAGTATTCCAAGAGACCAGAAAAACGAAGACAGATTTGCAGAGCAAGACAAGCGTTTCTTCACCTCTCTTTCTCCTTGAATCTGAAAAGTATAAAAACAAGGTGAAAAAAAGCGCTACAACTGAAAAAAAGGAAGAAAAGAAAAAAGGAGAGCTTCAAACCAATACTCAGGGCAGTCTCCCTTAAACAAGCCCCCCCCAAAAAAAATACATTTTTATGAATCACCTATTGCTCACCTACTCTCACTTGTTCTCCTTGAATCTGTCTGCTCCACCCTTATTAATGGAGTGGATAGCAGGGAGAAGCGAATGAAGAAAGAACAAAGCAAGACTGTGTGCCAGCTTGGTCAGTTAAATTTGGTTAATTTGATTTGGTTCGTGGTTGGTAACAGTTTATAAAGTTAGGTAGCTGACTGGTCTAAGTTGCTTGCCAGCTGCTATAATGAGGTTCTTGGAATTTTTTTTAAAATCAATAGTAATATGTCATTGTTATTGTATTAAAGGTGAATTTATGTCGCCACAGTGCGGACTTATTTTATCCATAGCTGACATGTTAATAAAAGATTTGTTTACTTAATTTGTGCATGTCACTTATTGGAGGGCATGGCCCCGACATGGGCTCTGCCCCTGTGAAGTATATAACAAAATGTTCTTTAATATCACTTTAATAAAACATGTAAAATATACAGTTTAGTTTAGTTATTCTAGCACGTGATCAGTTACAAAGTGTTCAAAGTAACTAGGATTAATTCTGGAATAATTCTACAACTTCAAACACAAATGCAATTTACGTGAGCCAAATAAATCAAATGAATAAATTCAAAGATAGTATTTCTTCTAGTTTAAAAAAAAAAAGCACTTTGGAAAATTACACCAATCTTAACCGAATAAAAGAGACCATTATTAATAGCTTAGGAGAAAAATATTACATAGCTAATAAAATATTACCAACTAAAATTATATTTTCTTTAAATAAAAAAAAAAATGAACAATGACTCTGGTTTAAGTTCTTTTGTGTCATGTGCTCAATAATTACCTTTTAATGTAAT
This sequence comes from Spea bombifrons, assembly GCF_027358695.1. Taxonomy (NCBI): domain Eukaryota; kingdom Metazoa; phylum Chordata; class Amphibia; order Anura; family Pelobatidae; genus Spea; species Spea bombifrons. The sequence goes on from NC_071088.1 coordinate 10,657,163, forward strand.
TGATATGTGGATAGACTCATAAAGTGAACCAAAAAAATGTGCAGATGGAGAAAGAACCTTTAAAACCCCTTATTTTTTTATTTAATAAATGTAAATTGTATTATGCCAATATAGATTTTTAATGATATTAAAATATATTTTACTGAGATATATAAAACATTTTCGTTTTATTTAAGGAACCTAATGATACTTCTGCATGAGACACTATATACAGTATGTCCCCTGTTAACCCCAATAACCACTTCTTAGAACTTCCTAGGGCTGGATACCGAAAGCTGTCCTACTTCTGCCCCTATCTGCCTCTCCCCTGCCAGGGGGAAAAAAAGAAACTGAACCGGAGACCCGGGGAAACAGAGGTTTACCTTGAGACTCCGGGTTAAACTTGTGGATTTCCTAGGTATGCTAAGAGCAGGATCTGTACAAAGACAATGTATCGGGAGCATGTGTGATCAATATGTGGACATGCAACCTAATCCATTTCAAACTCTTCAATATAAAAAAGAATGTAGATGTTTCATGGGTTAGTATTACTACTATGCTAACATAAATTGTCACTCTAATAATGTAATGTCTTCGATAATAAATATCAATATATGTTTGCTGCAGAAACACCAAGCCTCTGGGTGTTTAGAAAGAAAATTAAATCACAACAAAGAAAACAGTTCCAATTTAATTGGCTTTCAAAAATGCCGTTTGACACAATTTACCAAATACATCACCACTGCAGCATTACAGTAAACAGACGCTAAAAAGACTAAACCACCATCATTTAATGGACATTTTTTAAATGTTAATTGTAAAAAGCAGACGTCAAGACCATGCGATAATTTATCGTTCACAATGCGGCATCTGCGAGGTAAGGACAGCGGTCCAAGCTGTCCGATACAAATCAGCTTCGGTTCAGATGACGTATAAAACCAACTCTTCGGGTTCCTAAATTATAGTGCTTTGGTCTTTCGAAGCTGTCACATTTTAAAGGACATAATAAAAATAGATTTTTTTAATATATTTTCTTCTTTTACGCACCATATAAATAAGAAAGCATTTTAAGGAATACAGATATGGAGACAGCACGTATTGAAAGGAATGTGGCATTTTTGTGGCTAAATCCGGCCAGAGTCTAAAAGCTTATACAATGAAGTAATCACCAACAAACAGATGTCTTGTATATATTTACAGCAAGCTGCTGCTCCAAAATTATAGAGGAATTCCACTTACGATGACTGTTATCTTGGGGACATGGTAAGTTTTAAATCCCACTTTAAAATAAGTTATAGAAAAAAGAGAGAGTTTAATTTCGTCTTATTATAATATCCAGGCAAATGCCTACATATCTTATTAGAAATTCACAATCCACTGAAGGAGTTCATTAAATGTCGAAAAATGACTTTTTTTAGGCAGGATTTATAGCTTTGGAGAGCAAGTAAGGTCAGCAGGTTAGCTACGTTTATTTATCATAATGGGCCTTTTTGGCTTGTTTATGTAATTCTTTAAAATAATACGGTTTGAATGCTTTGCTAGTAAGACGCCACACAGCAAGAGGAAGCCAGAAACTTAATGAGACATCTAGAAGAGATCTCCAGCATTGAAGAAACTTCCCTAGGATTCCCTGTCCTTATGATGATTCCTACTCAGTATGCTCCACAGCAGAATGAAGCCTATTCATCTACTTTAGTTTGAAATCTTAAATAGTTGACACCAGTCGGACAATGACAATTTATGAATTATTAGTACCTGCATTATTTGACTCTCTTATCGAATTGTGTTCCTTCTTAGATGAGAATGGGTACGGGTGAGACAAATGCAAGATAAAGGTAACTGGCAATTTAAGAGGATCTAACATTATTTTATACTTGGCCCTACATGATATTATATAGGAGATATATAGGAATATAGTAGCAAATCTAACATTATTATCTAATCATAGAGTTCCCAAAAATTCAAACTGTTGTCCTTATGGCTCATCATGGATGAGCTCCCTCTCTGTGTAGAGATGCACACTACGGGGTCATAATGTACGGCGACATGATACTAAAAGCAGCTCATGTGCCGATTTGAACACGATCCATTCTCATTGAATACAATTGCTTCGTTTACTGTACTTATTGGTCATTATTATTCTAGCAGCAACCCGGGAATCTGACGTTTATGCCTTTGGTGCCTTTTAGGTATGAGCTGGAATCATAGTGCTCTCCTTCTTACTCCTTAATACTCACTATAAATCCACCTATTCAGAGAAGCATAAACATATAATTCTAATGCCCTCAACCAGCATCATAAAGAAACCATTCGTTCTCCCGGCCTTGGAAATCTATGTGCCACCGACTTCACCTTCACTACGATCAAATCATCCTTACCCAAGCAGTCCTTCTCCTTCTGTCTCATTTCCCCCTCGACCTCCTAATAGAATGAAAGTTCAGAAGAGCAGGGCCCTCTTCTCCTTCCGTACGTCTTAAGATGAGTTAATCACATTATCTTACAGTTTCACTGTCCTCCTATTGTAATAGTTTCAGAATCCGGCACGCTATAAATACATTTAATTTATTGTAGTATGGTTTATGTTTCTGAATTTTGAAAGACATTCATCATCCTCATCAACTTAAAGCTTTCACCACACATCCTGAGACTTCGTCGCCATTCAATATTTGATTGAATATAATAGATATTGTTTTAAAACTTGTGGACCTCTCTGTTTTTAAGAAGTTTTTACACATATGTGGACACTTTTCGAGAGGAGCATTCTTTGTACTTTAGAACTTATTGATTCAGAATTTTAGTAATTTCTGTCTACTTGTTTTGAATACAGGCCGTGAATAATTCCTGTGCAAAGGTTGCTTTTTTTTAAGAAAAATGTATGGATGAATCTAAATGCTTATTGTAGTATTAAATGCTTATTATTGTAGTAGGTAGTATTGTTATTTCAGACGAGTCAGTGTATATTAAATGGCACTTTCAGATCTGGATCATCACATTGTAGGTATAAACACAGAGCCAGGGAACTAGATAACAAGTTAATTGTATCTACAAATTCCCAAACCTTGCATCCTTTATACGTCATTCGTGTAGATTCTGCTTTTTCACATTCGGACAGATACCGTTTCAGGGGAGTATCAATCCCTTGCTGTCCCTAGATACTGATAAACACATTTCCTTTAAAATGAGACAGCTGTAGATAAAGCTTTAAACTTTTGGGAGCTTTCTGTCCATTTATCCTGTGCGCCGAAATAGTCCAACTTAAAAATCATTGATTGCAGGAAATATGCTAAATCTCTGATATATTTGATTTTGGAATTCCGAATATGTTCAAAGTTTCATTAGTAATTAGAATTCAGCAACACCGTTTTTAAGCCAATTCATATGAATTTATAAATATGTAAAATACAAAAATCTACTCAACTATATTAAATTTAAAATAAATAGGGAATTTCATATAAAACATAAGTGAAGGGGCTAAAATAAATTTCACTGATTCATATAAAAACGAATGGTAAGGGAATAAAATAAATAAATAATGAAATATCTATCTATCTATATATACATACAATGCTTTATCTTGTTTTGTCTCTGAATGAGAGCAATGTAGGAGTTTCTTAGAACACATGTGAAGGGGCAAGAACGGATTTTATTGGTCCAGATCAAAATCAAAAAGTTGAAAAATACGCAGTTTTAAATAATCCGTTTCTGTCAGCGGTGAGGGCAACTTTAAAACCCCAAAGATCTTAAAAAAAACAATTTGTTTCTTTGTTTTTTTTTATGCATTTAATAAATGTAAAAAAAAGTTTGCGGAATAGACCTTTCTAGGGCATGTCCTAAGGTTTCAAGGTGAACTGTGCCTGCTCCTTGATAATATAGATGAGAAGATGGGGGGCCTAATTTTCCTGTATTGTGAAGCCGACCCTGCTGAGAGTTTAGACCATAAAAATGCTTGTCATATACTAGTAACTAGTAATGTATGTATTCATATAATAAATATAGATACATATTATAAAATCTACCAGGGGAGGGTTGGCATCATTCGGCTCAGAGACCATGCCCAAGCAAAGGACCTAATATTATAGTGTCCTAAAACATTTGGGCAAAAATGGTAGGAACAATAATACCGAGTGTGAACAGTCCAGTCCTGTTCGAGGCCTATTTACCAAAATGGACTGAATAGAAAGTCCACAAAAGGAGCACATCAGGTGTAAATGATGTCTAAGGCCATGTAGACAACCTGGTGGCTGTATGTGGAACTGCAAGTAAAAACATAGAAAGTGACGGCAGATAAGAACCAGTAGGCCCATCCAGTCTGCCCAACCTCTGAGTACTTTTCTCTAGTACCTGCCCTTATCCTATATCTAGCTTGGCCTTATGCCTATCCCATGCTTGCTTAAATGCCTTCACTGTATTAACATCTACCACTTCTGCTGGAAGGCTATTCCATGCGTCCACTACCCTTTCCGTAAAGTAATATTTGCTGGTGTTACCTTTGAAAAGACTGTCTTCTGGTAGTGGCCCATTATTTTAAGACCAGACCAGCACAGGGAGCAGTTGCCTCCTGCACCTGTTATTCACCCTCCCTTGAGAGTGATTGAGCAAAGAAGACTGTTAGTACTTACAATGTGTATTTAACACATGGCTTACAAGCACTATTCTGTAAACAGGCACTGGTTTAATTAACTGTATACATTTTCAGAATAGCAAAAGTTTAGTGTTTCATTGTAAAACTATTCCAAATGCATAACAATGACAAATAACTAAATATACATGCAACCTAAATACACGACGCAAATGCCTAGTTTATATAACTATGTTTATTATCTATAAATGTGCATTTGTGTATTTAAGTCCTTGCATACAGTACAGTCTCAAATTAAAAAGTTTATTTAAAGCATGTCTTATATTTCTAAACAGTGGAAAATCTACAGTATATTGCAAATTAAATTACCAACTTACAAAAATATTGAAGATCTTTAACTATCACAAAACAAACTAAGAGACCTTAGGAAACATTATGAAAGCTAATCTATGACATATATCACGCTGATAAATAATGTGTGATTACAGGGTTTTTAATGGATACTTTCCAAAGGTTCAGGGAGCTGACAATATATGTGCATTTACCGCACCAGCCGAAATCAAAGAACTTAATTCTACCTTTATCTCGGTTACGGATCAAACGTCTACAGGGTACAAAAGACTAATGTTTATCCCTGCACCCAAATTATCAAAAGTTAGAATAGCGCTAAGTTTGTTTAGAATGTTTAGAATTACTGCTGTCCAGAAGATTGTGGTTAGCAAAAAACTTACAGCGGGATGATTACATAAGGCTTAAGGCATCCGTTATTTATTTGAGGACACAAAAGTGTACAATTTGTTTTCAACAACAAACTTTGCATTTGGCGAAGTACCTCCTTATCGACTTTTTCAGATATTCTGTCACCTTAGCATAACCTTTTTTTTTTTTTTTTTAAGGGGGGTATACAGAAAGGGTGCTGTTTTAGTCTATGGTTTTGAGTTAGTTGGTCTTTTGCTTTCTGGGGCTGTTTAGTTTGAGAAATAAAATGAAGTGTCAGGATGTTGTAATTATATTTAACATGCCAATCACATGATTATTGTTGAACAGCTGTTTTCTCTTGGGGACACTGAACCAAAAAACATAGCATTGGATTTGTGAACAGTCCCAACATCTTTTATTTCAAAGATTTGAACCCAACAACAGATTCTGGTCTGGGCTGACTAGTCTTAAGGTGGTAGGTCCATGGGGTGTCAGTCCACCACAAAACATGGGGGGCAAATTGCCCTCTTAAGTGATGCAGCCCCCCCCCCAGCATTCTGCTGCTCTGTGAGCCAATTGCAAAGGAAAACGCTGATCTCCCCAACTGGCCCATCTACACGATGGAGGCTGTGAAAAATACATCACTGCTTAAACCCTATTGTTCTCAGATGAAACAATCATTATTTATTAATGATAACATGCAAAGTATATGTATAACAGCAAGTTTTTTCCTGCTCTGTTTTATTTATTTTGCTTTGCTTTTTTAACCCCTTGATGACAATTGATGTGCCAGACAAGTCACGTCATTGTTGCCTCTTACAAGATGTCGACGACCACTACAAAATAAGCAAGTTCCCAAAAGGGACTTGTCAGAGCTCCCCCCTGCAGGTTAAATACAGGTACTGCATTAAATCATGCAAGTCAATGGAGCCCAGCTTACTAATCAAAATGTGATTAGTAAAATATATATAAAAAAAGAAAAAATAAGAAAAAAGAAAAATTGTTAAAAAATATAAATAAAAATTGTTAAAAAATATAAATAAAAATGTAAAAAAAGCTAAATGTAAAAAAGTTCAAAAATATAAAAAAGAAGAAAAAATTCATAAGCTGTGTATCTTCCCAAAAATCCCATCATGGAAAGAGTTAAAATACTAACATTTAAAATACGCTAGCGTGTTTTCAAAAATACATGGTCTCATTGAGTAAATTCAATTGGCGGACTTCAAAGATGTCGAAATAGGTCATGGGGGCAGGATGACCAGATGCAAAAATTCCAAGTGGAAAAATTAGGACATGGAGGCAGAATAACCACATTTAAAAAAATATGTTTTGAAATAGCAATATGCTACTTCCACTTATTGGAAAAGCTTTATCAAATGGGGGAAATCATCTCTTACCTTTACTCCCAGATGCAACTGCTCCGGTTCCCCTCCGGCAAGAATAAGCACAAAAAATGGCCGCATGAGCAGATAGTTTGCAGTGCACAGCAGAAGGTAATGGTAGAGATCTACTTTTACTTACACTTACATGTCAATAGTTGCCATGCTTGTTAAGAGAATCCATAAACTGCATTCACATATCCATGTGTAATCTGGTTTAAAAAGAACCACTGTGTGCAGTTTTGATATCAATTTTAATGTATTGTTTTTTTGTGTGTTATTTCCTATAAATATATATACATAGTTAATTATTATGACCATTCATATAAAATTTACAAAGGGGCAGGATAAAATACACATTGTAACACAAAAACTAAAGCTCTCCTTCCTAGCCCAGGTAAAGTCGGCCTTGCTATATGTCAGTCTAGTCATTTTCCACTATTGCTGTTCCAAGTTTTTTATAATTTTTGGCTTTTTTTTTAAACTGTGCCCTTCCCCACTCATTCTATACTGCCCTGGGATATAACCTGGACCCCAAGTCCAGCCTCTATAGAGTAAAGGAATATATTGATTATTTACTCATTAAAAAAAAAAATAGATAAAACACATTAAAAAGGAGCCAGATGTTTAAATACACATTATAACAAAACAGTAGGTAGAACCCTGAAAAACATCCCCAAAATAACACTTGCCACGTGGCTTAAGATTTTTTAGATTCTTTTATATGGTTTTGTCATTGTTATGCCACAGGAAATATTGCTGGAAACTGACAAAATGTAGATGTTCACGAAATTCAAGGCAAGAAGTGTGATTTTCTTAGTTGGCTTTGGTGTTTTTCTATAGTCCACCCATCTACCTTGCATCTGTCCCCTTGCCTCTTCCAAACTCATTTTTCCCACCGTAGGAATGGTGGATATCCCAGATGTTACCCTCCTTAACTCCTTGTAGCCCTCCCTTCTCTACTCATAGACGTTGAGAATTAAAACTTGCCTTTTTTAGAAACATTACAATACAAATGACAGGGACAGGTACTTTTTTGAAAACAATATAAAAAACAATATAAATTGAAAAAGGGCCGTCACCAGTTTTAGTAAGCAGTCCTTATTAGATGTATCATGCTAGACGATTTAGGACCAGGTAGCTAGCGAACAGGTTAATGCCATTGTGGGAGTTTTCTGATCTTTGCAGGTGAATCATTAGGGATTGTTAAAGAGCTGAAGAGCCAGAGGCTGGAAGAACGTGGTTTGTACATCTGCCACGTATTCAAGAATACAAGTTATTTTTATGTGTTGGTGACCAAAACCTATAAAATGTTTCTATAGAGTATGTGTATCTACGGAAAGGAGTACTCACATCAGCTTAATTGTTGTAACGCCATTTCATAGGTTTATTTAGCTATAAAAACTGTAGAATTTGTAAAAAAAAAAAAATGACAGATACACTTTGACTTATTGTTTCTAAACTTAACTCAAACTTTAAGTAATAAACTTGGTACGTGATTTAGGTCACCGGTACTCCTGCTGTCTTTCTACCGCACCCAGAAAACCATATCCAATTATACAGCACAATCCCAGTCCCAAAGGAGAGTAACGAGGAGCATTCTATGCCATTAAGGCTGGATAACAGATAGCATAAATGACTTGCATTACAGACACGGGATACATTCCCAGCTTTATCCTCTTGTTCATAAATCATAGTTCAGCAAGTAAAACAATTCTGCTGCTAGATACTGCCAAACATTTCCAGAAAAGTAATCACTATATCTGTCAAGAACAAGTATATTTGTATTGTATTTCAGCGTTCCCAATGTTTTATTTTTTTTATGTTTGATATATATTATGAGAGGCGATTCATATGTATCATCTTCTGAAACATCCTCACACTTGGATATCTGACGACGTGAAAAACATATTTATTAGGGGGAAAGTCAAAAAAAAAAAAAAAAACAACCTTGTGTTTTCTTATTTGAGTGAATTTGTACCAGATGTACAGTTGCTTTCACGGGCATTGATTAGTCACTGCAGGTGAGATTAAAAAAATCAATATTGCATAATCGGAATGACTAATCGTATAACTTTTTTGTTGTTGGAAACAAATCTTTTTTGCTAGGGATAAAACTTTGAGAGGTGTGAAAGCTGTGAAGTGATGTAAGAAAAGGAATGAGCAACCGCACAGCACAGATCGTGCGGAGGATCATAGAAACACAGAATCTGATGGCTGATGAACCATCCATCAAAGATGCAGACCTTAATCAGTCCTTGGTCTTGTCTTAGATTCATCATAGCTGTAGGCTTGTATTTGAGATTATGATCCTCCAATGCAAAAAAGGTGTAAGGAGCAGAAATCTAAGCCACAACCAGCTAATGAAGTCGCAGGTAGGACTGGGTGGTGTTTTTTGAGTTGACAACAATTTCCAGATAATTCTGTTTGCATTGTATTAGGATGCAAAATAATCTTTGATACGGTGCTAACCTCAACATCCGAGGAAAGGGATTTAGGGGTGATTATTTCAGAGGATTGTGACAATGCAGTAGAGCAGCAGGTAATGCTTGGTTGTATAGGGATAGGTATTATCAGTAGTTCATGCCGTTGTACAGAGCGCTGGTGAGACCTCACTTGGAGTATTGTGTACAGTACTGGAGACCGGATCTCCAGAAGGATATAGATATGCTGGAGAAAGTTCAGAGAAGGGATACTAAAATGGTTCATGGATTGCAGGATAAAACTTACCAGGAAAGCTTAAAGGATCTTAACCTATATAGCTACATCCTGTTTTTTGGGGTCCTGTCCGATCAAAGTTGGGTCTATCCCTGACTAAAAAATACTGCCTATGCATAATGCATGACACTGTGCACAGAGAGCATTAGCCTAAACTCCTAATCGCTGCTAAATGAGATCCAGACACCCCGGGCTAGAAGGGGGTGGAGCCTAAAGTAGGTGGGGTCACAAAGTGTAGCATTGCTCTGTCTGTCCTAGGCTTCGTCCCCTTTATGTCCCGGGACAACTGGAACAAAAGTTGGCAAGTATGTAAAAATAAAAGAAGGGTGAGGGCATTAACCGATATAAGCCGCAACATTGGCCAAAGGGGCCCCTTGCAATTATCACTGTAATTGTTTTATTTTTTAAATAGGTGTTTATAAATGTATAATTCAGATTTATGCATAATTAGTGTTTTTATTACTTCCTTCAAAGATGGAAGAGGCCATGGTAAATGATTTCTATTAGGTCTAAAAGGATCTTAACCCACCTCTGAATAAACTTTAGGCATTAACCTTAAGGTAGGTTTCCAATATGATTTGGCACCACATCAGAAAAAGTCTTCGGATGTGGATGAAGATGTGTCTCCAGTGGCCGTTAATGCCAGTGATGGATGAGAGTGTATCTTCATTGAGTTAATATTGGGCAGTGGTGTGTTTTCAATGACCGTCACTGCAGAATCAGGCTGTGACTTGAGTGACAGTCGGTGCTGATCATATTGTCTCCAGTTATTGATGTCTCTCCAAAGACAAACCATACTGGATTATGCTGTGTCTCCATCCATACCTGTACCTGGACATATTTACAGTGACAGTCCATATTGTATCATAGTGTGGCTCATAAGGATCGTCTATAGCTCCAGTGACAGTCGATGCTGATCAGGGTGTGTAACCATAGACAGTACTGGATTAGGGTGTGACATTCAAAGCAGAATCAGACAATGTGGGATTACAATGTGTTTCCAGTTGTGGTTAATAATACTGTAGAAAATAAAGCGCTATTTCCTTTGGGTCAAAACCATTTGTTTTGCAAATTTTAGTTTTACATCCAGTTTAGTTCCATCAATCTGTATGTAGTTAGTAAAACAAAAAAGGTATAACAATCACAATAATGCACATGTTTTTTTTTTTTAAGTAGAAGTATTCTAAGGCAATTTTCTTCCCACATAGGGCATTTAAATTTGAATTTCAGAGCTAATCAACGGAACTTCTTCAGCCTCAATAAATAAAAAGCAAGTAAAGACATGAATATTCCGTGCATGGTTTCATTCAGCTTCCCGCACTACCATAATTTTATACATTTTATAAACTCTCAACAAGAGCAATTACTTTGTCTTTAGAGAAAAGGTGAAAGCACACATATTTTCTATAGGTTTTTTCTTTTCATTCTGGGTAAATGGAAAATCTACTTACTGTCTGCAATATGTAATGGAACGATGTACCGAACATGCACATTGATATAGAACCGTAATGTGTGCATCATACACCCTCTGCTTTTATGATACTTAATGACAAAATCTTGAATTGATCAGAAAGTAACAGCAGGCAGGCATGAAGTAGAGGAAACAGAGGCAACACGAAAGAGAAGCAGGTAGAGGAGCAGCAGCTCTTCTGATTCCAAAGTGGGGCAGATTGTCCTAGTGGGAGATCAGGCTCCCTGGTGCATCGTTGCTTAATGGACCAGTTACAAAGTGTTACCTGGTCATTTAAACTATGGAGTACCATATCGGGCCTTCATAGCACGCTATACGTGTGCATCGAACGGTGCACCAGGGTATGATGTCATGCCCCATCGCTCAGTAGAAGGAGCAGCTGCAGAGGTAGGGGTTCGGCAAGCTGCTCCCAGTCAACCCTAGTGCAGCACCCAACAAAAACATATGTGTAAGATAGATATAGAATTTTATTTCCCAGAAATCCTATTGTTAAAACAAAAACAGAAATATTATAAAAGGCTTGGCACCTTCACTTAGTGGCCTTGGCATCCTGGATTGTTTCAGGTGAATTCATACTGATGGAATCAATAGGGTACTGGTGCACGCTAAACCTAGAAGCCAGAGGGAACGAGTTGCCGTAGGCTCACGTAGGGCTCAAGCCCAACACTTGCTTCAGCTTATAACTGGAATAAATGTGCAATGCATGTTGCCCCCCAGACTTTCTGTATCAAGCAGATGAGCATCGCTCAGCTTCTGTGTTGTTTGAGGAGCCAGACTTTAGTTTGATTCAACCCCAAGTCTAGTTTGCGCTACTGGCTGGTTCTCCTACTTCTACCCACATCTGAAACATGTTTGTGCTGTAGCCCTGTGCACCTAGTCCTCATTGTAAGTTCCTTTCTCAGGATCAGAATTACGATTGCCTCATATCTCCTCTTATTAAGGTTTCTCCACACCTTTGGTGGAATCCAGTTTATTCTGGCAGTCATCATATTGGCAGATCACGGAGATATGAGAGAACTGGAAACTAATTGTAATGCTGGTCTTACCATCTTTTGCCGCTGATCTCACTATCCCTAAAGTATAAATTGTCTGTTAATTAACTAAACCTCTCCAACACAACTACACTGATTAAAAAAAACAAAACAGCATACACCCTATGCAGCCTAAATAAATGAATTTAATAAAGCCAACAGCTGTGTCAGCGAGGCAGAGGGGAGAGCTAATATACCGCTGGCAGTATCCCAGACTACCAGAAGCAGGAGCATCTGTGTCCCATACATGTAATCATGGTGCAATAAGGACCAGGACTTTATTCTAGTAAATGATTTACTTTTAGAACCATAACTGTTACCAGGGCCGGCCCAAGACTTAATTCGCCGACGCCATTATCTACCCTAACCACCCCCCCGGTACTTACCTTTAAACAGTCCTGCGGCGAGTCTCCTTGCTCTGCCACGGTGCCGGCTTGTAATGCTGAGCGCCGTAAATTGACGTCACTTCCGGCGCTCAGCATTACAAGCCGGCACCGTGACAGAGCACGGAGACTCGCCGCAGAGGAGAGAGCGAGAGAGGGGCGGGTAAGCGAAAACCACTCGGTGCCCCTCTCTCCTCCACTTAAAAAAAAAAGCGCTTGGGGCGGCAAAGTGCCGCCCCTTCAAAAGTGCCACCTGGGGCAATTGCCCCAGTCGGCTCCATTGTAGGGCCGGCCCTGACTGTTACAGTCATAAAATACATTGTAATATCACCTCTTTATACGTATCTTGTATAGGCACACAAACATGGCACTGGATCTGGACTCCAATACAGTCCCATTTTAATGAGCTTATACTTTATAATTCTCCTCCTTTGTGTCTGAGAACGTACGCGTTTGTTGCATCTTTTATAAGTTTACACTATTTTACATTGTTTTGTATTAATTCTATTTTTTTACTTTACGCTTTTGATCAACAAAAATACAGCACTTTAGCTAGTTTCTTGCTTACAGACGAACATTCTTGTTTTAGATGAAAAGAAACAAGCGTCCATCGGGTTTCAACTGTTCAGGTCAGCAGAGGAAAGAACAAAGTAATCCCATTAAAACTGCTACTAGCTTTACTACAACAGGAGAAGCGAAAGCAAAAAAAAAACTTTAAGGGATCTACAAAAGCATTATTCATGATCGGTATTTCAAAAGTTACAAATTTAAACCTGAACCAACTTTGGGCAGCATGTTTGCCCCCAGGCTCTAGGCAACAAATCCGACAAGAATAAACCCGAGATGAATTTTTACTAGTTTAAAAAAATATTAATGCATTGAAAAAGTACTAGCTGTTTTACATGAAGGTTCAAAGAAAAAACGGTTTTGTGTGATATGCCACATTTTATTATCATAAATACAGCCATAACATTATTAATATATATTTTTATAAATAAATAAATATACATATACATATATATATATATATATATATATATATATATATATATATATATATATATATAAAGCCTGCAATACCACGATCACAATTCATGGTGGAGTCCCTGCTCCTTCTTGGCTCTGCTTCCCATTAACCCCTCCCCTCCCTTGGCTCTACCTTACCTTACTCAGTTACCCAAGTCTGTCCTAATGTGTATATATATATATATATATACCGTATTTGCTCGATTATAAGACGAGGTTTTTTCCAGAGCAAATGCTCTGAAAAATACCCCTCGTCTTATAATCGGGGTCGTCTTCTAATCAGACCCCAAAAAAATGCTGGCGCCATGCTGCTTACCGGTCGCGAGCAGCGTCTCTTCTGTTAGAAGCAGGGCAGGAAGCTTGCAGCGTCCTCACAGAACTCTATCTCCCCCCTCCCTCCTCTGAGGGCGGGGCCAGAGAAGTTGCTACAGCCGGTCCCCTGCAGAAGTCTGCGAGTGGGAGATCTGCAGTTCAGGTGAGGGGGTGGGGGAGGGTTTTTGAGTATGTGTGAAGTGTGTGTGATTAAGGGAATGAATGAGTATTTAAATGTTTGTGAATGAGTGTGAGTGTGTGTGTGATAGCATGGATGTGTAAGGGGGGTGGGGGTTGTAGCATGGCATATGGAGGCTGTAATCCCACTGCTATCATCCCCAGGTTCCAGCATGTACTGGCTGCCTTGGCTTGATAGGAGTGTGATTGCTGTTAGCAGTTTGATATATATATATATATCAAACTGCTAACAGCAATCACACTCCTATCAAGCCAAGGCAGCCAGTACATGCTGGGTTAAAAGGCATATCATGGGGCTGAGTGGCATATAGGGGGTTAAAATGCATTTCTGGACCTCCAGAAATGCATTTTAACCCCCTATATGCCTATATACCTCCAGAAATGCTTTATACCCCCCTATATGCCACTCAGCCCCATGATATGCCTTTTAATCCCCTATATGCCAGAGTGGCATACAGGGGTATAAGGCATATCATGGGGCAGAGTGGCAAATAGGGGGGTATAAAGCATTTCTGGGGGCAGAGTGGCATAACTGGGGGGGGCAGGTTGGCAAATAAAAGGAAATTTAAAAAATATATTTTTCTCAATCATAGCTTTTATTAAACATGAAAATAATTTACATTAATTAATATTTACTGGTAAAACTTTTTCCCTATAGGGTAGTCTTATATTCAGGCTTTTTGTTTTTTTCCTAAATTAATATTTTGATTTTGGGGGGTCGTCTTATAATCGGGGTCGTCTTATAATCGAGCAAATACGGTATATATATATATATATATATATATATATAGTCATTGGTGCACATAGTAAGTAGAGTTTTCAAAATCAGTGTTATATCTCTGGATATATAGTTGCGAAAGCCCTTGTAGTTGACTGATTAATGTGACTGACGTTTTAGGCATCACCTATTTCTTCATCCTTGTCTTTTTATAACGTCATGCAATATGTTATATATTTAACGGTACTCATAGCTGTACATTTAACTACACAGTGACCTTCTCCTTGGTTTACCGTTATACATTTTAAAGAAAGTTACTGGAGTTGCAGTTGTGGGGCTTCCAGATTATTACAGAACAAGCTTTTCTAGACATGTATAATCCGGGCTGTTTTGAAAAAAAAATGAATGCATGTGTGATAAAATTGAAATCACCATAAAATATATAACTCTAAAATTCAAGTTAGTGATTAGTGGGGAAATTTTTTTTTTTTAGTTTGTAACCTTTTTTTTTTTTTTTTTTTTTTTAATCAATTTGAAAGATGCCATGTTTTTTTAAGGTACACATGATTCTTCATTAGGAAGATAAGAAGGGAGGCAAGTTGATAATAAATTGTTTCTCTCCCTTCCTTCCTAATGTTCTTTTAGTGTTTAGATTACCAACTGCAGTACTTAGCCCAGTGCTTTCTGTCGGATATGAAAAATGGTTTATATTAAACCTAGATTAAAAGCCATATCAACATAAATTATTACACTACAGGGAAAACCCATAGAGAATGCTCCAAAAAACACAAAGGTTTTATTTTAAAGTGATTACTAGCACTAACGCTAAAATTAATTTTGTTAACGTTGGTATAACGCAGCAGCCAGGATTAAATAAACTACAGAAGAATCATTAGGTAAATAATGATTTCATTTCTTTTCCTAATGTATAGCACTGCATCTGTTATAGGGATAGTATATTAAACAAGGCAGTGTAATAGAATTATTAATAATCCTAAAAAATAATGCTTTTAATTATATATTAGCAACGTTTTCATCATCCTCTTGGTAATGCCCTACCTGCCGTCAAATTACTGGAACTACTATTTATTATTAAATTAAATTTTAATGCATGTTAAAGTAACTCTGAATACCTTTAGTTTTAAAAATGTTTATTCTGTTCTTTAAAATCTAATATTTTTAGAATACCTTAAACGGCTAATGAAAGCACGAGTCTTCTACCCCTTACAAGTAGGGCTAGACAAATGATAGATTTTTGAATTTTTCATTATTACTTGTATCATAATAAAATTACATTTTCACAAATATTGTGTTGGTTGCTCTAATGAGTTCCAATTTTGCATAATATGATATTTTCAGGCAGCTGCTTATTAGCCATTTGCATGTTTTCTTGCTCTGTTCTTTTAGCCCAATTTACTAAATAAACGCCCTGGCTCCTTACCATACTACTTTGTAGTAAGCTATAGATTGGCTGATTGTTAATCATCTATATAGGAAGAGGATTCCTTAGCATTGCCATAAAGCATCAGCTCAGTGTGGTGTGAGCAGGGAAATTCACCCATAATATCACATGACTGACAACAATGGCCGCCTCCTGGTCTGCAGATAAAGGAAGTTTGTTGGAACAAAATAAGATACAACCAGGTTCGTGTCAATGTGAACTTACTTTACTGTATACAGCACTTGCTTTAATGCTTTTTTTTCTCATGGGATGTCACTTTCCGAGGGTAACTGCTTTCATCCTTTCATGGTTACTTTTCAAGGAAAGCTGATGTCTGCAAAAGCAGTGTGCAAACTGTCTATATTAAAAGAGTTAGTCGACATAAGGACTGGTGATAGGCAACCAGCTTTTTTTTTTGATGATAGTTGAAAAAGAACACTGCATTTTCTTCCATTTACCATAACACTATAGATTTTGTTTCCTCTTAACTGATCAACCACGGTCAATTACATGGTTGAGAGAAAAACATAAATTGGAGAGCATTCCCAAACGGGCAAAGGTTCGGAGTCTAATACGGATGAATTAAGTGCTACATTTGTTTTAATATTAAAAGCTAGCATTCCTAAAGGGAATATTACCTGATTGATTTTAAAAACTAGCAATATGTTTTTTTTTTAATATATATTTATGTTATGACATATTGCTTTGGATTCTTAATGATGTGTCCCCAAGTGATCTCAGGACAATTATACTTTGTAAAATCCTTATAATCAGACTGATGATTCTTATTACCAGATTATAAGGGTTTATGCCTCAAAGAAAGAAATTGTACGGTCAAAAATCAGGTATTACATTTCATATTTAGCTTTGGTTGTCTTCATTAACCATTGGGAATATTCCATATAGAGAGATCAGTTACATTCAATGAAAATGCAATCTAAGTGTTATATTCACCTCTATAGAACATCGTCATTCTCCTAAATTATACCAAAAACTGACTTTGGCTTTTGGTTTGATTAGATGAATATGCTGAAACTATTAGTGCTAAACAATGACTTCAATAGAAACACAACAGCTCATCGTAATTCAAGTTGAACAAGTGATTGTAATTGTAAATGTTAATTAAACATTACTACATTTAAAAACTGGGTCTTTTAGAAGAAACCCTTGGATCAATGAGTACTATTTGAGTTCAAGTACTCCTCACTGAAGCTCATTTAAGTATATATCATGCGCAGAACCATTTTGCTTTCGCATTCTATGGCCACCAACTGTTAACCTAATAAATGTCTCAATGTGGGCTCCGGGGCTACCTGGAGCCTACCCTTGCGAGACGTGGTCATAACTGCCCACTGACGTCAGTGGTCGTTCTTACCGACATCACAGGAAACAACCAAATTTTAGATGGGAAATAGGCAGGAGTGGGGTGCACCAGGACCCCGCTCCTGCGACCCAGAGGATTTGGGTTGTTGACCTGGAGAACCTGAACTTCTTCCAGAGTTCTTCTGGACAAACCCTGAGAGTTGCTAAGCATGAATAGGATGCATAGATGTTTCATGAATATCCATTTGCTGGACTACTCTAGAAACCAGAGCCAGACTGGCAATGATGAGGCCGCCATGGCACTTTAAGGCCCGCGGCCAACTGATGACATATGTGCGTCAGAAGGCTGGATATGCACAGCAGCACATTACATTTTTATGCCCACGTAGTGTGCGGCCAGGCATATCCAGCTATGACTGCAGCACTGGAGCTGTCACTGGAGTGGCAGATAGAGTGTGCGTGGTGCTGTCCGTAAGTGGTCCACAAGGCATTTGTCCAGTGTGCCAGATGGCAAGTAGGGGCCTACTCGGAACAACCCCCCCAAAAAAAAACCTGTATTTTTAAATAGTTCTGAATAATATCTATAGAGTAGCCTACAGGAGTTCAACAACATAACTCTATTTCTAAAATCTGATTGTGTCGATTGTTTTTATTCCTATTGTGTAGGACAATCATTTATCTATTCTCAATTACAATGTCCCATTGTGACTTTCATTCACCATGATTGCCTTTATCCCTTGACATCTCATTCATCCAGAAGTACTTTTTTATGACTACTAATTGCATTAACCTTATGACTGTTCTAAATACATTATGATGGAGAATTACCTGATAAAGACATTAATTTCAAAATTGCATGCAGGTTTCTCGATCTAAACTGTGCATATAAAAGCTGTCAGCTTACTGGCAAATTTCAATAGGATAATTTCTGGCCTGCCATGTAGAAAGATAAATAATATTTCAGCAAGTTGTTATGGAACAATGCTTATTCTGAATAGAAATCATTCTCGTCAGTTTTGCAATTGTTTTAAACTGCCAAACAGAAAAAAAATGTGTTGAAACTTGGCATAAAGCTTTTCATACGATTCTGCCTTCAGGAAAGAAGCCAATTACTCATACGGTTGTGACTGCATTGCGCAGGGAACAAAAATTTTACATGAACATTAATAGAAACAGAAAACAGATATGACCTCCTTGTCTGACTATATGAGAACTGATATATTATAAAATATATGAATCTTCTGAATATTGTTAATTTGCAGTATAAATCGCAGGAACAAAGAGTTTCAGTCAAATTATCCCAAAATTCAAGGCTAGACTGGGTTGCGAATTGGCACTGGCACTTTAAGACCAATGGACGATAAATGACAGGCATTCAGCTGCCGGCTGGGCACACACATTTACATGTAATTCCACCTACACTTTTGTATTGTGTGTCGGCATTTATCCAGCAGGCAGCTATACAATATTGGCCTGTCCAGGTTGGCTTAAATTGATTATATTTGAACAATATAAAAACAGAGGCAAATGATAGCTACCCTTTAATAGGAAAAATTATATGACCACAGTAGCAGTAGCTAACAGACAATCACGAGCCTGTACAACATGAGAACTTTAGTTTACAATAGCCGGGGTGGCAAAGATTATCCACCATTACCCCAATCTGGAATGTCTATGGTGTTTAGCCAGTAATGGCTGACTGTCTATCATGGGAGCTGCAGTCAACAACAAAATGTTGGTGTGTAGTGTAGGCCACCACAATCTCAGTACAGAACTACAATTCCTATGAAGTTCAGCTAGCGATATAGCTGGCTGAATATTATTGTAGATGCAGTCAACAAATGTTAGTGTTTGCACTGTAGGAAATTGTTTGAATCACTGAAAACGAGGAGGGACCCCCACCAAACAAATGAAAATGAAACATACACTTCTGAATTTTCACTTGAATTTCATTGGTGCTTGCACTGTCACTCACACACTAACCCACTCTCTCAATTACTTTCTCTTACACACTCTCAGAATTTCTCCCTATCATATCTGCCGACTGCTTACGTATCCCTGTCTCCATGTCACGCAGCTCTGCTTCTTATTTTGCACCTTATTGTTCTTATGTGTTCTGTCTTTTTTCTTCTGTCTTCTTTTTCCTTTCTTCGTCCACTGCTCCAAAAAGTCTTCTTTCCTTGTCCGCTTCTCCATAGACCTTCCAGTGAGCTTCTGCAAAATGACAAAGTTTTCTAATTGGGAGAGAAAGTGTGCCCGGAAGCCATGCCATTTTGAGGAAGTTCACGAGAGGTCATATACACGGAGAAGGGGACAAAGAAAGAAGATACAAAAACAACAAAATGCGTAAGATGCACAAGAAGAAGCAAGAAGAAGCAAAGCTGGGCAGCACGGAGATAGGGACGCGTAAGCAGATGGAGGAAAAGATAGGGAAACATTTAGAGAGTGTGATAGAGAGTGAATGAGTTTGAGTGTGTGGGTTAGAGGGTCAATGAAAGACAGTGTGAAAGAGCACAAGAGAGTGAATGAGGGTGATTGACAATATATTTAACTTTCAAGTGAAATGAATGGGCAGGAAATGGAATTATCGAAAAACAAAACCAAAAAATGTGTCTGATATGTTTTTGGTGCACTTGCACAATTCTTAGTGTAGCCCCCACCCAACGCCCAATCTACAGTTTCAGCTTCAATTACCATAATAATCAATCATAAATAATCAACTAGCAATTTTGCTGCTACACAATTAGGGAGTTGCGGTCAAGAAAAGTTATGTATTGTAGCTCTGTGATGCACAGCAAACAAAAAGGTAGTGAAGTTGAGTTAAAAGGGACATAAAGGCTTGGAACCGAAATAGGACACTTGGAATGTTTATAGCAGTTGTGGCTAAATTTTAGAACTCCAAGTGCTGTTATTACATTTCTCATGATGTTCTTGCCCGCCCATGAAATGCCCATGCTAGCACATGAACTTTATAGAAGCTTATGTTATGACATATTCAGCATGAATACATATATGTATCTACATGCATGCACATTTTTAGCTTTGGTCACAATATTGTCCTTCAACAGTAAAGAAAGCGGAAGTAAAGATCAGAGTACACAAAAGATGTAGAGTCGCAACTTTCCAGGACCTCAAAGTTCTCTTTCCAGATAAGGAGACCTTCGTGGTCCCAAAAGCTAACGTGAATCTACCTCGCTATGGCCAAATAAAGAACATCACCTTGGACCAAAGACTCAGTCCTTCAACAGGAAAAAACGCTAGGCTTTCCTTCAGTCACAGTTGCTGGGAAGACTATTCCATCAACCCACAAGTGCTCATTAACCTTGTTATATAGAATGCAGTGAAACTTCAATGTGTCATCACTTCTCTTATAGTGATGCGAGGCCCTGCAAACTTTTAATTAACTGACTCCCCTCCCACCAGGCTCCTTTGCCTCACCTTTACTACCCTGATCCCTGCTATCTCTACTAATGTCCAGCAATGCTATTTATTATTTATTAGTGTATAAAATAAGATATATTTGTGTGGCTGGCCCATCTTGAACATTTGCCCTCTCACCTCCGAGATCGTAAGCTCATTTGAGCAGGGCCCTCCATTTTGTTTTTCGAAAATCCGAATTGTTATGTGATGTCCTTTTTCCCCATTGTACAGCGCTGCAGAATATAATGGCGCTATATAAATCAATACATATATATATATATATATATATATATATATATATATATATACGTAACACCACTGGCAATCATTTACAAGGTTTATACATCTACAGGCATGCATTTCTGTAACATTGAATGACAGTTACAAAAGAATATATACATACACCCTCAAAATATGGGTAAACCCTCTCATATGTACACACACTATAAATATCATACCAAACACAATAGGCAGTTTGCATTATTTTTGTAACATGTCATGAAGCCCTTTTAACAGAGAAATAATATAATACATTCAAATATGTTTACCTATGCCTTGTCTGTGACATTAAGTGTTTGAGAATGTGATACATTGAGTAGGTATGAATACATGTGACAAGACATGAAAAGTGAAGTGTGCGTGAATGAAGGTTCCTGTGTGGGTGTGAATGGCATTGTGATTCAGAAAATAGAATGACAACTCGCAACCCTCAGGCACCTTCAATAAAATAGCTCAGTAACGTCTTATTAGACAAACACATTCCTGTGTGTACTATACATAACGCGATACATTATTATATACATCTAATATCATTCATATCTTTGAAAATAAGAGGGTCGGTGATTTAAATGTAAAGTAAGGAAGTTTTACTTTGCTGAAAACGGTATATATTTACTGGTATCACTGGATATTTTCCCTATTTCTATCCATGATCTACTGGAAGACATATCTATAAACCTTGATAGGTTGAGGCACTGCCACATGTATGCCAATCTCCCGTTAGCAGAGTCTCAGGATTTCACTGTAGGAGGTCACGAGGTAGCCGTGGAGAAGATTAGCAAGGGTCCGTATGACCCCAGTCAAGAAAGGGCTATACCGCCCTAACAGTAGCTACTACATTCCTTCCAGTTTGCGAATAAACTATTGAATACAAAACATACTCTTCTACGTGGTTGAATTTACAATTTAAATCTTCCCAGGGATTCTGTATGCGTGTTGTCTGATTCACTGGTCAAAACAGCAGGATGATGTTGCCTTTTGAACTCATTGTTGTTCATAGAGCTGACAAAGAATTTCACTACATGTATGGATTCCACATCAAAACATTTTTTTTTTCTATTTTTTTCTCAACTGTATTACTGGTGCCAGAACCCCATGGAGTTAGCGGGCAGCCCTCCCAAAGAAAATCATAAACCGTTCCAGAATAACCAAGTAGCCTCTAGCTTACAGAAAAGTTCCTGCTATCGGCCGCACAAACCTAAAATAGACTACATCCGCCCGCGTAGGCACTTGCTTCTGGGACAGAGCAGCTTATGGATCTCAGATAGACATCCAAGGAGCACTAGGTCCTTCGTTGTAAGGGGTCGGTGCGACTAAAGTGATGTACTGGCAGGGCCGGCCCGACAATGGAGCCAAGTGGGGCAACCGCTCCTGGCGGCACTTTTGAAGATTTCCGGCGCTCAGCATTACAAGCCGGCACCGAGGCCGAACAGGGAGACTCGCCGCAGGACTGCTGAAAGGTAAGTACAAAGGGGGGGAGGAGGAAGGGTAGATAATGGGGGGGCAGCAGCAGGGACAGAGGGAGAGGAAGGGTAGATAAGGGGGGGGCGGCATTTTAAAATTCGCCCCAGGCGGCATTTTG
Source organism: Spea bombifrons (assembly GCF_027358695.1). Lineage (NCBI taxonomy): Eukaryota > Metazoa > Chordata > Amphibia > Anura > Pelobatidae > Spea > Spea bombifrons. The sequence goes on from NC_071088.1 coordinate 10,679,701, forward strand.
CCTTGGGCCGGCCCTGTGTATAGACATACACGTAATTGTATTAATTTTTTTAGATTATCATTGATTTTACTTGCATATTGATGACTCTATGCCAGTATATAACTTTCAAAAAAATGGAACTCTTCGTGTGCGCTCTTATTACTCTGGTTCGCACATGCTGATACATCACTTTTTTTAACATATTAGCTTTTACTTGAGCTTAATAACATTTTTGAAAGACAGAGCAATCCGTCTGATGGTATCTTTTCTGCTGAATAAGTTTTATTTCCTTTCAGAATTTCTGTCAAAATTACACTAACATACTTAAAGCAATCTGATTTTTTATACAGAGAGGAAATGTTTGTATCCATAATTTAAGATTCAAATTTTTAAGAAACTATTATGACATTTAAATACCTCATAAACAATACTATATCTTGCATCAGTTACAGAAGACGTTTGTTGACCTGGAGAACCGGAGAAGCGATAATAGAGATAATATAGAAAACGGCTTTGTTGGTATTCCACCCAAGCACCAATCTGTATTATTTGTAGTATGTGTATTAACCCCTTAATGACAAAGCCCGTACATGTACAGGCTCAAAATGCATTGTTTTCAATGGGTTTAGGGACCCCCCATTGTCCTTAAGGGGTCAAACTATTTGGGGGTGTTGATATTTTATATACAGTATATATATATATATATATATATATACATACATATAAATATATATATATATATATATATATATATATATATGTATATATATATATATATATATATATATATTTATGTGTAAATATATATATATTTATATATATATGGCTTTTCTTTTAGTAGGTTCATGCAATTCCTTTGTGTAGCTCTTCCTTTGCTCTAATGCAATATTGAAAATAATTACAATAGAATATTTAGATTTATTATTTTGGAACATCAATCTTTCTACGTTTTTTGGACCTGGCTTCTTGTTTGCTTCCTGTCAAAATGTGAATGCATCCTCATAATTAAATAATGTTCTTTAACAAGGGCATCATTCCGTAGAATACACTAAGGTAACTAGAAATGACATTATGGTGAAACCAAAGTAAACATAACATACTTGAGCTTACGTGTAACGTGTCTTTCATCAAGTTTTTATTTGATTGGATACCAAATTCCATTCGTTTTGTGGCCATTATGGCTTTTGTCTGGCAGTGAATCACAGGGCCTGCTAAATGAAAAACACGAATTCCTCGTAATCAGAATGGATGGCTTGGTTTGGTCCACCCATCCCCAAATGATTTACAGTATTTAAAAATAAAAAATAATAGTATATATATATATTTATATATATGTTTATTTATATATATATATACCAAGGGTATTTTGTTGTAGAAATATGTAATAAGCAATATCTTTCTCTGAAAAATGCTACATATGGTTTCATACAATACAATTGGTATGTTAAAAAAATACTATTACATTAGAAAACATTACATTAGGATATTGTTAAGAAGACATCTTTATTCCACTTCCAGGGCTTAATTCGTAACATGCACCTACAGGAGTCGAGTTGATGTGATCTGAAAAAAGCAGGCATCATACAGATTGAATAATCCAATGAAAGCACAAGCCAGTTGGGGGTTTAAAAAATAAACTAAAAACCCTTTGGGGGCATTGAGGATTAAAGCAACTCCATCATGTGCCTCTTCCCCTCCCCCATGCATGTGGAATTGAAGGGATAGCTAAAATGTAAATCTTTAAAGAAAAACATAAAAATATATCTCCCCACCTCTAAGTCCCATTGATAACATGCATTAAATTTATTATTATTTTTTTTTTGTATAGAGCCATCATATTCAGCAGCACGGTATAACGGATAAACAGGACAAGTAATGCACAACATCACAAAGGCATGGGGAAATACAGGTAGGCCGGGGAAGGGCATTCCTGAGGACAGGGGCAGTCCTGGAGAACTTTTGCAATACTGCATGAAAACTAGAAATCGACAAAGTAAGAAAGCAGAATAGCATGTGGTGGTCAGAAATGTCCGGCTTATGAAGCACGTTGTGGGTAGGGGTGTTAGTATGCTGTGTGAGATCCAAGGAGAACGTAATAGAAAGGAATTGAGAAGCCACGGGCTTTAAAGGGGTGTATATCGGTATGTAGAAGTCTCCTTGCATGACAGAAGGGGGCATCGGAGGAGAGGATGCAGAGAAGCCATGACGAGAAGTGCTAATGGAACATATTAGCAGGGCCAGAGGGACGATATACAATAGCAATGTGTAAAGAGATGGGATTGAATAGTAGGATAGCACGAACCTCAAATCAGGAAAAAGAGAGAGAGATGGAGCAGAGGGAATAGATCGAAAATTGCTAGTTGGGGATAACAGGACTGGGAGGTAAAGACAACCATAGGGGAAAGTAACGGGAGAAGCAGTGTTAGATGCAGTGTTAGATGAGGTTTGCTAGGTTTCAGTTGGAGCAAACAAGTGTTGGGTTCAACGTGGAAAATCCCTGTCCACCACCCGGACACCCAAAGTCTGACACATGTGGAGGGGAAAAAACAATCACTTAACTTTCCAAGGCCCGTCTAGGGATTATCTGCAAAGACAAGTAAAGGGTCTTTGGGCTGTAGGTGGCTAAAGTAACAATAACTTTGAGAGATATAAAGTCTCCCCCAGGCTCTACATCCCCTGTCCTTAGAAGGGGTTAGGTGAAGTTAAAAATAAGTTAAAATGAAAATAAATAAAATCTCTAGGTAAGGAGAATAATGTGATGGGTCAGCGGGACCCCATTCCTTTTTAAAAATGAATTAAATTATTTAATTAAAAACAGTTTTTAAAAATATTATTTTATTAAATAAATATTTTTAGCGTTAAAGCCAAGGACACGGGTTATTGTTCAACTTGCATGCCCTTGCTTGCAGCTCCAAAAAAAATGAAAGTCACATGTACTGGCAAACAACTCCTATTTTTTACTGTGATATGTAAATTTACAAAGAACATTCAAGTAAATTAGTCAGATTATGTTTAATCTGTTTAGATATGGGTTTGTTTTTCAGTTATTTTAGTGTATTTTAAAGAACAGTTAAACTCTCATGAGCCATGTAGAGAGATGCTTCATGACACAGTAAGAGAAATATTAAAACAAACGTTTATTAATCTCATAACTAATTCATTCCAGCAAAGAACAGATAATTGCTGGACGTTCCACTAGCACGTTGACCCATTCATGACATCATGTTTTCTGAGTATTGCTTGCAAGGTTTGCATGCGGTCCAAAAATTCTAGAACGTGACAGCTGTAGATGGAATCTGTCTCGCACACACACATACAAGATAAACGGTATAATTATTAAGGCATTAAATGACTTTTATTGATAGGAAGGGATATTAACAATATTTGTAAATATTAAATAAAATTGTCACTTTTCTTTTTCTAGCTGTAACCGTATTTTAGATGAGTGACAGATGGCAGCTTTACAAATATTCACCGAAAACGAAATGCTTAGGCCAGTTAATGCTTTGTTAATGATGGGTGAAATTTCATTCTAAATCATGTACATTTTCCAAATTTCCTAGCAAAATAAGGTTTTGTGTTTCGGTTATGCACCAGACACATTTAAGTTTGGGCTTTACATTTGTTCTTGATTAAATGCGTCAATCATTCTGGTTTCTTTTAGTTTACTGAGCCTGTATGGCTGAATACATTTCATGGAGAATGCATTACATGTTGTGTGTACAAATATATTGTAATTTATGTATAATCTGAAGCATAATAAATTTAAAGTGACTAGTTATATACTACCAAGCAAAAGCATGTAGCATTTTTCATGATTGGAACATTTGCCGCAGCTTCACATGATGGTCTTTGACAAGTCTTTTCTTTTGTCAGTGTATAAATGCTAGGTCCCTATTCAAGAATACCATCATAATGACATATCCGTGACGGCACAGTGCCCCATAGTTTCTTTTTCCGTGTATCCCTTCTTTTTAAAATGGAGAGCTGAAAAGTGATGTCATATCACCACCCCCACTAGTAATCCAAATGACATGTAGGTTCAGCAGACGGCACTAGGCCTAGGGCAGTGCCGGAGGTAAATACGTCACTGATCATAATAACAGTACTGTACGAGTTCAGAACACAAGGCAACTTTACCTTTATGAACAAAGCAGGTTTACTACAACCTAACATTTTTTACATTTAAAGGTACAGTTAAATTCCCCCGGAAATGAAAACATACAGTGAATAAAAAAAAAATATCCTTTTTCCCCAAAAAAATTAAGATACAAAAAATCCTTTAGGCTACAAAATCCATTTGGTTCTAGGTAAATGAGTGGTTTTGGTAGAATGACACAGGTCATTATCGTGCACCATCCACCCAATAAGTGGATTTATGTACACATGCATTTCAAGACATAACATGCCAGTTATCATATAGAGTTAGGATTTCTCCAAAGCCTAGGCAGAAAGTTCTGGAACTCTTAAACATGGTTTATAACCAGACTTTATACTGAGAGCCATGCACAGCTCTGTTCAGCACACTTCAACACGTAAGGCAATGAACGTTTGGAAGGAACACAGAAAGGCTCAAGTAATAGCAGCAGAAAGCTTAAAGGCATCATGTGACTGTCAGTGGGAAGACCCAACAATGTTACAACAAATATGTTTCAGTCTCACTCCTGTTTGTTTCTTTTGCAATGTTTTGAAATGTTTTGGATTTATTAATGTTAACATTGTGTAAAGCCAAGGCAGAGGTCACTAAATAGACCCTCATAGTTACTGACTATCGCCCTTCGATTTGAACAAATCACCAGCATACTAGTGCGGTGGAAACCATCATTAGATCTTAAACAGTCATGTACGGAATCATGGAGGCACACACACACACACCCCTGCAAAGAAATACGCAGAATGTGTTCCATACACTAAATATAAGATACTCTAAAACCCTTTATAATGGTGTTCAGTGGGTTAACAGTGACACAGGGCAATTCATTTAATTACCGTATTTATCGGCGTATAACACGCACTTTTTAAAACTAAAATATGAAGTTGAAACCCTACCTGCGTGTTATACGCCGATAAATCCTAGAGCTGCACAATCTTCCCCTGCACGGCTCTCTCGCGCGCCCTCTCTGATGCCGGGAGCCGGGTGATGACGTCACTCCGGCCCCGGCATCAGCACAAAAAGTAAAATGCTGGAAGATAAAGAGGACCCATACCAGATCTCCCAAACAGTAGGGAGTAATAGTATATAAATTTAATGTGTGTGTGTCTGAGTGTGTGTGTGTCTGAGTGTGTTTGTGTGTCTCTGAGTGTGTGTGTCTCTGAGTGTGTTTGTGTGTGTGTGTCTAAGTGTGTGTCTGGCTGCATGTGTGTCTGAGTGTGTGTGTCTTAGTGTGTGTGTGGCTTAGTGTGTGTGTGTGCCTGAGTGTTTGTGTGTCTTAGTGTGTGTCTGAATGTGTTTGGTTTCCCAGATAGCAGTGATTCTGATGAAGTTTTTTTTGTGCTTTTTCTTTATTCTTTATTTCTTTTATTACATTATAATAAATGTTATAATGTTATAAATATTATTCCAACATTAAGTTCATAGCTTCCAAGTTTAAATTTATTTTTTCTTACTCAAATTTCCTTGTTAAAATGGGGGTGCGTGTTATACACCAGTGCGTGTTATACGCCGATAAATACAGTAAAGGAATATCCTTTGAGCAGCTGTGTGGCCAAAAGTGGAGAGTGTATTTGGCAGTGTGTGTTCTAGTGTGACACTGATGCGTGTGTGTGTGTGTGGCAGACCGTGATCTGTTTTGCTAAGAGTTGTGTGTGCTGTAGAGTATTTTAAATTTTAAATTTTTTATATTATTTTGTGTGAAAAGCTGTAACACTTCCAATTTTTATAGAAAATACTTTGCCCATTTCATTTCACAAAATGAAATGTAGGTATGGCCCTATTCTTAAGAAAAAGATGGAGGATCCTAGAGCTGCCTCAGGCTCCATCCCCATGTGAACAAAACAGAATAACCTCTGCTTATCCTCATTATAAATCAGTTCTTTTACAAACTACTACTCATACTCACAGATCTATGAATGCTTTCACTTAGAATTCTTCCAGCGAGTTGAGAAGAGACTCTGTTGTAACGTTTTAAGAGTGATGTTATTAGCATAGGAACCAATGGTCTGGTCTAGCTGAAGGGAGTTCTATTTCATAACAGCATTTGATAACAGATATTTTGAAAGCCTATCTAAACAATGGTTACAGATGGTGCAGAAACAAGACCAGCTCAAACACCCGCCGCTCGATCCTGTTAATGTTATTGCAGGACAGATCCCTGTCAAAAAAAACCTGCATCAATAATGGCATCAAAAAGAGAGTAAAGGTTAACAAAACATATTTTGAGAGGGCAGAAAAGATGATTATTTTGTCGTGTTTCCCATGATAATTCTTATAGAATAACATTCCTTTTTGCTCCAATATTAGAACGCTGAGCGGTAATCAGCAATATCTCTATAGCGATGTATTCACTACATGTGGCCCATCACGTAATGATTGAGTTCTGTGTTAAAGCTCTGAAGAAGCTAAACTCGTGAGCTCACTCCGCACTTTTGTGGGGAGAGAAAACAAACCCAAGTCACATGCATGCCTCCCGGATGTCCCTTAAAGCCACAGCAGTAGAAGACGCCATTCTAGTGGCATGGCTTATCTCCAACTTTCTTTTTAATGTTCAATGAAGTTAAACAAACAGTCATTTCAGGAGCTGCAATCGTTCAAACGCACCATCAGATTGAGCTTCGGTATCCTTAAAAAATACAGAGGGGAATTAATGTCATCATCAATATAATGAGATACAATCACATTACCATCTTAAATGGAAATGACTTCTATCCTTTATGACAATTTCCATCTGCCATTTATCTCTTAATATGTCCATTGTTCATTAAACTGGCAAAGTTAAAATAATCGCTTGATGTTTCCCTAACCTCTTAAAACAGTCCTGAAGGATCATTGCTACTTAACAGCAAGCTACAGAGGACAATATATGTAACAAATGTTATCACCCAAAAACCCAATGCCTTGCCTGTGCATAGCTTCTTTTTTTTTTTTAATTAAACATTTTACATGATAATACCATAAATTACTCACACGGTCCCAGTCCATTCGTATGAAAGTCAGACCCCCTTTCTCAATTGTGAAGATGCAATGCCTTTCACTTTGCAAATCATTCTATAGTTATAGAAAACTATTTTTTTACAAAATAATACAAAAACGTGGGATTGACCAAACCTTATATGTTTAGAGTTACTTTGGTACTTATTTTGGTATTTTCACCATTCTTTTAAAGTTCATGGAAGGTAATAGACATAAAATATATGTTTTGGAAAATGAGTATGAGCAGAAGAATTTTGGAGTATGCTCCAATTTTCCTTACCTTCTCTTTTTAGTCAAGCAAAAACACTGACTTTAACCACCAGTTAAACACAGATTGGCAGCAACATAAAGTAGACTTTCTGGGCCTGTTTTATTGAAAATACTTACGAAGCTATGTCAGTCATGTGCTAGAAATTTAGTATCGAGGGGAAATAGAAAAGGAGAGCAAGGCACTTTGTAAATACATATGGTTAGAGTTAAATAAACTATTTGGATTTATGTCACAAAACACTCATTAAAACAGCTAAATAAACAAGCATATAATAATTTTGTTGGTAGGTCTGTATTTACCAAACTAGACCATATATTGAGGTCAGGAGCGTAACTAGACGCCTCAGCGCCCGGGTGCGAGAATCTGTTAAGGGCCCCCCCACCCCCTCACCCCCCCCAAAAAAACATGATTTTTACCCAACAATTTTTTTTCAACAAATTCAACAAATTCAATTTACATATTGAATCATATCTGTAACAAAATCAAAGGAAAAGGGGCGCATGTACAAAGGGCATAATCCAGGGGTGTCCAAGTTTTTTCTGCAGTGGGCCACTTCATCAGAATTGTATACGTGCGCGGGCCGCACTCATTTTTCACTGTGACAAAAAATATGGCCTTTAATAAAATATGCAGATTAAAATAAAGTAAATGACACAAAACCTTTACTCTTCCTCTCACTGATTTCTGGGCCTAGAAAGATTTGCGACTACAAATTCAGGATTCCCTAGATTTATTCTAGGGATGAACTAAAATGAAAATTCTGGACCAAAACATTCAGGGTTCACTTAGCCAAAACCCCGACCTTTAAAAATAATAATAAAAACTCACATTTTTAATAAAAGTAGGTAACACACAATTGGACAAAATTAGCAATATGACTTGGCATGATAGGAGTGTGATTGCTAACAGCAATCATACTCCTATCATACCCAGGCAACCAGTAAATGCTGGTACCTAGGCATGATGGGACTGTGCTCACTGTGATTGCTGTTAGCAATCACACTCCTATCATGCCAATTCAGCCAGTACATGCTGGTACAGGGTGGCTGTAAGTGATGTGCAGACCCCATACTGCTGGCAGCATCACTACACAAGGGGGGCAGCTAGCTAGGTTTCAGCATGTACTGGCTGACTTGGCATGATAGGAGTGTGATTGCTAACAGTAGTCACAGTCCCATCATGCCTAGGTTCCAGCACTTACACATCCATCCAGTAAATGCTGGAACCTAGGCATGATGGGACTGTGATTGCTGTTAGCAATCACACTCCTATCATGCCAAGTCAGCCAATACACGCTGGTACAGGGTGGCTGTAAGTGACGTGCAGACCCCATACTGCTGGCAGCCTCAATACACAAGGGGGGCAGCTAGCCAGGTTTCAGCATGTACTGGCTGACTTGGCATGATAGGAGTGTGATTGCTAACAGCAATCACAGTCCCATCATGCCTAGGTTCCAGCACTTACACATCCATCCAGTAAATGCTGGAACCTAGGCATTATGGGACTGTGATTGCTGTTAGCAATCACACTCCTATCTTGCCAAGTCAGCCAGTACATGCTGGTACAGGGTGGCTGTAAGTGCAGACCCCATACTGCTGGCAGCATCACTACACAAGGGGGGCAGCTGGCCAGGTTTCAGCATGTACTGGCTGACTTGGCATGATAGGAGTGTGATTGCTAACAGCAATCACAGTCCCATCATGCCTAGGTTCCAGCACTTACACATCCATGCTATCACACACACTCATTTATTCATATAATCATTCATTCACAGATTCATTCCCTCAATCACACACACTCATTCAAACACCCTCCCCACCCCCTTACCTGCACTGCAGCTCCTCGATGCCGCTCATAGACTTCAGCAGGGGGCGCGGCCTCCCTCTGCCTTCTCTGCTAAAGCACAGAGGAAGTAGGATGTCACGTGAACTCCGCTTCCTCTGTGCAGTCCAGAAGACCCTCCCGCGGGCCGCATGTGGGACGCCCCTGCCTTATTTTAAAAAAACAAAAACGGAAAAAAGATTTCGGGCGGCCCCTTGACTGGGGCCCCCCTGCCGCCGGGGCCCGGTCGCAGTCGCGACCCCGGTAGTTCCGCCACTGATTGAGGTCTATTCACAAAAAGGAGAGTTGTGGTTTCAACTTCACTTTACTCTGCTTTATGAAAGTCTGATCCCAGTGATCTTTTTGCTGGCCGTCCCTGTGTAATGTATAATAAAATTAGCAAGATTTCACTAAAGTCTCCTCGTGAATTGAATTGTATATTATAAGGAGCCAGACCTTCTTGTTGGAAAAACTTGCCAGTGTTGGTCCTTTGAATAGTGAAGTGAGGGAGCTGAAAGCACAACTGTCCTGACAACAAAAAGTACAATGGGGGTAATATAACCGGATACCCCACACACTAACATAATTACATGCACACATATGCAAATGCCTGCCCAAGCATACACACACTTGCCCATATACTCGTAGACATCCATATGCATGCTTGTCTGTACACACACAAACATCATGGCTTATGCTTGCCCTTGTATCTACACACTTACCCGTAGACACAATCGCCCTAACAAACACTTTCAAAACAAAACATACACTTTTCTCTCTCCTTTTACCCCATCTCACAACTTTCTCATTATTTCTTCCCATTACATCTCCTCTTTCTTTGCCCACTTTCTCTCTCCACTTTCTAATTATCTCTCTCCTTTCTACCCTTCACTCTCCTTTGTCTCTCTTCTCTTTTTTATCTCTTCTCCTCATTATCCCCTCTTTCTCTCTCTCCATGATCTTCCCAACCAGCAGCAGGAAGTCTACTCCAAAAGTGGCAGGTTGACTGACACCTTGCCTTCCACTGGAGGTGGCGGTAAGCATTAGCGAGAGGAAAACATTGAGAAAGGAGAGAGGGAAACAGTTAAACTAGGTACCTTAAAGGGGCTTAAAGAAGTAAATACAGGGGTAGAAAAAAGAAAATAAAACTTGTGAATATTAAAAATGGATTCCGTTGCCACAAGTCCTGAGTTGGCCAGTACAATGCAAGCAGGCAAACTAAAATACAGGAGGTGAATGCTAGAGACATTGTTTACGGTGGGAACACTTTCTGTCCCCCGTAAACTCCCATTGAAAAAATATATTATTTCTGTAGCCATCACTGTTGCAAGCATCGTTACATCCATGCTATTTAACTGATTGTGACATTATGTCTCCATCTGAAGAAGACTTTACATCTTATTCTGCCAAATGAAAGTATTGACTTCAACGAAGACACCATCTTCTCTTTGACCAAAAGGGGTTTATCAATTTTCCTTTTTGGCCTCATGTTGTAGTGCTTCAGGAAATGTTTCGCGGGCTTCTTTGCCCCTCGGGAGTTCATCGTAACCATGAGGTTTTGGAAGTAGCGCTCATGGGATCCTTATTTGAAATTTTATCTGAGCTCGGCTATTTGAATCTTTGAAGAAATATCGACAATTAAATTATACGCCATACCGGTCTAAGTCACCTCTCATTGCTCACCCAACTTTCTGCAAATGCTTTTAAGATTCAAGCGTGTAAACTTGGATTAGTTCCTTTACAATAGCCATGGTATATTGTGGAATTACAGGTACCGTCTGACAATAAAAGTTATAATTTTGTTTCATCACATTTGTACTCCTCTGAAGCTACTAATTCTATTTCCTAAATTTATACACCGGCAATTGCAGATTACTTCTTAGGTGATTTATCTAACTGAAGGATAAAATGAATTATCACTGTCTTTTCATTAATCCAGCTTTCAAGATGGTAATCTAAGAATTTGTTGCTTTCTTCTTCTTCACTTTTTAACGTCTATGAACTAAAATCAATTTGACTGTTTATTCCTCACTTAAAAAGAGTTGATGGTAACGCAGGTCTTAACAATCCCGAGCTAGAAAACATAAATGTGAAATGAGGTTTGAGAGATTCCTCCTCAACCAGTCAAATAATAAAGAACACCCATGAGTTACATATTTTAAATAGGGTCAAACATTTATGTTTATGGCAAGAATTCATAAAGAACACTCCCAGGTTTTTACCAAAAACCATTTCTGAAACATCTTAATCCAGGAATAACAAAAGAACATTCTGCTACATGTTATTAATGTCACATCTAATAAAACATGAAAGATTTCTGGTAACTTTCTTAGCCCAGTGTGGTTATGAAAAAAAAAGAACCTTTAGACCAATATCTCCGTTGACTGCATGGTGGGTGGCTGCTTTAGTTTTCAACAACATAAAAATCTTAAATCATAAAAGTTTATTAAAAAGGAGATCATTTTTTGCGATTGGTGATGAGATTCCTAATCATTCCTCTAAATTATTATCTAAATTATGTTTATTATTATTATCTGTTATTTATATAGCACCAAAACCTTTCTGCAGCGCTTCATACAATGGATATATTCAAGGGGTATGAGAAAGCTAGACCTGACAGGCTGCCATGAACCTATACATTAGGTAAAGAGGTTCCTGCTCAAAAGCTTACAATCCAGAGGGAAGGGGGGATAGAGAAAAAAATAAGTTATTGAGAAAGAAGAGATCATGCTGTAGATGGATGTGGAAACAAAGAGAAACATATGGGGGACAAGGATTAGTAGAGACATCCACAAAAGTAAGGGATAGAGCGAGAGGTGCAGAAAGATTTGGACCAAAGTCCAGTTGAGCATAGTGAGTAGTCAGGGGCGTAACTAGAAACCTCAGGGCCCCGGTGCGAGAATCTCTTAAGGGCAACACCCCCACCCCCCAACCCATCTATCCCTTTCTCACAACGTCATATGCCGGCGCTCAGCGTGAAGCGCCGGCACCCGAGACAAACGCCTCACGCTCCCAACACTGCACTCTGGGCAGTGCTGAGGCAGGCGGCTGCCGCGACGGCGGGGAGCGGAGGCATCCTGAATTTCTGTCAGTCAGGGGGGCCCAAGAGTTGCCGAGCAGTCATTTTGAGCAACCGCTCGGCACCCCTTGGGCCCCCCTGACTGGCAGAACTCCAGGGCCCGGTCGCAGTCGCGACCCCTGCGACCCCGGTAGTTCCGCCACTGTGAGTAGTGAAGTGTTGCCAAGGGTTGGTGCCCTTTACTCGATAAGTGATTAAAGTGTTAATGGATCAGGTGAGTAACTGTCTTTCTATATATTAAGCATATGCTGCCATTGGCTGTGCTTACATCATCAAACGGCCACTGGCCTTAAAGATACAGGGCTGCTCCTTCATCACAAGTCCGGTCCTGATGTCATGTGAGTAAAGTTTCACACTATAGAACATGGCTGTGCAGGCATGGAACATCGTATGCAGAGATGGTTACATTGTGTTTCAATTATTTTTTCCTTATTTTTTTTCTTTACTCAACATGCGATTACATCAAGGCTCATGTGACCGATCACTGACCGATTTACCTAAGTCAAACTGGAAGCTGGTATGGATTAACAGGCTTTAACTCACCTGAATCTGCTTTTCAATGTAATCTATAGGCCTAAATGTAATATTCAACAGTTGTTTTTTGTAAAACGTAGAAGAGGTAACACATGGTGATGTAACAGCTATGACATGTATAATGCCTATTGCAGAGTTTAAGTCATTTCTGTAAAGATTTAACATGATCTATTGTCTGTTCATGAACATGCATGAACTCCTGCAACATCTGCGATCTCACGGCCTGGAGATTTTATACGTAGATGACACGGATGAAAAAGATTTATGGGCTGAGTTACTTACATTATGATCACTGGCAATTAAGTCAAAAGGTATGAAGATTTAAGCACCTTCTGTTGAGCTTCTTTTGTAGTAAACTTGAGTTAATTTGCGTTTTTATTAAACTGAGACAAAAAAGTACAATGAGAAAACAATATATAATTTCACCTTATTATAGTTAAATAGATAAATGTTTGAACAGTCACCAGCTACAAGCAGTCACAGCTGACGACACTGGTACTTATGTGCCAACCAGCTCCGTGATGTAAGAAACGTGCAGAAATAGGTTGTTCTGTGGTCGGCTGTCATGTTATTTCTCTATATCCCCAGGTAGGTTGTGTGGAGCTGGACTGTAACTTCATGTAATGTTGTCAAATATGGTTTAAACATGTTACACATTTTGTATACCTAACTTAACATCTATTTTTCACGGAAAAAAATAGAACCAACAGAGCGAGTGACATATCAGTGAGACAAGCTTTAGGCTATCGCCTACACGCTTACCGATATTGGATCACCCCAGGAGTGTAAACAGCTCAGAGAATACTTTTGAAAACTAGATAAACAGGAATTAAACCTCACATAAATCACCTTTTTAACTAAATTTTTTTAAGAACTATAACAAGTTTCCATTAATTTATATGCTGAAGAAGCCTTCAGGCAAAACGCGTTAGGTCATCTGCAATCAGTGTGTACAAACCTGAATTGAATATCAAGTTTTAGCTGTATCTGTATTCCATAACAATTGTACTATTTATGTTTCAGTTTATAAAATGTAACTTTGAATGTATACATTGTATTGTCCTACCTGTATATGGCGCTACTGTCTACTATTAACTACACAGAAAAAATAGGCTAGTAATTCTTGGGCTGATAATAGTTTTATTTTTTACCATTTAATTTTAATTATGGAGTTTTGCTGTTCCAAATTATTTTAAAAAAAAAACAAAAAAAAACATAAATAATAATAATAATAAAATATATATATATATATATATATATATATAAGAAAAACACAACTGTAACAACCTCAGGACAAAACTTGATTTATACTTTTTCATGGTTATCTCATATCTATATTGTACAACAGGTAATTAATGTATGATATCTGTTTTAAAGCCTTACTTGGAACTTCTAGAACTAGGATGCAAAGAGATCAAGCAGGCAGGATCAAGAGGTCGAAAACAGGCTTGGCCAAAACCAGAAAAAAAAACAGTCAGTAATAATAAAACACTAAGCCGATGGACAATCCATGAGCAAATGGCAAACCAGAGATCAGGTCAACCAGGAGTCAGGCCAGGTCCACAGCAACAAAAGCAGGAGCCAGGTCAAAATGAAATGGGTAATTCAAAGCCAGGGACAGGTCACAAATCAGGTTAAGCCATAAAACAAAATATAGGCAGATATTCACTGGAACTGGACAGTTCTGAACTGAACCAGTCTAGGGTGGCAAATGGCAAGCGGAGACAGAGATACCAGCAACCCCATAGCCAATGGCCCCCGATTCAAGACTTGTGGTTCTTGCGTGCATTCATAAATTACTGCTAGACTCTATAACTCCCCCAAAATATTGAATTCTGTATCAATCATAAATGTATCTTTGCCAACTAGTATTTTTTCACTCCAAACTCTATAAAAAAAATAAAAAGTAATTACTTTAACAAAATGTAAGCTTTTTTAGATTTCATTTTATAATACATTAGCATTTTGCTACATAGGACTTGGAGCTTCACAGCTTAGTTAACCTTTTGTCGTGGTTATGCTCGGCAATAGATAACCGCCATCATTATTCTTACATTCCTACGCTTATAAAACAAGATAAAAAAGCCCACAGAACGAATGACTGTGCTACACCACTAACATCACTAAATACGTTAGTCATTTCCAGCCTTTTATAAATGTACATATATTCAGCTTTCATTGTCAGAGGGCTATTCAGAGCTGTATGTGCAACAGCCATCATTTCTTCCTGTCTATACAATTCTTCAGCTGAAACCTAGAGTTTTTCTTCCGCTATGTCATTTGTATTAGAAATGATTATTTCTCTACAACAGTGCCGTGGTTAACAAAAGAGTTACTTATTTCAACTGTTCCGCAGACCTTGAGTTCTGATCTAATGGCTGGCTCATTAAAAGGATTTATTGTATACTTACACTGGAAAGTAGTATAACATTTTAAGGATGAATGTGTTCATTTTTTGTACCTAATGTTTACACTGGGTTCTAATGTATACAATGTATTGCTCATTGATTGGTCAAAGTTGAACACTGCACCTGTGCAACGTTAACAACTTGCCATCAAAACTTCAAGTTTTTTTTCCCCTCTTTAATTAGTTGTATTAATTATTTGTATTAACGTTATTTGGTTTTCACTTCTTTACAGTCTCTGAGAAAACAGACTTACTATGAGTGTATATGTATTCTTGATGCCTGGGGCAGGGTCGGAAGTCTTGGCCCATGCTTCTGGGGAGCGCCTCCAGCTTTCTGTCGTCCCCTCTCATATCCCATGGAAGAATTTCTCAAACAAAAGGTATGTCAGCTGTATGTTAAATCTCTCAGATCAGAAATAAAGCATTGTGTAAACCACTGAATCCTAATAAAATTTAAGATTTAACCCCCAATGTAATTAAAGCAATGTGGACAGAAAGAGAAACACTGGTGTGAAAACAGAGATAAACTGCAGATAACTGTAACGGAACCATCTCACTATGCCAGTACCACAAATGGGGCAATGACCCATTGACTTACCCATTAGAACCTTTATTGGTTTTAATAGAGGTTATTAACCCCTTAAAGCCAATGGGCGGTCCCTAAACCCTTTGAAAACAATGCATTTTAGGCCCGTACATGTATGGGCTTTGTCATTAAGGGGTTAAGCAGGGGCGTAACTAGAAACCTCAGGGCCCCGGTGCGAGAATCTGTTAAGGGCCCCCCCACCCCCAGCCCATCTATCCCTTTCTCACAATCTACCCACTCCCCCCTATCCCCCCTTCTCACGATCTACCCACTCCCTAAATAAACCCCCCCTCCCTTTGTAGGTCACTTACCGTCAACTCCTGTGTTGGGAGCGTGAGGCGTTTGTCTCGGGTGCCGGCGCTTCACGCTGAGCGCCGGCACCCGAGACAAAGCCTCACGCTCCCAACACTGCACTCTGGGCAGCGTTGAGGCAGGCGGCGACAGAGGCGGCGGCGACGGCGGCGACAGAGGCAGCAGCGGCAGCGGCTGGGAGCAGAGGCATCCTGGATTTCTGTCAGTCAGGGGGGCCCAAGAGTTGCCGAGCGGTCGTTTTCAGCTATGGATTCAACTATGTACAGTATATAATTTAATGTAATGAAGAAGAAGAAGAAGAAGAAGAAGAAAGAAAAAGAAGAAGAACATAAATAATTCACACGTTAATAATTGCCTGGTTTCAGAAAGCAGCTAGCACACAGACTTGAGATGTAACAGAAAGGCTACAAGAGAAGAACGAGAAAAGAGATAGGTGAAATAAGAGATAGTATTGTTAGCTAAACATTTGACCAAAAAAGGAACAATCTCCCCAAAATACATATTTGGTATATATGTCATTCTTTTTACTAATGCTAAACAAATTTTTGTATGTAAATAAAAAAAATATAAAAGTTAAATGCCGACAATCTAAGACATGCAAAGATTGGAAACCCTGCTTATTTGAGTTGGTTAAGGGACATCAGTAACCTGCAGTCTGCGCTGATCAAACATGCAGAAGCTGTGTTTGGAAACTGCTTAGGATATGATATAGACCAGATCTGGACTTTAAAGGGCCGAATGCAATGTCAAACCTGTAAAAATATTGGCTGTTTATTTTCTTGTATTTCCCCGGGATCTGTAAGCGCTATAACTGTTAAGTTGGAAAAAGACACTGATTCTAGACAATAGGAAAATAAAATGAGTTTTGTTTCATATGTTCCTTTTTTAGTCCTGAGTCACCTTGAAGCAGCACAAATGACATTAAATTAAATTACCCCAATCAGTTGCTTGCGTATATAAAATTGCTCCTGTCGTTATCCAGTCGACGAAATGGCGCTGAGTAAGAAGTACAATTCATCCATACATTGTGCTATTCATTTTGGTAATCAATGTATAGATAAAAATTGAACAGCTTAAATTTTAACATCTTGGGATGAACTCTTCAAGGTTTCCTAAATTCAAGGTTAATTTTAGGCTTCCTCCTACATAAATGATGAGGATATCCACCAACAGGAAAAAAAAAAAAATAAATAAAACAAACATAAAAAACTTACATAGAAAGTATTATAAATGCCAGGGCTTCTATGAAATGCTGTTCTTCACAAATATTACTTCTAGCCTTCATATAATATTTTTTCTGAAGGAAGATATGTTATAATAAATAATTATTACGCAATACCCTTTAAAAATATTTATGGGTCATGTCCATTATTTTTTTTTTTCCATTTTCATCCAAATATGTACTAACATTCTTTCTTCTACTGACGTTGTTTAAATTGTATGCATCAAATTATTCATTGCATACATATTCAGGGTGTTTAGCTTAAATGAATAATGAAAAAACACACACACTCGTGTGTTACCAGGAAAAACTGGGTGTTACCACAATTGTTCATGTTCATAATCCCATTTCTTGTAATATGATGAGGGTTATGTCATAGAAAACGTACATATTTAGTTTCTTTTCTACATACTTTATATTATTATTTTTTTTACAGTGTATTCTTTCTTAACAGATTTGTCGATATTTTGTAATATGTTATAATATGTATCCGCGATTACTAATTGTGTTCTAAGGAACGTTTAAAACAAAAGGACCTGACCCTTACAAATACTTTTTTTGTATGTATTACACAACCTGAACAAAGTTCAAGAGGCAAAAACATTTATCATTTTAAAACCAAGAATGTATTTTTCTAAACTTACTGCCTGACGTTTTTGGCATGGTTTGGCTATGACTTGATTTCAAACATGTGCTGCGAGTATTAAAGTGTAATGTATGTGTTTTTTTATTTATATTATAGAACCAACAGTGTATTATTATTTAAATTTAAAGTAATCACATTGAGTTCAAATGTTAGGTTATTTTGTACTCATTGAAGATGTCACACCCAACATCTGGATAATGTCTTAGACTATGCATATTTGTGGACTGTTATCATTATAATTATTGTTTTTCTTTCTTAGTGGCAACACAGCTCGCTACATGTGTGACTGCTCTGGGAATCATGGATACTATGTATGTACCTATATTATGCAAACATCTCATATACCGTATTTGCTCGATTATAAGACGAGGTTTTTTTCAGAGCATATGCTCTGAAAAACACCCCTCCTCTTATAATCGGGGTCGTCTTATAATCAGACCTCAAATAGGTCTGACTATGAGACGACTAAGACCCAGATCCCCCGCAGCTGCAGGGGACCTGGATCCTCCTGTCCCCCCCCCCCGCCCCACTTACCGGTACTTCTGAGTCCCCGGTGTGTAGCTGGGGCAGCGTGTAGATGTCTACGCGATTCGCGTAGACAACTTCCAGTGCAGCAGGAAGGAGGTGTGGCTAGCAGCAGGGGTTGTCTCCGTCCATCGCGCAGACCTTCCCCGGCTGTCAGAGATCAGAGTTCCCCGCACCGGTGCCGGTGCCGGTGCCGGTGCCGCAGTGTTAAATGGGGGGGCATAAGGCATTTCTGGAGGCAGAGTGCTCTGTGAAATGCCTTTTAACCCCCTTAATGCCACTCTGCCTCCAGAAATGCCTTTTTAACCCTCTATACACCACTTTGCCTCCTGAATGCCTTAAACCTCCCTATAAAAGGCATATCATGGGGCACAGTGGCATTTAGAGGGTTAAAAGGCATATCATGGGGCACAATGGCATATAGGGGGTATAAGGCATGTCTGGGGCAGATGTGCATAACTGGGGGGCAGGTTGGAAAATAGAAGGAAATAAAACCAAAATATTTTTTCTCAATCATAGCTTTTATTTAAAAAAAATAGTTTAGATGAATTAACATTTACTGGTAAAACTTTTTTCCCTATAGGGTCGTCTTATATTCAGGCTTTTTCTTTTTTTTCTAAATTAATATTCAGATTTGGGGGGTCGTCTTATAATCGAGCAAATACGGTATATATGTAGTGTATGTGATTAACAGGACATTCAGGGAGAGCTTCCTATCTAGATAAAATGGTCCTGCAAAGGTCCAGTGATGGTGAGCTTTACACCACTCCCCCCGAGACTTGGCATTGTGATCTTCAGCTTGTGTTCTGCTGCTCAGCCATGAAAACCTATTTCATCCCGCTCCTGACACATAGTGTTTGTGCTGATGTTGCTTGGAGAGGCAGTTTGGAACTCTTTAGTGAGTGATGCTAAAGAGGACAGGCAGCTTTTTGTACACACTATGTGCTTCAGCACTCGACAGCCCCGTTCTACCACTTTGTGGCTGAGGTGTTGTTAATGGTGGATGTTTCACTTCACAATACTAGCACTTTCAGAGGACCTGGGCAGATCTTGCAGGGCAGAAATTGCACAAACTGACTTGTGGCAAAAGTGGCATCCTATGACAAATGCCAAATTTAAAGTCACTGAACTCTTCAGAATGACCCATTTGTCTATGGAGATAGATGTCTATGTGATTGATATTATACACATGTTAGCAATAAGTGTGGATGAAACACCTAAACTCAATAATTAGGAGGGTGTCCATTAGACTGGTGCATTCGGATTCATCCAAATTGCAAATTTACCGAATTTTGGTAAATTTGGGGATTTGTATGAAGCCACAAAAATGAGGCCAGACCCCCACAAATGAGATGAAAACAAAGCAAAAAAAGCTCTGAAGTTTTGTCGGAAGTATGTGGGTCCACATTCATTCACACTCTCATTCTCATTCACTCTCTCTCACACTTTGTACCTTCTCTGCTGACTACTCCACTTCTGCTTCTTTTTCATCTTCTATCTTTTATCTTCTCCCTTTCCTTCTCTCTCTTCTGTCTTCAATCTTCTTTCTTCATCTGCATCTCCGCAGACATATCCCGGCAGGAACTGGTATAAAGTTTGAAGTTCCTTCGACATACCCTAAACTATTTAACCCCTGCCCTTCAAACATTTTCCCTTTCCTCTCCAACATGCTATTATCTCTCTTTCCTTAGATACCAAAGTCTATATTAACTATCGTCATGTCTCCTTTCTTCCAGCGGCTTCCAAATTACTGAAACATTAACCTATGGTAGCCAAACCCATCCTTTTTCCTGTAGCTCTCTGCTTGACAATCCTGTTTCCATCAATCACAGGATCGCCCTTACCAAAATGACAAATTATTTTCTTACTGCTAAAACATCTTACTGCTAAAACATTCCTATGACATCTATGGCACGACACTTTGCTGGCTCAAATCCTACCTCTCTGACCATACCTTTAGCGTCTCCTTCTTTGACACTTGTTTCTTTGCCCAGCTGCTCTCGGCCAGGTCAATTTCGGGGGCTTCTGCTCTTTTCTATCTACACTACCTCTCTTTTTAAACTAGTCTCTTCTTTTGCATTCTAGTACCACATGTATATCAATGACATGCTGATTTACCTTTTGTCTCCAGGCTTCTCCTCCTCTCTTTTAACTTGCCACACTGTCTCATTTGAATCGCATCATGGATGGCATCTCACTACCTAAAGCTCACCATCTCCATTGCTGAGCTTCTGGTTACCCTCATGACCTCTATACATATGTCCTAATATCTCCATCACTTCTGAGAATGCCTCAACACACCAGGTTTGCTGTTTTGACTCTCACTTGACTCCCTTATCTCATATCCAGTGGCTCACAAAATCCTGCCACCTTCACCTGCAACATACCTCTCAAATTCATCTGTATCTGACATGAAATACTAAAATACTAATCCTTAATGCCCTCTTCCTACAAGTTGTTCAACTGTTATCACTTCTTCCCACTTGCTAAAAAATAACAAAATCTCATACATAGTACAGAATTGCATTTTTTTGTACATGTGTAAAACAGACCATTTTTAGTTATCCTAAAATTGTTAAAATGTAGTTTTTATGTATTGTTAAAATAAAAAGGCAAATTAATCTAATTTCAAACAGAAGCTAAATAGTTATAGTATAGCTCTCAGGACCTAACTACTATGGCTGTTTGTAAATAACAGGATACTGTACAATAGAATATAAAAAATGAATGGGATGTTATAGTCCGGGATAAAGCCAAGTCCATGCTTTTCAATGCTTATTTGATTTGATTTTATTGGCAGGATGTGCATATAATAGGTATGAAGTCTGGATTGATTCAAATGTAAATCTCAAAATGTCTTAAAGGTAACGTAGGAGGAACACTGAAGGGAAACCAGCTGTGAATATAAACTAAATGTATAATGTTTCAAAGAGAAGAAGGAATTTGGATGGATTAATGCGGGTATTGCGGACATTGAGAAGATATTATAAAGAAAGAAAATGTTTGTATTAACAATTTTGTGGACAAGCTATTTATATTTTGGAGTGTTTTGTATAGCACTCGGAATTTTATTTTGTCTGTTGTCTTTTTGTTACCTATTACAGTAGAGTTCGGAGTATGTATATTATACTTCTACAAACAAGTTAAGGTTCCACTTTACTTGTAATGTTGGAGTTCTGTGCCAACAAATATTTCTAGAGTTATGGTCATGGAAAACACAAACTTAGAAATAAGTAAGGGAATGGAGAAAAAATAAAATGATATATATAGCGATTGCAAAAACATATGTAGGCAGACATTATTTGATACACACCTTCAAACCTGTTTCAGATAAATATTATCTCTATATTTTGATACTCAACGTTTAAATCAGAGGAGATAGGTTGAGAAGTCCCCTCTGTGCTGCCAGAGCCAGGATAGGCCCTGAAGTAGATCCCCGAGCTAAGTGTGGCAAACTTGCCTAGACTAGGGTGACCACATCGACCATGTTTTCCTGGACACACATCATGTTTACATATTGCTGACCAGCCCAGATGAAATGGGACGTATAGACTTATGGAAGGGAATCAATTAGTTAGTTATACTTCCCCATACTGCAGGCCAGCATTTTATCTGTGTTGGCCAGCAATATGTACAAATTATATAATAAACTTGGCCGATATGGTCACCCTGGCCTGGACCTGTGTGTACTTCTGGGGGAGGTTTCTAGAGCCTGGCTTAGCTGGGTCTGGCAGTGCAGGTGTGACGGATACACCGTCAAAAGCCACTCGTTTAGCCCAGGAAAGGAACCAAGGACCCTGGATACACAGAATTGAATGCTAAACTGCAGAGCTGATCAAAAAATAGTGATTATAGCATTAGACCCCCAAACATTAGACAGAACCAATGTTAGGGTAAAACAGGAACTCAGTTTAATATGAAAAAGAAAACAATGGTATTTAAACAGTACAAAAGGGTTATTTACGTACAATAGTCATAGAAAAAGACACATAAATTCTCAATCAGGCCCTCCTTTGCACACGGGTCGGTATTTGTACCAGGACGAAGAAGTACCTCTTGTCCCCAGCTTCCCAAAAACAGAACTCCTTCCAAGACCATGGCCCATAGTCTGTAGGGAGAAGGCTTGCCCCCAGGGCACAGAGGCTTCTATGACAGCAGGGAAGTAGGATGGTCAGTCTATGCAAGCGAACCAAGCGAAGTGCTGAATGGATGCTGGTGACAAGAGCAACAGTGGATCCAGGAACCCCAAAACGTGAGACAGTGTTGTCTGCAGATACCAAGCTGTGGTGGACAGCAGTGGATGTGCTAATTGCAGCTTAAACAAGAGGATTGAGAGAAAAAGCTGCAGATTGGATGAGGGTAATGTATTTTGCAGGGTGAAATACATATGATTATGGTGTATGGACAATATATACGTATTTGTGAATCCATATTAATGAACTGGAAGTGAAGTTTCTTTTTGCTGGATAAAAGTAGCACTTATACGTGAAACCTGCAAAAGTATATATTTTTCTTCACGCTGGACTGCTGGTGATTGCACTTTGCAGAAAGAGAGATTAAAGACCTGGAGTTGCGTCTCTGGGATTTGTGTATGATTACAGTGACTGCGAGTCTAAGACAAGATGGGAAAGGGACATCAAAGCCAAAATGAAATGTCCTTTCCATCTAGTGTCTTCTTTAATCACCAGCCACCCCATTGTGCATATAGTGGAAATGTGAAACCAAGTAAAACCATTGAAGATGTTTTGAAGCACATGAGTTAGAGAAGCAAATTCAATCCTTAAAGGGGCTGTATGAGGGGAAGTGTCTGATTTAAATTTGCAACGGAACGAGGCTAGAAACAAGTTAAATACTGCAGGCAAGAGACTGAAAGAGTGAAATCTATTTTGCAAATATGCTACATGTAAGGATGAGATAACTAAAGGGTTAAAATTATGTGAGAACATAAGGCCTGGTCAGACAGAAAAGGTGGCATGGATTTCCAACAGATTCAGGAGAGCGGAAGCTATGTCCAGAGATGACCTGAGCCATTATGTGATTGAACAGTCTGAGTATGTTCGGAAACAGAACAGCAAGTATAGGAAACTGGCTGATGAATTTGCAATAAAATAAGCTGATCTAGGTATCATTGTATCTAAAAATTATCAAACTGGAGGGAGAAAACACTACTTTGCACATAGAAGTGGATTACTACAAAGAAAAGTGCAATCTTAAAATATTACATTACACATATTTATATAGCGCTAGCAGATTCTGTAGCTTGTTACAATCAGAGTTGGTAGGATACATTTAAATCACAAACAATAACAAGTTGTTACAAAAGGAAAAGAGGGCCCTCTAGTAGGTTAAGAGAGAAGCGAAACAGAAGGAGAGGAGGACTTGGAAGAGGATGAGTTGGTCGAGGTTGTTGTTCGTTCAGATGGATTAGACAGGATGATGGCTGAGAGTGTTATGAGGAAAGGTTGTATACTTCTCAAAAGAGGTGGGTTTTCAGAGAGCTTTTCAAATTTGCATACGAGGGAGAAAATCTGATAGAACGGGGAAGGGAATTCCAGAGGAGGAGTACATACGGGAGTGGCAAGAGGTAATGGAGAATGGTGATGGTAGAAGAGAGAAGAACGGTGCATTTGGATAGGAGGTTAGAAATATACAAGGGTGCGGAGTTGTTAAGGGCTCTGTAGGTCAGGGTTAGGAGTTTGGGTTTGAATTTAATTCTGAAGGGTATCAGGAGCCAATAGAGTGGAGCACAGTGTAGCAGCAGATGAGGAACAGAGAGAGATTAATATATCTGCTGTGTTGAGGAAGGATTTGGAGCGGTGAAAGGCAGGAGAGGCCGTTAGTAGGGAGTTGCAATGATCCAGGCAGAATATCACAAGGGAGTTGATTACTATTTTGGTCATTTCTTGGGTGAGGATTGGGTGGATTTGGGAAATGTATTTTTTAGGTGAAGGCTGCCATATTTGGTGAAATAAAACAAAATGTACAAGAGGTGCAACAAAGAGTGATAGAGTGTATACGGTCTGGGGAGGTGTCCAGAGCCAGGTTTAGCTGGGTCTGGCGGGGAAGTAAAGTAAGTAGTTTGCTGGCATAGACTGACGACCCTAAGTACAGCCAGAGAGGACACCACTTGGGAGCTAGGCTTTTGTTTTATGATAAATATCACTTTTAGAGATCTTAATCACGGCCCTCTAGGCTCAGGAACACCGATTTGCTGCAAACCGAGAGATTTATTTGCAAGTGCACAAATCAAACACCCCAAAACAAAATCATAAAAAATGTAAGGAGTCTATTTGTTCTATAAGTTTTTCAGTATTTATTGGAAAATTATAAAGATTTATTGCAAAATACAAGTTGAAAACATACTTTCACTGAAATATTTTTGGTTCAGAGGAAAAAAATTGTAGTTAAATAATGTGTTCAAATGCCATTTGGGAAACTTTGTTTTCTGTGAATTATGCTGCCTTGACACATTTTTAGTAGCTATTCATTTTTTAAATTCAATAATGTGATTTATTGTCTATTTCTCAGTTTAATATCAATATTTGTTAGGTTTTTATTCTTTCACAGCAAAAGTCTATAATATTTCTTAGAATTTCTTGTGATAGAGGCTGCTGATGACAAAGTTTTGGCATTTTCTACATAAATAAAAATGTTCTATAAGTCAGGCTTGCAAATGGAACATCATAGTCTTAATCCACATTAAAGAACAATTAAAATGTATGTCAAAAGTTATCTAAACCTTTGTGAACTGGATTTTGTGAATTCTCGGCAATGTGGAACTCTCCAGCTGGTGTGGAACTCCTAATGAGACAAAAGTGATTACTGTATACTAGCAGCAGTAGATATCCATGCAATAACACGAGTAATTTCAATAAAGAAAAGAGAAGTGATAAAGTGAACTTTAGTGATATCTCTGATATAACCAATTATACCAACCTTGCAAATTAGATTTTTTGTCGAAGGGCATTTTGCCCAGTTCCGTAATGTATATAATAGAAAGGCAAATGCATATAATGTAATGCAATTTTGAAAGATGCCCTTTTATCCCTTAACTTTTGCACTCACACTTTGTTGGAGTGGTACAGGCATGGGTTGTTATTGAGGATCTCCAGGATGACCAGTTAGCTCAATTGGAGAGAAACAATTTCATCAGAAGACCCATGATGTTGACTTGAAGTCCCCATACCAAACCAATGATGTGTGAGTGCAAGACTTAAGGGAGAAAGGGCATCTTTTGAAATAACATTATTGCACTAAATTGATTTATTTGTCTTTATTATTATTATTATTATTATTAGAATGGTTGAATATCATTTGATGATATTAGAAATATCACTGAAATGCACTTTATCACTACTCTTTTCTTTCTGGAAACTAGTTGTACTACTTTTGCCTCCAGATCATCAGAGGATTTCGTCGGGATATGTTACTGTTATATTGGATGGATGCTTTCAGGACTAAAATAGTTTTCTGTAAGGAAACTAGAGTGGTTACGAATTTAATGGAGGCATATTATCGGGAAAATCTGAATTTAAGTAACCATTTAAGTATGAGTTTTCTCAATACCCACTAAAAAAAAACAAGGCAGAGGGGACAGGGCCCAAGCAACCGCAATATGTGAAGAGAGGGAGAAAAATTGCATGTAAAACAAATGAGAATACATTAATATCTCTCTGCCTCACGAGGCTTGTTCTATGGGTACTTCCTGTCTGTAGTGTGAATGAAAAGTGCTTCCTGTGAAAGCCTTTGTGTAAAGATTGTGGTAAGGCGGCCATTTGCTCTCAAGGAATCCATGTATAAAGTGGATATAGAAGCAAAATGTTGACCCTATTTGCCTGCGCCTACCCAGAATCCCTTGTGGCTGAGGCCTCTTGGCTTGTCTGGTGGATGTAGATGAGTGTTTAATAATGCTTCTGCTACCGCCTTAATTTTAAGTGGAAGGATTTTCCATCACCGTTACCCACCATAACTTTTGTTATTGGTAGTTCATCTACAGCAATCCCTGACCCTGTAACCTTTGTTGACCTTTCTGCAAGAATTCTTCTTGTCGTGCCACGTTTCAGGGACGCTTGCTTATTCACAGGGAAAAATTAAAATGGAGAAAATGCAGCTCCCCAGCCTCACGTTCAGCTGATTTTGTAAAACTGTCTTTTACTTTTTTCCCCCTGAAGATATAAAGCAGGCTCCAAATTCTTCAGGAAAAATACGTAAGGTTTGTGCCAAATAAAAGCTGGTATTATTGAGCCGCTTGCTGGCAGAAATCCGGAAATGATCTGCTTTGCACCAGGTGTTTCGTATTGTAGCCCATGCCAAAGCTTATTCTTGAGCTGCTATGTTATCCCATAATGAGAGCAATATGTAATATATATATTGCGCTATTCCCATTCAGTGTCAAAGCGTATAATATATAATATTATACATTATATATTTATATATAATGTAACAAAGATGTGCCTTGCACACATCTCTAGGCTTGAGCTTTAACCCCTTAATGACAAAGCCCATACATGTACAGACTCATAAATGCATTGTTTTCAATGGGTTTAGGGACCACCCATTTTCCTTAAGGGGTTAAAATGTGTTATTGCAGAATAGAACTCATAGAACGTTTTCTATGTAGGAGATACTGGTAAACCCTTAAAAAGCTTGTAGATTCATATACATGATTGTCCATACAGCAACTACAATGTTAGTGTACTCTTTTAGGTTAGAGAATGTATAGATGACATTTGTGACAGATTAGGTTCCATATCTCACAGAGAAAAGGATACATTATCATATCATGTGATGTAATCTACAGGGACAATTTAAACAAAGAAGAGTTAAAAACGGGGTGATCATTTTCTGAATAAATATTTGCATTATTAATCAGAGATTTGAAAAGAAATTGCTATAAGTAACATACATACATAAACTAAAAGTACACAAGTGTGGAGATAGAAATATTAAATGAACACTATAATACAATGCAAGATGTCTAAAACATATTAATATCTGGGTGAAACATTAATAGTTTTTAGAAGCTCGTTTTTATAATAAAGCGCTATAGCACTGGGTTAAAGTGAGTTTAAAGAACTTCATGTAAACTGCCGAAAAACTAAAAACTAAAAAAATGCAGATCAGACAAATCTCCTAATTTTACAAGCACAAAACCAGCTTTAATTGGGTTTTCACAAGGATTATGTCTGATGAAATGATTAGTCCTAACAGTTCATGTAGAGGTAAGCATATTTTCACTAAAAACTAAAAAAAACTCTACTATTTCAGACCAGAGGAAAGGCAACTGAGCAATTTCCTGGTCCATATGCAACACTGTAACAATAAGTTGCACCATAAATATATGGTATTAGCCACCATTGGAAAGAACTTGTATTTCACCAAAAACTAAATTTACATGAAAAGAATAAAAAAACATATAAACTGGCAGATGGACAGACAAGATGGGCCTATTGGTTCTTATCTGCCATCAAATTCTATCTAAATTAACAGTAACATTAAAATTAATAATACACAAATTAATAATAACATGAACAGATATACAATGTAGTAGAAGATGAGTGTCCTGCACTTGAAAGCTTACATTCAATTAAAATCAATGTTGTCCATTTTGTCAAGGCTGCGTCTACTTTTTACTTGTTTACTTATTTTAGTGTTACCCTGCAGTACGTGCGATTAATAAATTCACAGAAGAAAAGGAATTACGTAATCAGGCCTATGCTAAGGGGGGAAACCTTTATAGTCGGGGGACAGGATCTTATAAAACGTGTGCTGGAACAAAACACCAATATGGAAACATGGAAATGAAAAGAAAACAGTTTCAGTTTTTTGCTTATCTAGATGGAAATACATCTACAAATCTATAGGCCGGCCTCAACTCATTGTATCCACCATAAATAACGAAAAAGACACAGTGTGTGAGCAAATAAATATTTGCCAGCACTGGAATAAAATATAGATTGGGGTGGTTTATGGAGTGTTGGCTAGACTTCATTATAAGAAAAACACACGTAGTTACCAGCAATTTAAGGGCTTGATTTTAAACAAATTTCTCTTTCTTACACAAAGTGTCTTAATTGATTTATGCCAGCAACAGGAACAAGTATCAACTGAACTAACCACTTCAAAGACGTTTCATTATGCAACTTAGCGCAGTTCTATCAGTGTTAAGTAGAACATGGCTTTCACCGATGTAAAGTGACAGATTTCTGGCATGGAGCCCAGACAAGGGAATATTCAGAAGTAGTAAAAATATCTTCATTTAACATTGATATCATTAGGATTTTTAATTGAAAACATTGTTCGCTATGAGGACATTCAGTGTAATGCCTGAGAAGCTCACGAGCTGTGTATATATTAACCCCCCCCATATTTAAATTGTGCACTGCTGGTGAATATGTTAAAGAATAATAATCCAAACCCCGTTGCAAAGAGCTGAGGGAGCTCCTGAAATTTTCAAGGCCATGGCCTTGTCAAACTTGTAGAACACCTGTAACTTTTTATCTGTTTTGTTTCTCTTCTTTCTTGTAACAATTATGGGGGTTAAAAGTGTCTATGATAATTGTTACAGGAGCGTGAATAGGTCAGACGTACACCATTGCAAAGGGGAAAGATGATGTTGCTGCTTACTGTACTGTACCAAGCATTAAGATGTACATTACTATAATTATCTTTTATTTATGGAGTGCGAGAAATTTACACAGCACTTCTTACAGGGTCTGGCAAAAATAGAATAGACAGAATAAGTCAGAACATTAGGTAGAGAGGGACCTGCTCGCAAGCTTACAGTCTAGAGTGAATGGGGTGTAAATAAACTTAAGGTATAGATAAAGGGGCGAGATGGATGTGGGGTTGTATAAGTGGCAGATGAGTTTTAGCTGCAAAGATTGTTCGGCTAATCTAAAGAAGTGGGTTTTCAGATTTGTCTTGAATATTGAGAGGGAGGATGAAAGCTGGCGGTTCAGTGGAATCGAGTAAAGTCTGTAAGCTGCGTAAGCAAAGTCCTGTAAGTAGGAAAAGGTGATAGGCGAGTAAGGAAGAGATAAGCAACTATATTTATACCAAAAGGTAATGTATGCAGCCCCAATCAGTACTAAAACAATAATCAGACTTAAAACATTTTGCTTTTACCCTATGCTATGCTTTTTTTATCACCACGGTCGTATGGCTTAGTAGTAGCCTGTTTTCTTAAATTACCGTAGTTGCTCGATTATAAGACGACCCTGATTATAAAACGACCCCCCAAAATCTGAATATTAATTTAGAAAAAAAAAGAAAAAGCCTGAATATAAGACGACCCTATAGGAAAAAAGTTTTACCAGTAAATGTTAATTCATGTAAACTATGTGAACAACTATTTGTTAATAAAAGCTATGATTGAGAAAAATATTTTGTTTTTATTTTCTTTTTTTTACAACCAGTTATGCACATCTGCCCCCAGGCTTGCCACTCTGCCCCAGAAATGCCTTATACCCCCTATATGCCACTGTGCCCCATGATATGTATTTTAACCCTCTATATGCTACTGTGCCCCATGATATGCCTTTTGACCCCATATGTGCCACTCTGCCTCCAGAATTGCCTTATTCCCCTATATGCCAATCTGGCATTTAGGGGGTTAAAAGGCATATTATGCGGCAGAGTGGCATATAGGGAGGTATAAGGCATTTCAGGAGGCAGAGTAGCGTATAGAGGGTTAAAAGGCATTTCTGAAGGCAGAGTGGCATTAAGGGGGTTAAAAGGCATTTCACAGAGCACTCTGCCTCCAGAAATGCCTTATGCCCCCCGTTTAACACTCCCTCCCCCTCCCTCCTTCAAACTTACCGGTGCTTCCGAGTCCCCGGTGCTTAGTCCGGGCAGCGTGTAGAGCTCTACGCGATTCGCGTAGACAACTTGCAGCGGAAGTTGTCTACGCGAATCGGGTAGAGCTCTACATGCTGCCCAGACTAAGCACCGGGGACTCGGAAGCACCGGTAAGTTGGGGGGGCATAACACAGGAGGATCCAGGTCCCCTGCATCGCTGCGGTGGATCTGGATCTTAGTCTCATAGTCAGACCTATTTGAGGTCTGATTATAAGATGACCCCGATTATAAGACGAGGGGTATTTTTCAGAGCATTTGCTCTGGAAAAAAACTCATCTTATAATCAAGCAAATACGGTATGAACATACTTTGCAATCATCTTATTTTGTAATATTCAGAAGCTAATGGCATTTCTCCAAAATATTCACATTTATTTCCAATCATCCTTTTATTCACAATGTCCTAATGTAAATTACAATAAATATTTTGTACTAGTGGATTATTATTTATGAGGAAGCAAATGTGTTTAAAAGTAAATAGACGTATAAGTGGAAATATCTACAAGGGAATCTCGACCACCTGAGAGAGCTCTTGATACCTGGGGGTCCTATCAGAGGCTGCAGCAAGCATTATATGTATAACTGGGAATCTCACTCCAATGCTCCTCATCATAGGAGAAAATGGGCAGGCTAAGAGCGC
Organism: Spea bombifrons; assembly: GCF_027358695.1. Lineage (NCBI taxonomy): Eukaryota > Metazoa > Chordata > Amphibia > Anura > Pelobatidae > Spea > Spea bombifrons. The sequence goes on from NC_071088.1 coordinate 10,710,710, forward strand.
TTGAGGAATTGGTGAAACGCGTCATGTGCATCACTTTGTGCGAGTAGCCTAGCGACATCAGACTCCAGGAAGCAGTTTGGAGTATCCGTGGTGCAAGTTTTGTGTCTGTAAGAGGGCATCTTCAGAAATGTTTCTTCTTTGCCGCAGAGGTGATGACTAGTAAGCTTTATTTTATAAGAAATTCATTATCTTGTTTTTAAAGTACGCAATACATATCAGTGTGGGTTCCAGAAATTCATTTGATTTTTGAACCAATTATTTTTGAAGAATATATATATATAACTGAATAATGCATTTATGGTATTCTGCCAATACAGTATCATAGTAAAACAAGAAGGGTTAAGGAAAATCTTAGATCCTGCTTATAAAATAAGTTCTAATCGTTTATGATATTTTAGTTTAGCCTTTTCATTTTGCAAAAGTATTTTTCCTTTAGCAACTTTTTCTTTTATCACATTTACAAAAAAAGCCCACAGTAATAATAACTGCTGTATAATGTCTTAGACCTCTTGTATTTCAAGTCCTTCTCCCTGGACCTTTCTATTGCAAAGGCACATACAGTGACTCAAGCCACGCTTGTCAAACTTTATTCAAGCAGTGTTAATCATCCTACTCACCTTGTCCTTATTGCTTGGTAAAGTCAAGAGGAACAGAAAATAAAATGTCATTTTGCTCTATTCAGACTTCATTTCCCAAGCTAGACCAGGTAAAAAAAAAAACCTCTTTTGAAATATTAGAATATGTGATTTATGTTTCTAAGCTTTAATGGGTCAAAAGAAGACTACCATGTCAAGATTTATTTTGTTGGCAAGCACCCTTCCTTCCATAATACATTACACTATTAACATAAAAGGGGGGAATTTACATTTAAAGACAAAATAATGTAAACATGTCTTATTTAAATGTAATCAAATGGTCACAGTGGATATATTACAGTCTATTAGGGGCTGAGGAGGAATGAGACATAAAGTGAGGGACTGCTTGGGCAAGGACGAGATCTGATTGTAGTGCAGATCACTTGGAGTCTAGTGTAATGCTCAGTAGTCAAAGCTGGGCTGTTGGGTAGATTGTGAAATTGAGGAATATCTAGAAGCTCAGTCTTCACAGGCCTGCAGGCATCTCCTCTGGTTATAGACCTACTGTACCAAACCATAACATAATGAGGTCCATTCATCTTTCAACATATACTACTCTTACTGACATTTGTCAACATGTGAGCCTGGTGATCGACGTCACCTGATAGCACCTGTAAGAGATAGAAAAGGTAGACAAGTCCTTTTCGTATGTTAAATAAAGAGTAAAGGGACTGAGTGGGGAGCCTCAACCAGACTTGGATAATAAACTCCCATCTATCCACTCATGTGGAAAAAAGAGAGAAATGTAAAGGTCATTTTTTCTGGTTAAAGAAAATTGACAGTGAGAAGATGGCAAGGACAAGATGTCAGCACATAGCATATTCTGTCTTTGAAATGTGTTCTCTAAGTGTCATTAAAATAATGTCCCTATTAAGACAACTGTAAAACTTCCCATTTGAAAATGTGACATTTTATGATTCTTTTATTTTTGAACAAGAACATAAAAATATGACAATATAATATGGTTTGGAATTTAAACACACAATTCAAAACTCTAATGTCATTTCTAACTTAAAACATTAAAATTATATTAATACGCATTCATTATTGGTGGGGCTGTATGAAACACTATCTTTTTAAGAAATAATATAGTTTTAGAGTAACAAACATTAGTTTTCTAGCTTAATGGATTTAAATATTTACCATAAACTATAAAATTAGATGTACTCTTACTTTGTTGGTTTCTTTTTTTTGTTTGTTTGTTTTTTTTTGTTCCTCCCTGCTTCCTTTCTCCCGTTCCCTCTCAACTGTTGTCAACAGTTCTGAATATGCCAGAATAGTCCTTAAAACAAGGCAAGCTTATTGGGCAAAGATGGCACATGCAGGCTGTTTGGGGCCAAAAATGGCACAGAGAAGTTGTTTGGGGGGCAAAGATGGAAGAGACAAGATCTTTAGGGGCAAAGATAGCACAGACAACACAAGCTGTTTGGGGAAAATAGTTTTCAGAATGCACTTTACCTCATCTGCAGCTTCTTCCACCACCTTGCTGCCGCTCTTCCTGTCACTCACGTCCACAGGATCATGTCCCAGCACTCAGAGCACTAGTCTCTCACAACGCCTATGTCAGTGAGGGCTTCTCCCCTAGCCCCCTCTAATTGGTTGTCCTGTTGCATCCACATAATGAGCTGCCACCAAGCCTTTTTTTCTTTTTTTAGATTAAATGGAGGGAGACTTTGAGTCCCTGAGTGGGCCACCAAGGACAGCTAGCCCTCTCAAGTGTAATTGTTATACCCTCCCTGATGGTGGCCCTGGTTTTATAGCTTCCCAGCATGATCGCTTTAGATATGCATTTAGTATTATTTTTTTATTTTCTTTTAAGTGGTAAAAGTAAGGGATTTGAGTGGAGAAATTGTTGAGATTAGTAATTAAAAAGCAAATCATGCAATACATCAGAAAACAAAAAAATTACCACTGAATATATATCCGTAATCAGATACAATTTCCATAAGTATGAATTGCGAAATTAAGCTCTACAGACTTTCTAATCTTGTAATTTTTTATGAGAGCTAATAAGGTATCTGACGTGTCAAAATAGAGACGAAGAATGAGAGAAATTTAGTATACTTTAAAAAAAAAAGTGATTACAGCAAGCAAAATAAAATATTCTTGTGTCATTAAAGAAATGTCCTGAGCTGAACTGGGGCCCTGGGATTTTAAGATCAGCTGCACAATGCAGGTGGCAGCAAAATGTACAGTAAATGACCCCCAACATCTGGCACTGGCCCACCAGGCATTTGCTAGTCTTTGATTATTTGAGGCTGTGACTAGCTCAGCGCACCAACATTTTTTCTTTTCCCTGTTTGCACATATTTGAGGTTGTTGGCTCCTCATCAGTCTGGTTGCAGCTTGCTGTCCAGGGGTTAATAGGGAGGAGGTTTAATAGCACCTCCCCCAACACATTAATAAGGTTTTGGTAGCAGTATAAACTGCTTTGTGTGTCCACTACGTAGGAGGTGAGAGTAGGTTCTCACCCTATTGAGAGTGTGCCTTGACGTGGCGGGTGAGCTTAATTATGCTTTGGCCGATTCATATAACCAAAACCTCTCATTTATATTATGTTTATATATTTTTTGCCAACTTTATTAGGGTAAGAAGCGCAGACAGTTTTTGTTTTTTGTATACATTGTACAGCCAATACACTGTTTTTGCAGCATGCTTACACGTGTTTGGTAGGCCTCGTATTATACATTTGTATTATTTGAGCCTGTGACTAGCTTAGCGCACCAACATTTTTTTCTTTTCCCTATTTGCTAGTCTTTGTATGCCTAAAACTATTCTTTTAAGAACTTAAACAAATGCAAGCATGTGCAAATGGGGGAGCCCATGTAATAATGTCCAAAAGTGACATTCCTTTATGCATATTGAGAGTTCGTAGAATGCTTGGGACTTAGAGCGGGATACTTTTTAGGTATTGGTGAAACTGTTTGTTATATAAATACCAAAAGTACAAAAAGGGAAGCACTCATCTAACAAGCATATAAACAGGTCCAGACTGGCCATTTGGCACCCAGGCAAATGGCTGACATCACTTCATACTTACACAATCTCCCACTGAATTGTGCTGGCTGAATACTCTCCATGAGATTAAAAATTTAACTTGTGGCTATATGTATCCAGCAGGTGGCTGCACTTATGACCTTTGGCGTCCGCTGGCCTTAAAGTGCCAAGGGTGCCTAGTCACCCCCAGTCCGGCCCTGTATATGAATGCAGGTTCCTGGGTGCTGCTGAGATGACAAATATGTATACACCACAAAGCAAAACATCAGCACACGCCAATTCATATTAAAAATGCCCTAAAATCGCCGTTGAATAAGCCCTCAGTTCCAGAGCCGGCCTTAGGTGTTCCGGCGCCCTGTGCGAACTACTCCTCTGGCGCCCCCCCTCACTACCCCCCCTGTCCCTTCAAACTACCCCCCCTGTCCCTTCAAACTACCCCCCCTGTGCCTTCAAACTACCCCCCCTGCGCCTTCAAACTACCCCCCTATGCCCCTTCAAACTACTCCCCTCTGCCCCTTCAAACTACCCCCCCTGCCCCTTCAAACTACCCCCCCTCTGCCCCTTCAAACTACCCCCCCGCCCCTTCAAACTACCCCCCCCGCCCCTTCAAACTACACCCCTCTGCCCCTTCAAACTACCCCCCTCTGCCCCTTCAAACGACCCCCCCTGCCCCTTCAAACTACCCCCCCTCTGCCTCTTCCTTCAAACTATCCCCCTGCTCTCCCTACTTCTCCTTATCCTAACTTACCTTGAGGAGTCCTGCCGGCATTTCATGTTGAGCGCCGGCACCGCGACGGAGTCACGGAGACGGAGAGTAAGGGGCGTCGAGCGGTTGCTGAGAACTTCACGAGCAACCGCTCGGCGCCCCTGCCCGGGACATAAATGAAAACATTGTTGTTTTTTTTTGTTGTTGGTTTTTTTAACTTTATTTAACATCCTCCATGTTAAATAAAGTTAAAAAAAACTTTATTTAACATGGAGGTTGTTAAATAAAGTTAAAAAAACCAACAACAAAAAAAACCAACAATGTTTTCATTTAGGTGCAGAGGGGGCGGCGGAGGAGGACCCCGCGGCGGCGGTGGCGGACCCCACGGTGGCGGCGGCGGCGGACCCCGCGGCGGAGGACCCCGTGGCGGCGGCGGCAGCAGCGGCGGCGGAGAATCCAGCGGCGGAGGACCCGGCGGCGGCGGAGGACCCGGCGGCGGCGCCCCCTGGAGTGTGGCGCCCTGTGCGGTCGCACAGGTCGCACACCCCAAAGGCCGGCCCTGCTCAGTTCAACAATGCTCTGTCGAGAACCCACGTGGAATGGTAGCATGGAAAAATTATAAGAACACAACACCTACATGCCAGTTAACAGGAAGAATGCACACGATAAATCGTACATTGATGACATGTTCATGGAACGATATGGTAAGGTCGAATTTTTAATTTCCATAATGACATTAACAGCATTCACACAATATGACGTGTGTGGCAGCATTGAAATTATTCAGTAGTTGTTCTGGAAAGTTGTTCTACGCATTTGTCACACTTCCCTACTTCTTCTATCCCTGTTACTTATGGATCTCTAGGTTTCAATTATACTCTGTTCTTTTTAGAAATGGTACTGATCTGGAATACATCTGAGGGCATCGTTTTGAATAAAATCAAATGAATGTGGGATAAATTGGGAACATAATGGAAAATGGTCAAAATAAGGTGATCATAAGAGGAACCTGGTTTAGCAGTTAACCCCCCCTCCTTTTACCTTCTTGGAGTGCCAAAAAATGTATCCCCCAGGCACATTTCCAGTATTAATTATGGAATTTTAATATTAGAATGTTTCTAGGTTTAGCACTTTGTTCTGTAACTGGTCATAGTTGCCTTCATAAATAAAACCCTTTAATCATAGAATGTCAGGTGATAAAGGTTACAAAATGCCAGCGTAAATGGAAATGTTTGAGAAATAGAAAAAAAAGAAAAATAAAGTCACTGGCTATACTAAAATGTAACAAATACAATTAAAGCTTAAATATGTATGTATTAAAACATCCCATAAACTTATATATTACCTATAGAGATGCATTATCAGATAATATATTAAGCACCGTCATTCAAAAACATCTGTTATATTTAAGTCTGGGAACTTGTTTGAAAACGTACTAAAAATATAAATCTGATTGAAACATAATATTCCAGTGATAACGATATTGAACGGCTGCGGGGAAAATGAATTGAATAAGTTAAAGTCTGGTACTGATAAGAAGGGTATTGGCACCAATGTGGGTTTTGCAGTATCATTTAGGCTGACGATGGTTGTCATGAAAGGGCTGGCAATCTGGTTTACTGGGCAAATGCCCAGTGGGCAGCTAGTCAAGGACACCACACATTCGCCCTATCTGCTTCTCCAGCAAGCGAGCGTGCATTAAAATGTAGTGTGTGGCCATGCATAAACAGCCATCGGCTGCACTGACATTGGGTGGCCGTGGCCTTAAAGTGCCAGGGCCACCCCATCATTGCCAGACTGGCCCTGATAGTTGTGTTTTGCAGGTATGACATAGAAACAGAGGGTGAATACCTGAAATAGGGGTCCTGAAGATTTGTAGGAATGACATACCAAAAATAAACAGAGGGCAAGAGCATGAAATAAAGGCTCAGATGCAGATGGGAGTTGCAGGTAGAACATATCTGTAAGAGAGGTAGCCATCATGGCATTAATGCAGGAACGCAGATTTGTAAGACCATATGTCTAAAGCAAATCTAAAGGAAGACATGATAGATAGCCAGAGATGGATGTCTAATAGTCCACCTTAACTCCATCTGTTCACTTGTAATGAATTCATATTGGATACGTGAACCACTTTGTTTGTGCCAATGACTTGATTATAATGAAGGTCATTTAGAAAGGTCAGTGGCCTGAAGGGTAAACAATGTGTTTCTTGTCAGGATGTAGATTGTAGGGTATTAAGAGGATGGATTGGATGCTTCTCTGAACAGGTTTTTTTACTTTAGAATAAGTAGAGGAGTGTCCAACAGTATGTGGTAAGGATTTCCAGAATAGCTATAATATGGGTGAAATCCTGGAGATGATAATGGTTGAGAAGAGACACAAGTCATGGACAGCACAAAGAAGGAGATTAGGAAAATTTGGACATAAGATCAGAGATATCAGGAGTGAGGAGTTGTTACAGGCTTTTGACGTAAGGGTCAAGAGGGAGGTCAGCTTTTAGGGAGTTTCAGTAATCCAGACAATATTCCAAATCATTAGATAAAATGGAGCTTTTATTGACGTAAATAGGAAGGTTGGCGTCTCGTATGATGACTAATTTGTGAGTGACTTCCAGTCTGATCAGTGTCCTTTAATAACGGGGACAAACTGATCACTGATTTTAATATCTGTAACAAAATCATATAACAAAACGTAAAAACAATGCATTCTCTCCTTTTGCTATAGCATGTCAAAGCAAGTGCAATATCAAACAGCTGGCTTAAAGCTCATGGGGATCCTGGCCATTTTCCTGTGCCAGTATTTACCACAACCTGTCTTAGTTTAAAGATTGGATATAGTTGTGCAGTTCCAGGTTAGAATGATGGTCTGATCTAAGGTCTAACACATGTTGAAGAATCTCTAGCTGAGATGCAGGGATGGTCACCAATGTCTTTTAATTGTCGTCAAGGCAGGTTGTCCCTAAAAAGAACCTGGTGTTACCATGCTGATAATCCTTCCTGGGAACTCTCCAGGTTTTGGCCGGAGACTCTGGGTGAAGTGCCACTTCTCCTACCCGCAACCTCGGTGAGACCATCCACTGACGTCAGCAAGAACCCCCTACCCGCATGCAGCAAGAGGGGCTTTGGTTAGTTCCAGGTACGTTGATAATCAGCACAGTTTGCAGAAGGAATAATAATAAGGAAATTCACTTGAAATGTCATTTTAGCATGAACCCTTTGTAAATAGTGCGCTGGCTGGCTGGCTGTAACTTCCAGAAACGTCCTGCCATAACAAATGTAACAAAAGAATTACAGAGCTGTGGTTGTAATCGGTAAATCCAGCTCCAATCTGAATGCTAGATATTAGTATATAAACTTTCATACATAAGTGGAAAATAGCTTGAAGACAAATGTAGCACATATGAGACCACCATTATTTACAATAAATGATTATGAGACACAGGCTGTCTCCTCTGACAATATCATGCCATGGATTTGTCGGTACATAATAACTCCTCCCTAACCTGAAATTAATAAATCACAGAGATGGACGAGGACAATGTTTATTTCTCAGAATAAAAGACAGATTTCAAAATCTAGAATAATAATACATTAAAAATACAAAAAAAAAACAAATCCAATGCATTGGACCGCCAGAAGAAATCAAAGTTTCCATGAAAGTGGGGCAAATATGTCTATTTTCTATGGCAGTTTTTTAATGGGCTTTTAGTTTTAGGTTTGTCATACTTGCCCACTGTACTGATTTTGGCAGGACTGTCCCGATTTTTTTATGCACCGTCCTGGCTATCTTGTCCAGGCATGTTACATAGTTACATAGTTATATAGGTTGAAAAAAAGACATGCGTCCATGAAGTTCAGCCTTTCCTATATCTGTTAATTTGTTGCTGTTGATCCAAAAGAAGGCAAAAAAACCCCTGGTTTGTCTATGTTTAGGTCTGGTTTTGGTCCTTGGTCCATGGCAGGGCAATGTCTTGGGCCGGCCCTGATTGCTTGGTAAATATTATTGGAAACCCTGCAAATACTATGAGTGTTTTGCTGGACTATACCATCACATACATCTACTGAAATATTATATCACATACACGGTTGGTTCTTAGTCTCTTTTTATATTTCCATTTCACATATCTAACAAAATTGAATCAACTCCACCTAGTGATACTCTCACGTATTAGAGTATAGTGTACTAAGACATACATATCACACAGACCACAATAATCAGACACTATTATATAAACCTTCTTAAACAATGAGTGTAACGTGTATGTATTAGGCTAGAACAGTAAGAACTTAAACACTGCAATCACATCAGAGGAATGCAGTAAATGAACAACGTGGGGTGCCGGTGCCAGGGACCAGTTGGTTTTTTGTGCTGGCCCTGAAAGATGTGAGCCTCCATTTGCTAGGGAGTGCAATTAGTGACTTGTCGACATTGAACAGCATGTTTAACAGCTTCAGTCTATTGTTATATTCCACAGTTAACATACAATTGCAAAATATATCACAACTGAATTATGGATCCAATGGAGCTGTTAAATTATCTGTAAGAAACAATGGAACTCCCCAAGAATCAGTGGCAGGTCCAGATGAAGACACTCTGGGGCACCAAGATGAACACACACACAGAAACGAACACACATACATGTACACACACACACACATGCAAAACAAATCTCCGTACATCTCAAGCATGTGGCTGTTCAACTGATTCCGCGCCTGACCACAAACTGACCCTACTGAGCACCCAGGAGGGTCACCCATACCCGTAACTTTAACCAATAAAAACATATGACAACAAACTTTAGATAAATCAGACCGTGGTCCTTTATTTCCTTTACCAAGAAAACAATAACCGAAAACATGATCACTTAACAGGGTAAATTTACCCCAATAAAAGCCTCGACTAAAATAACATACATAAATAACACATTATGGGAAGGCAGGAGGTTGCATTTTCATCAGTTCTTCCATAATGCCTACAGCTCTCCTGCCCTTAGGGCAGAACATATAAAACTATTTTTTCTGATTATAAAAATGTACTTTAAGGCAACCCCTAATATTTTGGGTCTGTAACTATGCCTCCTTCCTCAAGGCAATATGAGCTTGAAGTTGGTGGCACTGCTACAGTTTTTTTTTCTCTGGAATAACTCAGTTTGAGAAATAAACCCAACATTTTCCTCCAAAAACAATTACAGGCTATCGTTCGTTTTTATAACATATACATATATATAATATTAATGTGTCACTTCCGCTTTAAATAAATACTAGAAATAAGCACGATTATTACACAATAATCTGCTTCAGTAGATTCTGAACTATATAAAGTAATAAAATATTGTCCTAAAATTTCACAATTTAGATATTTTAAAGGGCAGCAAACACAAAAGAACCCAACACAAATTAGTGTATAAATGTGAAACATAAGGCCCTACATATGTTTGTTTTTATTCTGATTTACTCTGTAAATATTTTCTTTGCGTTCCCACAAAGGCATATGGTAGAAGATGTGTCTGTTGTAATTAGAGTTACTATACTTCAGTTAAATAGCTTTGTTTTTTGGTTGGCTGCCTTTCCCTTCGTGTAATAATTTAGAAACTGCATTAAAAGTGACCTTGACAGTTCTAGTAAAATACATTCAAACTGCAAAAAATAAGTTATTCATTCACCAACTTTGGCCAAAGTATTAACCATTATAACTATTTTTCTCCAAAAAAAGTGATGAAAGGTGCTATTCCAAGGTGGACAAAAAATAATTTCCAATCTCCAATATGATAAGTAAACAAACCTAAGCAGATCGGTCATTTTATTCCTTCCTCTTAAGGTTTAATCACAAAAAAAAACCTTTTCAGTACTTCAGTACTAGGGAACAACCTATCAGTGCCTGCTTTTGTGTCACTAGTGCTCCCGACAAAAATTATGAATGAGTAAAACATTTTAAATTGGTAATATTTATATTGAAATATATTTGGGGCAATATGGCAGTTCTATGAATGGGGTTTCAATTGTTGCAATTAATTACATAATTACAGTGTCCAATTCAGCAGAGAAGGTGGGATAATGCCTTCAAAATATGCATTTTGTGTGTATGTATATGTGTTCTTTCATAATAATATTTATTATTTCATTTTTTTTCCTTTCTATTTTAAGTAAAATTTTAAAATGTGAAAATGAAATAAAAAAATAAAGTTAAAAGGGGAACTCCAACCACCCTACCCAGATTTAGGAGTAAGTATGCAAGTAATACATGTTTAATTCCTTAAAACTTTAACACAAATTCCGAGTTACCCCTTTACTCTGGCACTCTTCAGCCTCCTACTTCACGACCCGGAAGCCACCTGGTGTTCGGAACACTGCAGTGATGACATAGTGTGAAACTCTGCACTGGTTTCCTGGCACCTGTATTGTGCAGTCAGGTTTTTGGGCTGTTCCTAGTTCAGCCTCTAGTGGCCGCCCTGCCTCTGTTTTTGCTCTCCTCCTATTGCTGTCACCTGGCCTCGTTACCTGCATCCCTGCCATATAAAGGCCTTCCTGCAAACTGGGCCTTTGCATTGTTTGGCTTTGGTCCTTGTTCTCCTGCTAAGAGCAATCTGTTTTGGATTACCCATTGTGACCTGGCTTGCTTCTGACTTGCTCTGCCCTGCCTGAGGGCTTCCTGCCGTCTGTCCAGCTGTGTGTCCTGCCAGTGGGCTTCCAGTCGTGTGCCCTGCCAGTGGGCTTCCAGTCGTGTGCCCTGCCAGTGGGCTTCCAGTCGTGTCCCCTGCCAGTGGGCTTCCAGTGGTGTCCCCTGCCAGTGGGCTTCCAGTCGTGTCCCCTGCCAGTAGGCTTCCAGTCGTGTGCCCTGCCAGTGGGCTTCCAGTCGTGTGCCCTGCCAGTGGGCTTCCAGTCGTGTGCCCTGCCAGTGAGCTTCCAGTCGTGTGCCCTGCCAGTGAGCTTCCAGTCGTGTGCCCTGCCAGTGGTCTATTTCATCATCAGCCTTGCCAGTCCCAGTCCCGGTCTTCTGTCTGCTGCGTCTACCTTGCTCCATGAATCGAAGTGTACAAACAGACAATGCTATTCCTGTACTTAGGCCCCTCGCTAACCTGCTTACCCAGTGTGTGACACCTAGCATGCAACGCCATCTTTTAAGTACAGAGGCCGCAAATGGTGTCCAACATCTGAAATGGATGCCATGTATTGTGTGTAAAATATTAACTGAAGAAGATAAAATATATATATATTTTTATAAAAAATATACCATTGGAATGTTAGCTACATTAGTGACATTTTTTGAACATAATTACTTTTTTTTCTTCTAGTTAGTTAAAAAAGAAACCGTTTCAACAAAAATCAACTTTTACCCACACAGTTTTGTGCTTGTGTTTTGCATAGAAATCTATATTTTTTCTCAGTGGTGACATATTTCACGGTAATTGTAAAGCATAAAAATAGCTACAAGATGACATCATTATTAGAAAATTACGAAAAGCAGAAATTACTTACTTTTAATTATAATAAAAATGCATTATTTTAGACAAAGTAATAACATATAAACTTGTTAAATAATATGATGCATCAAGTAAATTAAATATGTGGAGGTTTTGCTGTCACATATTTCTTAGTTTTATTATGTTTTATCTTTTCCTGTAAAAATATATTGAGTTTATTTATATAATGACTTCCAAAGACTGGAAAAATGCAACTTTCTAGTTTTATTTATAAACCTCTGAGGGCAAGTCGCCAGGGGAGACGTTGATAAATACCTCAATAGTCTCAAGCGCTTTGCAAATTACTTCTGCTCCTTAGTTTTATGAATGTTTTTAATAGCCTTAATCCTACTAATGGAATGTTATTTTGGGTTTTCAAATATACAGAAAAGAAAACAAATCAAGACGTTAAGGAATAGTGACATCATACGAAACACACCAGGTGTGGTAATCAGTGTGTTATGGACACACAACAAAGTAAGAGATCAGCGCACACTCAGTAATACTACTTAAAAGCACCTATCTAAAGCATAAATATTGACCGTATGAGCATATATTGCTTAGCTGGCTACTACGTCAAAGTACCCCAAGTTTACTAGAGTCTTATCTAATTTTTCACGCCTATATTGCTTACCAAGGAGCTGAATCAGTGGGACCGCACCGTATTTTAACCCTATGAGACTCCCAAACAATTTAAAGCCTTCTCTGGACGCCATTAATAAGACACCTGCGTGGTAGGTTTGGTCCTAAATCCTAAGGTTTTGGTCAGAAGGGACCAGCATGTACAGCGATGGACACAAACTTTAATGTACTTCAGCTCTTTGAAGGGCAGAGGAGAACTGGCCGGGGGGGGGGGTGCAGTTTCTCCCCGGGATGCTCTGATTTTAATATTTTGAGACTCTGCCAGAGGCCTTTGCTGTTTATTTTACTTGTAGTCCCACAAGCCCTGACTTATCATACTACCAGTGGTAAATGTAATGGCTCAGTTATAAGCCCCTTAACACTAACACTCTGACTAATGAAAGTCTACCGAGGAATCTATTCCACTGGAGAAGTAGCGTTTCTTCATTAATGTTTGAGAACAGATGTTTGCTGAGGACACCACCAGTGATAAGATAGAAACTACAAGGACATTTAAGCAGGCACAGGTACCTGTAAGGATACAGATGTAGGCAGGTGTGAGGAAAACTGGGCAGACAATTAGGAACTCATCAGTAACACTCAGGATGAAGAACAGCAGGAACACCTAAAACCAGACGTCAGCAGCGTAGGAGAGATAACTATTGGCTTGGGTTTAGCTATGATCAGTCTGGGAGGTCAGGGAACCAAGAATCGGGATGTTTGCATTGTCATAAGCAGGCCAGGGATTGTTACCATGCAGGCAAGCAGCCAGGAAAATGCAACAAAGTTGGAATGAGGGCCTAATACAGAGGAATTGAGTCCTTAGTGCCAGTACAGTACTTAGGCGTCCGTGTATTTAAGTAAATGAATGTGTGCCAATCAGTCAAAATCAGTGTTTGACCTCTATTCTATTCTATCAACACACATGCACCATTAGAGCCAGCAGGAAAGTAGCTGTTGCACCATCGCGCCAAGGCTGCCAATGGAGCACTCTTCGGGGTCCCTTTAAATATTTAAAAGGAGTCCTGTGGTCACCCTTTGAAAGCAATAGTGCTTATGATCCCATGTCCTTGCTATGACCGAAGACTTCTAATCATTTGTTTGCACGAGTTGACATAATTGGAACTTGTGATCCAAGCTGTGCCAATGTGTAAGAAGCAACACTTCACATTTAACTGTCTGCAGCTGCCTTTTAAACCACAGAAAGGTTTTAACTAAATGTAACGCTAAAGCATATTCTCAAAAATGAGGACATCTGGAAAATTAAGTCACACTGTGGCATAATAGATGCTATTGGCAGAATGCACAAATCATTCATATATAATTACTTCTGCACTGGAACATTGCCTTACTTAACTGCTTTGCATCACCGTATTAAAATTCTTCTGCTCTCATATAGAATCAATACATGTATCATGACTTTTTTTTTTTACTGGTGTTTATTTAGTTTGTGTAATTCCAAAACTCTGCAGAAATTATGCAGAAAATAGTAGATAGTAAATAATATTTTTTTGGGTGAAAGATGTCTGACTAGGGTGAGCTGTGTGAAAAATATTTTTGCATTAGACTACTTTTAGATTACTACCATTTAGTGTGTTAGCTACAGTATTTAGCTTATTTGCCCTATGGATTTGTATGGATCAAATGTTATGCAAGTATTATTTTTATGGCCTACCCCAAGACATTTCTGAACAACAAAACTAGCGGAAACAGAGACCATTTTACAAGAACTTGTTTATCTCCTGACAAAGAAATTATAGAAAATAATGAAACATAAACATTTCAGAATTGTTATATTTGCACAAGAACATAAGCCAAAGTGGTCTCAACACAAGCATGCTATAGCTCAACATAAACATCAGTGTGGCCCAAAAGCCTATACCTCCTGACATTTCTATAGAATAACCAGGACATGGATTTCTGGCTGAGATAAAAGTAGATGATATAACTCTACATACCCTCAACATTTCAGGTGGGCAAAATCAGGTTTGGGTTGTAGCTAGAGGTTACGAGATGTTGCCAGCCACAGGAGGGACACAGTTGGGGCAGGATCACCGACGCACCATACCCGGATAGCCACTTCGCAGCACTCAGCTTCAGAGCGTTGCAAGGTTGCCATACCGTCGTCAGATGAACTGGAGGTCTGTGCTAAAACAGCATCAAGATCTTCACTGCCTGCAAACGTGGGGCAATGAGGCACCTACATAATGCAGTGCTTAAAAGCAGGACTGCCCTGTAACAACTGGGACATTTGGAAGGTAAATGGGTAGGTGCAAGCACCACTGACATCCGATCTAACCAAGCCAACTAATGAGGCTTCTAATGAGATAAACATTTTAATTCACCAATTTATGTAGAGAAACGTAAGCCTCATTCCAATATAAATTAACAGATGCCAACTATAATACAATAATGCAAATCATGATGGGAATACAATATATACTTCAGATGCAACATATAGATGTATTGTGGCTGCTTGTAACAGGTCTTGCACAAGGTAATTGCCCTTTTTTTAAAAAAATAGGCCACTTTTGAATAATTATGTTTGTTGAAGTGACATAGAAGTGACAAATAATACTAGATGTCTTCTTTGTCTACATCGTGTGTGCAGATAGAAATCTTTCCATATTTCTGGGTATTATTTTATGAAACCTTACAGAATATTAAGCCATAAAATGAAATTAGTGGCAAGGCCTTCCTGATTTATATTTCAGCTGTGAGCTATACAGCCTCTAATGAATCCCAGTATTCTATTTATCCATGGAGAGGTTTGTTGGCTGGGATTAATGCATTACATGCCTCTTACATTTCTTTCACGGACTCCTCCTTTCAGCTGCAACCGTTAAAGAATTTGGGGGTTTTGACAAAAACAAAGCTTAAAAAAAACTTGATAATGAAACGCACTGGACATTGTAAGTTTGCATAACATTATGTACTAGACAAAAAAAAGAGATTTTGTTTAACAAAGAATGACAGAAAATCTAAAAAAAATAATAAACATAGATTTAGTTGCACAGAAAAAAAATGGAAATGTATGGGTGATTTATATTGCTACATTTAAAACAGAATTTGCTAAATCATAAAAATAAAAATATACATTACAACGCAATATGGTGCTTAATCCTAGATAGGTTGACCCAGTTCTATATATAATACAACATAGGTTTATGAGTAAAATCACAAACATATTTGGGATCACTAAACAATTTTGAAGTAAAGAAAGAATTTCATAAATTAGAGCCAAACATCTTAACTTAGAAACATAGAATTTAACGGCAGAAAAGAATAATTGAGCACATCAAGTCTGCCCTTTTTTCTGGTTTACTGTTTAAAATTTTAAGTATAATGTACCTGTAACATTTTTGACAACAAATGAAATTCAAATTCCTTTTGTGAATAACTAAAGTCAAAAAGATTTACTTATGTCTAAATAAAATTGTATGATACCTGCTACTTGTTTCTAAGATAATCCACCCCAACTGAATAGCATTAATTAATGTAGCATAGAAAACCGACATGGAATCCAAATATAGAATTTTTAGTGCTTGGAACTGAATGTTAATTGAGAAAAAAAGGAAATATCTTTAAGATTGTTCCAAAAATGCAAATTGTTGAAGTTGTCTAGAACTAAGGTGGCCCAAAAAGTGGCCCAATATGCCTTTCTATGGGCTTATCTTGGTGATTAATCTATATACTCAAAATACAAAAAATACACCAATTCGGATAGACTGGCTGCTTTATAAACCAGTAGGCAGAGCGTCAAGCGCATGCACCAGATGAAGTGATAAGCGAAACGCGTAGTGCGTGTTGACGACATCGGGAGGAGGAGTAGCATTACGGAAGTGGATCAAAGGACTAAGACGGCGTCTCTTTGTGGTAGCGCTGCTACGAAGTTTGAAGCCTGGACTCTGTAACATCCGAAACGGAGGACAACAAGTTTGCCTTTCTTTTATACATTAAAATTATCGTTTTTACCTACTCCCCTCCGCTGCCTACCTTCTTTATCTACAAGTACCAGTGTGGAATAAAGAAACTCCTAAGGAGACCATTACACTCTATGTATGGGCATATTTATGCCCTTTAAATTGTAAGGGTCTGATCTGCTTAATAGCGTTTTTTTAAAACGTACTTTGATATACTACACCATAATTTTTCTTTCTTTCTTTTTTCTCTTCCTTTTATATACGAACCTTTTGGATACTGTGTGTGGGAACTCTCACTGGAAGGGTATCTTTGTACATATTATTTTTGTGTTGCACATATAATTTACTCACTTATTATTTGGGTGCGCAGACACTTGTGTGGTTTTGATTGTGATTAATCTATATAGTCTGTAACTGAGTCTTGTTATTAAGAGTTAACTGCATTAGTCTGATACAGATACTCAGTGTGTGTTATCATTAAACGTGACTTCACGACGAGATTGGGAAGACGATGATATCATACTATAATCATGTGCTGAAACCTGCCAGGATCTGGCACTAGGGTTGATGTCCAGATCCAAGTACCAATTGAATTCATCTGCAACTGAATTATAGGAAGTTAGATCTTCTTGGTAAATACATTTTTCCTGATTTTTACCCAAAAGCCCAAATGTTGAAGCTGTCGGGGTGATTTAACATGCATTCAATTGGGTGTATTTGTTAGAACATTTATATATTATAGATAGAGAGAGCCATCATTGGGGTGAGTCATTTTCTGATTATTTTGTTGGAACTACAGAATTTTCTTATGAACGTTCACAATCATATCCTGTCTTTTTGGGCATGTACATATATAAAAGTAATGAAATCCCCTCGAGACTTAATCTAGTCCTTTCAGATGTCCTATATAATTTAAGCACCTAAAATCCTTCATGATATATCTAGAAGGGTAATGTGCCATAGCGGAGACGATGTTAAGTTTCAAGTCAGACTAATTCCTCAAGTTAACAAAGACGAGCGAGTGGTTTTCTTAACCAAGTTCCACAGGGTATCTTCTTACATATAAAGCAATTTATAGACTCGTCTCTCAGACATGATTGTCTGTAAAGGGTATTTTCAGATTCCACAGCTTGGATGTAAAATGTAGCTTACAAAACTTTGTCGCGACCCGAGGGATAGACTAACAAATAGTAGTTTTCTAACCTTATAAAAACAAGCAGGCTGTTATTAAGGTCTCTATAGTTTACTCGAGATGAGTTGCTAAAACAAGGTCCATTTGTTAGAATGGCAGAGGTGACTGTGGGTCCCTAATTGGTAAGCTAAGTGAATTACATGCACAGAGGATTTGCAGCAAAGTGATTACACAGGGCTGCTGGCATAGTATAAAAGTTTCTATGTTTCACGCTACAGCTCAGTGGCTTAGATGAGCAAATATTTAAAGTGTACATAAAAAAAAGTCACGGATCCCAATCTAGAATTTCACCTGTGCTGTAGCTTTTCTATGGAATCCCATCCTTATCCCTTATTTTTTTTTTTAATTTTCTTTTCTAAATTTAAATGTTCCCTAAAAAGCCTGCCTGTTCAGAGGAGTATACAATCTAGCTAATGAATACCTCACAACTTTTATTCTGGAAAAAAAAAAAATACCTGTTTCCCCTGCCCAGTGGCGACTCTAGAAACAATATATGGGGGGGGCACACAAGATACCACAGTCAAACTTGGGGGGGCATTCATAATTTTTAAAAGTAATGTGCTATGGAATTATACTTTCGTTATTGGGCTAAAATAATACTTGATCATGGCCTGAAGCCACAATTGAGTGCGACTAATCCTTGAAATAAATATTATAACACAATAAATAACTTTTCCACTAAATGATTTCAGGGCCTTGAACGTTTTGTCCCCTGAAGTCACTACAACTTCAGGAGGGCATTTTATCTCTGAATAAATATAAATTAAATAATTCCTACTGTAAATTAAGTGCCAGGAAACAGATGACCAAACAGACACACCAACACAGGCTCTGTCACACCGACACCCAGACACACACACCAACACAGGCTCTGCCACACCGACAACCAAACACACACACACACCAGGACAGGCTCTGCCATACAGACACCCACACACATCAGGACAGGCTCTGCCACACCCACATCCAAACACACACACACCAGGACAGGCTCTGACACACTGACACCCAAACACACACCCTAGGACAGGCTCTGCCACACTGACAACTGAACACACACACCAGGACAGGCTCTGCCACACCAACACCCAAACACACACCAGGACAGGCTCTGCCACACCAACACCTATACACACACACCCGAGGACAGGCTCTGCTACACTGATAACTAAAAACACACAAACAGCAGGACACAATCTTCGTCACAGATGTCTATATCAGGATGGATTTTTCACACTGCATTGTCGTTTATACCCCCCTTAGTGTTTTTAGCCTTTGTGTATTGATGCCCCTGCTGCCTATATATATTAATATTAGCCCCAGTTGCCGATAGCAGGTATAGATCAACACATTAACACACAAACCAAGCTTTACATGTATAGATCAACTGATATTCACTTGTGATCTCAGCACTGAAGGTATATATCAAATAAACAGAATCAGACATACAAATCCTGTATTTGCAGGTATACAATAGTATATGAAACGTAGCATTGCAGGTATTGATCAAATAAATACATGGAAACAGCATTGCAGGTATTAATCAACTGAATAAGACATACAAACACTGTATTTGCAGGTATACATAAATAATGTATGGAAATATATAGATATGGCTCTACAGAATAACGCAAAAACCCAGCTTTGCAGGTATAGATCAATTGGAAGTCAAGTGAAATCAAGTGATGTGTAGACCCCATACTGCTGGCAGCATCAATACACAAGGGGGCAGCTAGCTAGGTTTCAGCATGTACTGGCTGACTTGGCATGATAGGAGTGTGATTGCTAACAGCAATCAAAGTCCCATTATGCCTAGGTTCCAGCACTTACACATCCAACCAGTAAATTCTGGAACCTAGGCATGATGGGACTGCAATTGCCCCCCCCTTGCCCCCCTGTAGCGACGCCACTGCCCCTGCCTTTCAGATCTCCATTGACTTCTGCAAATGACATTTTTTACAAATACATATTTTATCTTTTATTGACAAGGCACCACACAGAGCTTCATATAGTCCATGTATTCAAAGGATAACAGAAAACTGGAATTGACAGAATAAGACAAACCGATAGATTAGGTAAAGAGGACCGTGCTCACAAACTTTCTCACCCGAGTTGTCCCTCACCTTCTGTCTCATTCCCCCACAATCTCCTAATAGAATATAAGCAGGTCCCTCTTCTTCTTCTGTATAAGTATGTCTTAATGTGCGTTAACGTAATTGTTAATTTTGTATATTGTCAGCTTTTATTGCTCATTTTCTATTCTCCGATATTGTGTCTGTGAAGTATTTTTATGTTGAGGTATCAGCTGCAATCCATGTCTAGTCTCAATACTATTATATTAGGATGCTGCATTGTCATAGACTACAAAAAAGATCACTATTCACACCCTTACAAGGCACTTCTTATTCTTTATTAAATTGGGTTTGGGAAGAGATTTTTGTTTTGTAGAGAGAAGCCACACGCTATGACTTTTTACTATCATTTGGAAACAAGTAGGCGCAGAAAAAGAAAATATTAAATAAAAAATATTTTGTTTTTCCACACAGGGCAACCTCAAGTGGCATTTGCCCACCATTGAGAAGTACCCTTGAATTCATACAACGAAAAGGTGAATTGATTTGCCCCGTACCCTATTTGATTCAACAATGTTATAAAGGTAACCCTGTGGAGAGTCTGGAATGAGCGAATTCCAGACCCTCCTGCCCATCCTCTTCCTCGAAACTAGTTACCGTATACCTACGTAATGGCTAAAAGAGATGAGAGTTATGGTAAAACCAAGTCAAATAGTATAAGGGAGATATGTTGGACTTGTATATAGATTTAATGATTGATACATACATTTCCTTACTAAAACCTAAAAGTTAAAAGATTAACTTAAATGAATAAAACATTTACAAATGCATCAAAAATCGTTTGTCAAGCCTAGATGACTAATACCGCCTGACATAGTCAAGTGTTTACTGACATCAATGCCACTTGGTGATTAACTGTCCAGACAAAGCCCTACTCAAAATAGACATTTTTATTTACTGAAATAGCATCATTTTGTGAAAATGTTTTTTTTGAGAATATGTGTGTTTAATTTGTTCAGAAAGCTTCAACAAGCCACAAATCCCCACTTCAGTAGGCTACCATAACTGTGTAAATAATATAGGCCATTATTAATCATGTCTATCACTAAATAACAGAACATGCTTTTCTAGCACATTAATAGACACAAAAGAAAAGCACGATGGTTGGTTATAAGGGCACCTGTCCTGCTGTTCCAGAACCATAGTTTATAAATTGATGGTTAGGCGGCTGACATATCTTGAAAACCTCTTACATTCCCTTGCAAACAAGACATTAACAATCATTATAACATATAATGCCACCCTACTGTTGGTGACACTTAAAAAGTTTCCTGAAAAAAATTGACCTATAGTAAACACAATAATGAAGATCTAGTTGACTACAGGATGCACGGAACTCAAGAAACATTCAAGAATGCAACTAAATAACTGGGACAGATTTAGTTATCAGGTCAGCCCACTGTGTTCACGCACATACATGTGCAAATGAACATGGAAAAATGTGTGGAGGGTCTCAATTGTTTGACGGCTCTAATTATCTGCTCACGATAGTAACATTAGGCATCAGGATTACGATCCCCTTTGAGGAAGAGGTGCCCAATAGTACGGATTAATTCTTCATCTAAGACCTTTCCAAAGTATTTGAACGTCAAGCCTCTAGCAGATCCAAGTCCAAATCGCAAGGACAGGTTAACAAGCTGGGGGTAGGGTTAACAGATGGGATAGAGCAGGGTCAGAAGAAGGGCCACTGCCCACCTTACTGTACCAATTAATTGAGGTGTAGCCTATACAAAAAACTTAACTTTTATTTAATTATAGTAAAAAAGGAATATATATTCAATATAATGAACAAGCGTGTCCTTACAATTATTTTGAAATATTTAAAGAATAAGGCTGTAAAGGGCCCACCTTACCTGAAGAGCCACCTGACGGAGCTTAGCTGCTGAGCTTTGTAAAGAGGGAGCTGTAGTGGAGGTCTGTCCTTCAACACCACAGATCTCCATTGATTTTAAAGCTCCCTGAGACAGTCATAAGAGATCAGAAGATCTTTCTAGTCACCCTATGATTCCCATTGGCCATAACAGTGGTACAGTGTCAAAAATCATGACTGTCCTGTGAAAACTGGGACACTTGGAAGATATTTTACAGTTATTAAATCTTTTTTTTTTTTTATTTATACATGACCTAGCCTTACTGATGTGAAGGATAATATATATTTTTAGTCCATTTAGGAGTAAAATTAATTTTGTGAAATTTGACACATAAACCTGTCAATTGGGCAACTGGCCTACATGGAGAAGGATTCTTAATTACAACATGGTGACATTTTGACAAGAAGGTTTGATGAGATGTGTTTAAATAAGAATGACAATGAGATATCGCAGAATGGCTATGAGAGGGAATTTTAGTACAGCTAAATTATTGCTTATCATTTTCTTACCTAACAAGACAATTTCTTCAGTAAAATATGTAAAATTAATCCTCCTGATTGCCAATTTCAAAGTAATTATATGAATAAGCCTCTTCATAAATTCAGTTTATTATCCATATTCAAGTCTTGCAAATAGTTCATCATTTCCAATAACTGATTTACCTGTGTTGGGTTTTTTTATTATTATTATTTCTGTTACTTAAAGAGGAACTGTTGCCATGACAGCTTTTCTCTGACTTAACTTAATTTATTGCAGTAACCCATAGCTTTGTGATTTTTGTTGATCAATCAGTTGGACATATTTAGTTTAAAAGTTCGGCTGAGGCTGGAGGCAGCCATTGGCCAGGCCTGCATTATCTAATAAATATTATTTTCTGAAGCAATCTCTAGGACCACTGTCAATGTGCGACTGTTGCCAAGCAAGCCAATTATGGGTGCACATACTTGCTTTGATCATCTATGATGATGATAAAGTGTGAGGATACATATATGGCGGACGTAAATATTTTGCTCTGTTCAGATTGTTTATGGTTTAGGTAGCCTGTCATACTTGAGGACCCCTGGATTTTGACCCTGGGGATCCAGTAATTAGAGCTGGAGATATTTGGATGGGTAGAGTGGCTTTTGGCTCTGTCTAAACACTGCTAGAGATGGCTGATCCAGCCATAGTATGGAATGAGCCATGCAGAGCCTAAGACAACCGTGGTTTGTCAAGTTGAAATAACATAACATTCTCCTGGGACTGAATCGGCAGCTGAATATTATTATTATTACCCAATGAATGGTACTTGCTTATCGACCTTGGAAGATTGAAGGGCTGAGTTGACCCTGCCATTATGAGGCTTCAATAGGCTCTGTGGTCAGCAGCATTTACCAACTGAGCTATCTCCCCAACTTGGTCACTCCCCAACTTGGTCAAAACTACAAGGGCAAAACATAAAGGTGAGGACTCCCATCATTGTGTGTTTTCTAAATCCTGCTGGCCTTATAGCCTAAATATTAACTGTGCTCTTTAGTATGTTAACCCCTTAAGGACAATGGGTGGTCCCTAAACCCATTGAAAACAATACATTTTGAGCCCGTACATGTACGGGCTTTGTCATTAAGGGGTTAAGCAAAACAACCTTAGCAGACCTGTCATTTTATTCTTTCCTCTGAAGGTTTAATTACATAAAAACTGAACACAGAAACATTTAAGAAGCTTTTTAAGTCTCTGTGGCAACAAGCCATCAGAGCCGGCTTTTGTGTCACATGACAAGTGTTCCCAAAAAGAAATATAAATGATACAAAATTACATGATTAAAAAGGGGTTTGGGTATTCATTCATTTACTAAGAGTAAAATTCAAGAGTGCCTTCAAAATGCTGCCACTTTTTTTGATCCAGTATTACCTGTAAATTTCCCAAGTTTGAGTGAATCTTGGTATAACTCATATATATAGGTTTCATATTTTATAGTCATAGTTTAAAATATTTAATTTTGGTTTAAATATATTATTACAATGGTCCCGATGCCAAAATAATTACTCTTTGAAATCCCTATTTTGGCAGGAGTAACACTTTCAAATGAACCTTCTGTGTTTATATACTAAGTCTTTTTATGAGGCTCCTAAATGAAGATTGCAAATGATGATAAAGCCGGAATAATGTACATATTACATTGATGCCTTTTGTGAAAGTTGTTTAAAATGATTCAGCTGGCAATAATCGGTGATTGGAAACAGTCACTGCTTTTTTCCTTCCATAAAGCCACAATTATCAGTTTCACGTCGTGCCCACTGAGATCTGTCTGTGGAGTCCATAACTGGAAAAAGTGACCAAAGTGCCCCTCAGGAAATCAGATTTTATTTATTTTTTTTCTCTTTGGGTTTCCTGAGTCTATTCTAACCAGCAATTTGCAACATGTCTGGACAATCTTAAGCAATATAAAACTATCAAAATATGCATTATCTAGCAGAAAAAAAACTAACCAAGGTCTCAAAGTATCAACTTTCTGCTGTCAAGACAGAAAGATACATTTTCATGAAATTTTATTATATATTGTATTTATTAATTTTGAAGAAAATTAGATTATCAGTGTTAGCCTAGTTATAGTTCCAGTTTGTTTTAAAAATCACTCTTTTTTTAACCTTACAAGTAATATTGATGGGACAATATTTTCTCCATATAGTCTCAAATATTACTTTTTCTGAGCTCGACTTGTGGTAAACTATAACTTTAATATGACATCTGTTACAGTATACAAAACATTCTCAAGAAACCGAGTCCTCAGACAATTTTACCTTCTGTTCTTAACATAAAAACATAGATTTTTATGTGTGAACAGAGCCATTAGGCTCTTCGTACCGGTTGTAAGACTTGAATCCGTTCTTGATCTTTGTATTTTGATTTGTATAGCATTATGCCTATCCTATGCAAGTTTAAAGGGACACTCTAGTATTTAAATATGTTGTTTTTTTTTTACTTGTTTAACACACAAATCACTTACCTTAAAAAATGCTGCAGCCCCACAGCTGCAGTGAACTGCCCCTCCTTGGTCCAGTTTTTTGCCACTGTTGTCTGGTTAGAGTGATTAATTGAATTCAATGGGAAAGCTTTCTATGCTCATGGGATCTTAAATGTCCAGAACTCTCACATGATCTAGCATTGGATCTGGCTGCAGGTAAGTATAGAGTGAATGCTCAGCCAGACACATCACCTCTAAGCCTTGGAGATGCCTTGGAGATAGGAGGCAGAAGGAAATGCAAATGCATCCAGGGGATTCTGCAACATCTCTCCAGGTTTTTAAAAGGAGGACCATTCAGTCATCATGATGAGCATGTGACGGCTGGAATGTCCCTTTAAGTTGTTTTCCTTTTTTGTCAACATTTAAAACAGGTAATGACTGCCTTCTCTCAAAAATATCCAGTTTGCTGGCTCTGATGTATATCAATATGTTGTATTTTCAAATATGTTTCCACTCCTGGATCTAGTGTAATCCATAACTCTGCATTACCCAATCATCTCATTCTAAACTAGGAGAGGACCCAGCCAGGCGGCCCATTAACAGCTGATTGGAAAATATTTGGCATACAACATAAATCCTTTAAAAGGGAAGTTATATAGAATAGGGATCCCATAATAGGAACACAGAAAGAATCCAGGTATGGTGAAAGTGCTGCATAAAATCCTTGTTCACATAGACACTTTTGTGTTGAACTACAAAATACTCAAATAAGCATTTGGTAGTGTTGAAATGAAAACAGTTCAGGGGCAATTGCCAGCACCCCCTGTTAGTCCCAAATGTCTTTATGGTCTTCTACTCAATTCTGCTGTTAGATTACCATGCAGGTGTAGAGTCACATATTTTTCTTATATTTCTTAGCAATTGGCTTACTTTCAGTGTGTGAGATCATAAATTCTTGCGTTACACACATTTGCATGCAAGAGAACTTGGTATAACTTCTATCAAGCTTTAGTCACCATGGGAACAAAAATATTCCCTATTGGATATTTGTCAAACACAATTTTCTCCAAGAGGTATTTACTTTACATTACGTGTGCAGATAGAAGCGGTTTATGTCGAAATTTTATGATCAACATTCTAAACCTTAATGGGGAACCATCATTTTATTTTTCTTATTTATTTCTATATTTATTTTAATTAAAGTGTTTTTGAAATAAATGTATTAACCCCTTAAGGACAACATGTTGTCATAAAACCCATTAAAGACAATGCATTGTGAGCCCGTACATGTAAACACACAATTATTTTCCATAAATAATTGGTAAAGCAACAGCATTGTGTAGCTGCTGTGACAGTATTTTATTTCTCTAAGCTACATCGTTGGAATACATGCAGTCTGAAAGGTTGGTGAATTTATCTACCCAGGTAGTGCAGGCTATCTGAAGGCCACATATGAACCGTTAAGTACTACTTAAGTGAAGTCCACTAAGGTGGTGGTGCATCTTGAAACACAGATAAAACCTAGAATAACACTGGCACGCTTGGCAAATAATTCAAGGTTGGCACCGGCGAAGTCTTTGTGAAAAAAAAATCTTCATAGTCTACGAATTTTTGCCTGTTCCTTTGTTCATTTTAGACGAATATTCGTATACATTCTTAGTATTAGCTTTTCTCTTCGTTTTCTGGAGGTTTTCTAGAAGGGGTTAATATGGGGTTAACGCTGTAACAGTAGACAGCAGCTTTAGCGCCAGGATTTAAGGGTCTTTATTGGTTGATGCCAGAGGAGCCCCCTGCCGGCGAACAATAGAGTCGCTCTTACGGACCTTTTAAATCCTGGTGCCAAAGCCATTGGTCTCCCTGGGCCAAGTTGCTCAGAGCAGTTGTCTCAGACCCAGAAACGAAAATTCTTAGTGTTGTGCGTCTTTGTGTAAATTTTTTCCAACACCATATACGTTTGCTCGTTATTCAGTTTGAACAAAGAAAACACAACATTCATGTTCGTTTTCATTTTCTCCCGAATACGAATTCATAAGTCTACAAATGATGTCCATCTGCTTATACCACTTTTGCAGGAGTCTTCTCGCACTTTTTGAGGACCGTGTTTTGTTCTGAAGTCCAAATGCAGAGAGAAGCAGACCAGTACAATGTTCCTCTACCAGAAATGTCGATGGAAGATACTATGTATCTAGCAGCTGGTAGTGGCACATGGGCAGAATCCAAATGGAGTGTCAACAAGATTTCTTGTAAAGCCAGTAACAGTCCAATGTCGGAGCTAGCAGCACAAGTTCAGAAACTATAAGACAAGCCAAGGTCAATATTCCAGAGCGGTCAACTGTAGGTAGCAGGAGAAGAAAGGACAGGAACACAGATTTGCATTTGGGAAACACTTGGCCGATAATACTAAATGACCCGGACAACTCGTCAATCTGGCCATGTTTGACAGGCTATATGGTGTGCCAGAATGTCATGACTTGCCTAAAAGATGCCTTTTTCCACCTTGCATGGCAGAGAGGGTAGCCATGTTGTGCTTTGCCCATTGTTATAATGAGTTCAGGATGATCTCACACTTCTGCAATGTGACATCAGATCGTGCAACTGGGATTGGCTAGTATTAGATGGCACCCTGGCACAACATTGGTTAGGTGAGGAGCGGGCAGTGCCTGAGAACCGTAGGCCAGACATGCTGCTTCTGGCACCACCCACAGACACCAAACCCAGCACGAGAGAAGGCCCATGCCCAACCTTTCTTATATCCAGACCCCCTGCTAAAAGAGCACATATAATAACATAAGTTTCACCTAACACTAACCAAACACCAACATCTCTAATGAGACAGAAAGGGGAGCTGCGGAAAGGGAGACAAGGACACAAAGGCTGCGGAGAAGGTAGTGAGTCATTGAGAGAGAGCCTGAGAGAAAGTGAGTAAGGGTGAGTGACAACTAATTTCATTTCTGAATGGAGAAAGCCATCCGAATTTCCTCCAAATTGAAAGGGCAGGAAATGAAATTTGTTTCACAGAAACAAATGGACCAAAATTAAAAAAACATTTTTCAGAATCTTTTTGGTCGAATTTGCACGAGTCTATTAAACATTATACAGGCCCAGCTCAGCTATTCACTATTAAGAAACTTGGCAGCGTTGGCCCTTCATAATGAATAGCAAAGTGAAAGAGTTGAAACCACAGCTTTCTTGCACGCATTCCTTATTGCTACCTTACCCAGCATCTGTCACAAGACTCAACCAAGCTCTACTTTGCTAAGTCTGCATCCCATGAAATATGATGGATAAACTTTTAATAGAGTTTAATCGTGATCGGGCATGGGTGTGTCTGACAAGACAAGTAATGATGCCGTGTATATTTTACTCGCACAATGTTTAAAAAAAAATGGACTTCAGATATTACTCTCTTGAGGACCTAAACTGTGCGCAAATATTATTTAACTGCTGTCAGCTGCACAGTTCAGCGTTGATTTTGGCGTTGAGACTTGGTGTTTTTTTCCTCAAATATGAATCACTGTGACAGAGGAAGGATTGAATTAGAGCATTTGTCAATTAGGGGATCTACTTAAGAAATAAGAACCCTGGTATATACGAGTTTTTTATTACTATTAAACCGTAAATAGAATGTTTATCACCCAATCAGTCTGTTAATTACTCAGCTTCACAAAAGCAGATGCGGGCAAGGGAGTTTGCAGGAACATTTTAGTTTTAATTTATTAACTGAACTATACATTATACGGGGGGGAAAATTCAGATAGCTTCTGCTCTCCGAAGGGCTGAGCTGACCCTGTATAATGCATAGTGAGATCAATGAGATAAATACCCAAGATGAAGTAATCTTAGCCACCTTCTGCTGGGCAAGTAAGGCTTTCTTCGGGACACACTCTGGAAGTTGAAATTGCAACCTTACCTGCAGACTTCTTTCATAAAAAATGAAATATTGAGAGGTACAATTAGTCGACCTGAGTCAGGGATTAATA
The DNA here is from genome assembly GCF_027358695.1 of Spea bombifrons. Taxonomy (NCBI): domain Eukaryota; kingdom Metazoa; phylum Chordata; class Amphibia; order Anura; family Pelobatidae; genus Spea; species Spea bombifrons. The sequence continues at coordinate 10,739,173 of NC_071088.1, forward strand.
AACTTGTGTTTCGACTGCAGTCAGGCCTAGATTGGCCTTCTAACATACTGGACAAATGACCAGTAGGCCACTGCCCTATGTTGCGTCATACATTCTCCGGGGAAACTCTGGGTGGCAGAAGCGACGTTGTGTCCCTTCTTTTTCTATCCACAAAAGGTAAGACCATCCCCCAATTTTACATGACATTTAAAAACCTGCAAGGGCATGAATGGTGATATAAATACCATGATTATTGCGATCAAGTTTTCATTACAACAGCTGTCATAGTCATTCTGAACATACTGTAAATAATGAAATCATTACAGCCATTACCTTACTTACATCCTTGAGCATTTGCAATAATTCTATAGACTAACTTGAGTACAGATAACCATTTCCCATTTAATACTATTTAGCATCAAATGTACATAAGATGTATGGTGCTGAGGTGTGCTAAATGTGCAACAACATATCAGTTTTATCTAGAAAAAAAAAAAAATGAGAAGCGTAAAAGAATGCATTTATATCAGATTCTTCTTCCCCGCTGTTTTGGAATGTTGTCTCTCATCCTTCTTCTGTATTAATGTATATTTGTTTCTTTTTTTTTTATTTTTTTATTATAATTGTTTTCTTTGTATGCTGCAGAAATATATTCCCACAATTCTTGTTAAACCAGAATGTGGCACCTACATATATTTTTCTTTTTTTACAGCTTTCTCCACATTCATTTGTTTTTTTTTCTTTTTGTCTAGGCAGATTGATATGTTTGCCAAATAGCCCGGCATGTGCAAAATATTACAGGTTTTACACATTTTTTTTTTTTATTTCTACTTCGGTCCGTACGACTTCTATAATTTACTGATGATCCAGTTATATGCTGAAGCATACACAATTTCTGTGAAACGATATCTCTTAAACAATGAATCATCTTATCCGGATTGTTTAGTAAAAGAGTGATACTTTGCATGTGTTATTATTTATGGTAATTATAAGAACAGCGTTACCAGTATTAGTAGTGACTAAAACTGGAACTTTCCAACAATGTCCCTTTCCCTCACGATTCCATATGCATCTAGTGGTGGCAGTGGCGTACCTAGCGGGGGCGGGGGGGACGGTCCACACCGGGTGCCGCTCATCAGGGGGGTGCCAACTTGCCGGCACCCAGCACCCCTCCAGAGACAGACAGCAATGTCCGCCGCTGGAGGAGCAGGCTCGCAAGGGAGCGGTATCGGAGGTCTTTAACAGACCACCGGCTCCCTTGAGTGATTTTAAGCCGGTTCAAGGATCTCCCTTGAACCCGGCTCAAAATCACTCAAGGGAGCCGGAGGTCTGTTAAAGACCTCCGATACCGCTCCCTCGTGATCCACGCGGCAACAGCTGTTGTGCGCCGGGGTTTGTTGTCAGATCCCGGCGCACAACACTGAAGCCGCGCCCACCGCTGTCCGTGCCATCTGACCCGGAAGAAGACAGAAGAACTGAAGAAGAGGAGCGAAGAGCAGGAAAAGGAGCTGTAAGAAGAAAAGAGGAAAGGTAGGAAAGCATACAGTGAGAGTGGATTGGTGTATGTGTGTGGATTGGTGTATGTGTGTGGATTGGTGTATGTGTGTGGATTGGTATGTGTGTGGATTGGTATGTGTGTGGATTAGTATATGTGTGGATTGGTATGTGTGTGGATTGGTATGTGTGTGTGGATTGGTATGTGTGGATTGGTATGTGTGGATTGGTATGTGTGTGGATTAGTATATGTGTGTGGATTGGTATGTGTGTGGATTAGTATATGTGTGTGGATTGGTATGTGTGTGGATTGGTGTATGTGTGTGGATTGGTGTATGTGTGTGGATTGGTATGTGTGTGGATTGATATATGTGTGGATTGGTATGTGTGTGGATTGGTATGTGTGTGTGGATTGGTATGTGTGTGGATTGGTGTATGTGTGTGGATTGGTATGTGTGTGGATTAGTATATGTGTGGATTGGTATGTGTGTGGATTGGTATGTGTGTGGATTGGTATGTGTGTGGATTGGTGTATGTGTGTGGATTGGTATGTGTGTGGATTAGTATATGTGTGTGGATCGGTATGTGTGTGGATTGGTATGTGTGTGGATTGGTATGCGTGTGGATTGGTATATGTGTGGATTGGTAAGTGTGTGAGAGTGATGGGTGTTATGCTGTACCATTTCCAATGTATTTTTCATTATATAATTATGCTCTAAAGTACATCATAACTCCCATCACTCTATACTGTTCCATACAGTGGCAGAGCTGGGAGACAGAGGTCTTGCACCCCCACCGCAGGACTCCTGAAAGGTAAGTGAACTTCAAAGAGGGAGAGGGTAGATAGTTAGGAGGGGTAGATAGGGAGAAGGGAGTAAGAAGGGGTAGATAGGGCAGAAGGGAGCGAGAAGGGGTAGATAGGGCAATCATACTCCTATCATGCCAAGTCTGCGAGTGCCTCCTGGAATCTGGGTATGCCTGGGCATGATAGGAATGTGATTGCTGTTAACAATTATATATATATATATATATATATATATATATATGTATTGTTATTTAATTGTTTTGTCCTATTTTGGTGTGTTACTTACTTTAAATAAAAGTGTTAGATTTTTTTATGGTGTGTGTGGGGGGGTCATATTCAGTTTCGGCCAGGTAGTTTTAAAGTGTGTGTGTGTGTGGGGGGGTGCCACATACAGGATCCGCCCCGGGTGCCAAATACTCCAGGTACGCCCCTGAGTGGTGGTCTTTATCAAATCCAAGGATGAGCTGCCCCATGTTCCCCCCAGTCAAATAGTACTTCAGTGCCAGGTGGAGAGACCCAAGAGACAGCTATCATAGGTACCTAAGGTAAGTCTGGACCCGGTGAAGCTGCTGCATTCACTCCGTTTTAGAAGACTCTGTAGAAGCTAGGACACCTTGCTGTAGCTGCCATTTTATCCATTTGTAAAAGAGAGAAAGGCACCCGGAGGCCAGAATAATGACGAAAGATTTAAGGAGAAAGAAAACAGGGCTCTTGGTGCACTTCAACAAATGGGTGGAGCCAGAGGGACAGCCTTTCCTTGTTACTCCATACGAGGGAGAGGGTTTGCCTAGAGGCTCCGTCCATTTTCAGAAATTCACCAGGAGGCCAGGTTCACGGAGGAACGGACGAAGAAGGCAAGAGGAGAATCGGATAAAGAAAGAAGACAGAAGACCAAAAAGAGACAAGACAAGATGTGAGCTGAGGAAAAGGAGGCAGGGCATACAAAAGCGATTGGCAGAGAAGGTGGAGATGCACGAGAGAGTGCGTAAGAGTGAGCGTGCATGAGTAAGAGTGTAAGAAAAAAGAAATTCAAACACACAATTTTAGCTCTTTTTTTTTTAAATTGAAATGTGTACGAATCAGAAAGCATAAGTCTAGTGAACACTTCTCCGCCTCTCTATCAGTGAATCAGACACAAGTGGTATTATCTCTACAGAGTATGCCCATCCCCTATGCACACTACTGCAGTATTCACTTTTCAAAGCATCTGACCCTGCAGTGTCAGGTGAAGATGTGTCTTTTAACAATTAACATTCTTTTAAAACTTTTTTGTTACTTACTTGCCTAAAACAATTAAAGGGTTACATTAAACATTAAAAAAAAAATCTTTAACTGGAAGCCCTGTTTTTATTGATTCTCGAGCCATTTAAAAGATAGATTAGCAGGCAATTTGTGTGGAATTCCCTATGGTAGAATGTGCATGTGTAATGGTGCATGGGGAACTACTTTTACTTAAGTGACTATGGCTCATTGAGATTTCATTTCACTCTAGCTGCTTTTTCAAACTGACAGTCATTCGAAACAATGACTTCTGAATTATTTCACAGAAACAGTCAGAATAGCCTTTTGCAGGACCCATCTTTATCTATAAAATCTCTCAGTAAATTAAATGGTATCTCAATTTCAGCACTTTCTGCTGAAATACATTTTAAAAGAAAGGCATGACAACGGGGGAAAAAAGATTCAGTGCGGGAACAGATGTTATTATAGATTGTATATTTTTATTATATAAAACAGATGTAAATTTGGGGGGAAAAAACAATAATTGCTGAGGGGAACTGCTGCTTTTCCATGTTTAGCATGACTAATTTCCCAAAATGTTCTGTAGTTTGTATTTGTGCAACTTGTGTAACTGTAACTGTTTTGGTGTAGATGAGTCTTTAACTAAAGCGCTCTTTTACCTCAGGTGAGCTGGGGCAAAAAGTGGCAAAACTATTATAGTGAAGAAATTTACTCTACCCTTACAAAAGCTTTTGGAGCCAATCAACAACAATCAGCAATTCAACAATAAGGGATACATAGCAATGGGGAGGTATAATTATGGATTATAATTCCATGATGTAATTAAGAAGGTACATAAAATAAAATGTCAGGTAAGGATATTATTGATGTGTCCATAATGCCCACTCCGTTGGATACAAAGGAGAGTACAATTGGTCCTTTTTCCTGCAGTTGTCTGTGAGGTTAATGTGCGCCATTTACTAAAGTCATCTAATTTATTGATCTATGAGGTAAAAAAAATTCAAAAAAGTGATTTTTCTCAGTTGTAGAATGGATTTTTTCAGTTTTCTACGTATCCAACCTTTATTTGAAGATATTGACAAAATTTTCCAAACCAACTTAATTTGAGCCTGAATTCCTTATCATAAAGCTCTTTCTGTAGAAAACCCAGGGCCGGCCCTACCATGGAGCAGAGTGGGGCAATTGCCCCAGGCGGCACTTTGCCCGCCCCAAGTGCTTTTTTTTTTTTTTTTTTTTAAAGCGGAGGAGATAGAGCGGCGCCGAGTGGTTTTCGCTTACCAAGTTGTCAGTACCCGCTCAGCGCCCCTCTCTCTCCTCTGCGAGCCCTCTAGCTCGGTCTCGGTGCCAGCTTGTAATGCTGAGCGCCGGAAGATGACGCCAGTGCGCACCGTGGCAGAGCAGGGAGACTTGCCGCAGGACTGCTGAAAGGTAAGTACAAAGGGGAGGGGGGTAGGGTAGATAATAGGGAGGGAGGCATAATGAGCCCTGGCGTCGGCGGGGGGGGCGGCATTTTAAACTTCACCCCAGGTGGCATTATGTCTTTGGCCGGCCCTGAGAAAACCCCTTCACATTTTGAACATGAACTCTTTATTTGCATGAACTCCAAGGATGACCCCATGTTAGTTACACAGATCCACGCTTAAAGACACCAGCAGAAAGATACGTTTTCACCATCTCGTACATACTTAGCACTCATGTAGACTTTGTAGGGCCTCCAAACTAAACTAATTCGTGTCAGACAACCAGTTCCCGTAACTTTCATATGAACTGGCCTCAAGTGTTATATTGTGTATTTAAGGTGAGGTCCTAGTTATGATTTATAACAAGACATGGTTACAATAAGCTTGGGAAAGGGTGGGAAAATATTCTTAACTCCCATAGCATGTGGTTAATTAAACTTGTGTGTTTGTGATTGAAATTTGATTTAGATAAAGTTCACATTAAACATAACTAGTGTCAGACTGATTGATTTCCACTACAACAGTCATTTCTCATAAGGGGTGCGTATTCTCCACGAAGAAAGTCCTTTAACCGAGGGCATTGCGCCAAAATAGTTTGAAATATGATCATTATCATATTAGAATAGCAGCATTAGAAGAAATATAAAAAAGCCAATCAAATCCTAAAAAAGTGGTTATTTATGTCCCATTCTAGTGTATATGTTCCTTAGAAATGTTCATTTAATTTTCTCCTGCATGACCCATTTTGTTTCCAGTTCTGTTTAATGTTTCTGATGTATTTTGTAACTCTCAATGGGTTAATGCCCAACACGTAAATGGATGTGTAGAAATCAATTGTTCTATGGCTATCCGGAGCTCTCCCTCTTTTGGAGGAGTGGCTAAGTAAAGGGGTGGGACTAACTGTGTGTAGAGGCAGAACTAGCTGGGCATAGGTGTGAGGTCACACCTTTAGTGGGAGGGGAAATGGGCAGGAAGTAGGAGGAGTATGTTATTTTGTTTTCTTTCAAGGTTTTGAAGCTCAGGATTATTTTTTCTCTCCGGGTTTATGAGATCAGAAAAGCCAGGACAAGAGATTTAATAAAACTTTAAACTATGTGCATTTCTGTATGATGCAGAAGCCACAAAGGACATTGGGAAACTGAGTACAGGGTATATTATGTAGCATTTATCGCAATAACTTTACTGTTAAGAAGCTATGAACATCTTTTTTTTTATGGAGTGTTGGGGTTACTATTTAGCCACAGGCATTTTGACTACCCCCCTTCATCCAATAAAACGATGCTCTAAACACCCACTTATGAGAAGTCATCATCCCGTAGTTCCCAGCTGCTCATGTTCTAGACCGTCCAACATACAGCTAGTTATTTATGGAGGTTCTCCGATACTGTATATAATGACACAACTAATGACAACTACTGACATTGAACAGTAAAAAAACAGGTCCACTTGATGACCAAAACAGAAAATGAGCACCACTGTTTTTCCTACTGCACTGAAGGGGTCAAAGAATTTCATTTAACTATGAAAACTAAACAAAACTGGCAAACTCTAAAAAAGCCTTCTAATATATTTACAAACACTTATAAAGATAAAGAAAACCGGGATCCTTTGGATGGAGGCATCTTTAGAGATGGGCTAAGTAGAGGATTATTTATTATGGTAGAATAAGGAGATAATGGGAACAATATTCTATTTTTTTACGAATAATTTATCATTGTTGTTCAATAACTACTTTGCTTGGTAGGGGATTGCCCAACAACTCAATAGATTTAAGCAGAAGTATTTATTTGTTCTGTAATTTCTAGGATTTTTTTTTTAAATTAATTCCCTCTCAATAATGTATATAATGTTAAGCAATATGCTCACGAACCCAAAGGAATCTGGAATAGTGACGACAATAAGAATGTATTTACATTTCCTAATAAATATTTGTATGACTGTCTAGGAATCGAAACCCCGTTTCTTTATTTTGTTGGCCTTGTTATAGAACCTGCTGTTGGAATTGATTGTTTGAGGCTAATCATGGGTTCATGTCTGAGTACGGCTACAAGTGCATTTACATAAACAATCTATGTGATAATATCTCACAGATGTCCGCTGGTATACCGGTGACGCAAAATATATGGAAAATATCCCTATTTATAAACGTGGCATATTTTAAAAAGAAATGCCATTTCTAAAGATTAGATTAAAGCAGCAAACTTCATGTTTGTAGCTATGGTGACTGAGTATGTCAAACGAAATGAAAACAAAATCAGGAATCTTAATTTGAAAATCCTGCAGTTTGTGGGAGTTAAGAATCTATAGTGTGAAAGAAAATACAGTATATATCCCAAAATAGCGAAGCAATAAAACTCGAGCTAAATTACTATACCTCTGTGTCTGTCAGCATGATGAATGACCTTACTTTTGTGGTCTATTCCACATTTCATTTCAAGTACTTTTACAATTGATCACGGCAAACAGGACAGGAGTATGAGAATCCAAATGGCATGGAAATTTCTCACATGTGCGTGCTGCACAAATATAAAACACATGCTAATGCTGCCAAATAAACAAAGAACGGGCATCTGTGATGCTGCTAATTTACTGTTATTAGTAGAATTGTGCACGGCAAGCGGTTTGGACAAAATTCCTTTTCGTTTTTGCCGCAGTCGCTTTCAAGCAAAGAACTTTGTTTTCCGACCATTCGGTTCGGATTAAATTTTAAGGCCGTTTTTTGGATGGGGAAAGGACATTCAGCAGTGCTTTCTGAAAGGGTAAGGTCCCTGACGCATTTTGGACTCACGATTCACTTACAGCAGCATCATCTCATCGTTGAGGAAGAGATCCAGAGATCCAACAGCAGCACTGCACCTATGGATACACACATACAGCAGCATGCTAAGGGGTTGAAGTTCTCTAAAAATTGGACCATTTTGATGAACTGATCCCTTGGAAGAAGGAAAGTGATGAGGGAGCAGTAGTAGTAGGGCATTGGGTAGGCAATGGCAGATACATACGTCCAGCCCCACAGTACAGGACACTGAATTTCCCCCCAAAATTAGAAACATACTTAGAGAATGTATGCCTCCAAGGAATGAGGGATAATAATAATAATAAGCTGTAGCAGCAACAGAGGCAGTGCACAGGGCAGGCATGGGCACACAGACACATCCACAATAATTAAAAAAATTAAAAGAACTGATCCTGTGGGCAGGCACTGGCAGATGATGCAGCCTCTTGGTGCTGGACTGTATTTTCCTAATTTAAAAAAAGAATTAAAAGAACTAGTCCCCCAAAGTAAGCAATCAGTGAGAGCAGAAGCACTAGAACCTCACTCACTCTGAATATTGAGTGCTAATTTGGGCAAAATTACTTTTAAGAAAGCCATCTGCTCCACCAGGTGTGGAAAGAGTTGTGTTCTCTGAGGGTTGAGTATGTTGCCTGCCACAGAGAAAGCCCCCTTGCTTTGGACACTGGTGGGTGGGCTTGAAAGCAGCTTGTAGACCACTAAAGAGTGGGCTGGCCAGATAACTTTCTGGTCCTAATAACTTAGAGAGTCAGCAGAGGGAGGTAGGGGCACTCCTTCAAAGTAGACTAGTCTGACTCTGGGGAGCTCGGATGGTTCCCTCTAAAGTATCAAGGGCCGGTGTAGTGCTGACCGGCAGACACGCTGTAGGTGGGAGATCTGTGCCTCAATCTGCACAGATCTCTTTTATGGCTGCAGCCATGCATATCGTCGGATGCCCCGCCTCAAGCCCCAATATTTCCCAATATCCTGGTAGGCCAGTCTAGCCTGTGCCCTATGTTCTAGGGGCTCTAGGGAAGCAATGTAGTTCACCCCAGGGCCCATAGAACATGGGACCCCTGGCCAACTACTCAGTATGCTCATATATAAATTTAAACTGGTTTAATTTGTTTGTTCCAATACATTTCCGTCATCTGCTGATGTATGTCTATTAGACTAAGAAAACAGAAATAGAACACATACACATCACGTACACAGATGTAGCATTCTGAAAATATTGTCAAAAAAAAGATTTTTTTATATCAGAAAACATTACATTTTTTAACCCCTTAAATTCCCTATAGAAGAACGATATATACTTTACATGGGTACTTTATTCATAGGAATAAATGGCTGAACAGTCAAAAAAGGTAAAACAGCTCTGGAACTTAAAGTACCAAAACCCCCTGGAACTGAAGTGGTTAATGTTTGTTTTTAAACTAGTTTTTGCAATATGAGTTTTGGCATTTGTTACGTATCCCACATTTGAAATAAGTGTCACAATCTATTTCAAGAATATCACTTGACAGGTCTCCATGACAGTTCTTTCGGAATTTCCAGTAATAGGACATAATCATACCTTTCCTATCTTTGTTTCCTATCTTTTATAAGGGCTTTATTGTTTATTCTGTTTATGCCTAGTGGAGCTGTGGAGCATGTGCAGTCGGCATATAGGGGAGATCCATTTGTGATCCGATTGTGTTTCAGAGCCAACACACAAGGTGATTTTAAAGCAGTAGACACAAGAAACTGAATGAAAGCTAAAAATCGCGAGCAATAGGAATTTTCAAATGCAAAGGAAAAAAATCTAATTCATATATGGAACTGGTAAAATAATGAGTTTGCCATGATGTGTGTTTTAATAATAATATTAAAAATAGATAATGTTATAACAAGCTACAAAGCTCTGTTTAGGGCAATGAATAAGAAAATAAAACTATGCACATTTTCCTGATCCCCTTGGGTGGTATGCAGGGGTAGGCCTCATATTACACATTTGTATTATTTGAGTCTGGGACTAGCTTAGTGCCCCGGAATTTTTTCTTTTCCCTGTTTGCACATATTTGAGGTTGTTGGCTCCTCATCAGTCCGGTTGCAGCTTGCTGTCCAGGGGTTAAATGGGTGGAGGTTTAATTGCACCTCCCCCAACACATTAATAAGGTTTTGGTAGCCGTATAAACTGCTTTGTGTGCCCGCTATGTAGGAGGTGAGAGTAGGTTCTCACCCTATTGAGAGTGTGCCTTGACGTGGCGGGTGAGATTAAGGAAGCTTTGGCCAATTCATATAACCAAAACCTCTCATTTATATTATGTTTATAAATTTGTTGCCAACTTTATTAGGGTGAGAAGCGCAGACAGTTTTTGTTTTTTGTATACACTGTACAGCCAACACACTGTATTTGCAGCATGCTTACACCTGTTTGGTAGGCCTCATTTTACACATTTGTATTATTTGAGCCTGGGATGAGCTTAGCGCACCGACATTTTTCTTTTCCCCGTATGCAGGGGTTTGCCTAGACTTAGTGGCACTTGGGTGCAGTATTTTTTTGGAACCCTCCACCATCGCAAAAACACATACATATACTAACACTAAAACACCATACATTTATACATACCATTCCTCTCCCTTATACCATTAATCTTAGACTCACCCCTAAAACTCTAGCACCATATGCTAACACACTCACGGTAATGACATTAACTTACACGCCCCATACACACACTTACTGACACCAAATACTAACATACGCATGCTAATACCATACACTAAGATTCATACATCCTCTATCACCATACACGTGTACATACATACACACTATTTCACTCCTTTTTCTTCCTCACATCACTAAATCCTAGGCTAACACACACACTTACACTGCCATGATTCACTAAAAGCTAGTACAGTAGTATGCACATGCACATGCTAATAGCATACACTCACACATAATCACTCTACTACTATACACTTAAACATACACACACTCTCCGACACAAACTCACTCATTCTAACATCATACACACAGTCCTTCTCCCATTATCCGTATATCTTGATTTTTCTTCTTTCTCCCTCTCTCCTTCTTGCAGAGCCCTGCCTTTAGATGCAGCTTGTACTCTCGTCACGTTGCGGCCACTACAATTGCAGGGTCATGTAACGCATGTTGCTTGACCCTGCAGTGCACCTCAGTTCTCATACACCTGGGTGCCATGCCATTTGGCATCTGCTTAGTGTGCCCTTATTGTTATGCGTACTGGATTTATCTAGAAACAAGTTTATACATCTCTGTTGTAAAGAGAATAATGTCAATTTAAAAAACACCACACGTTATGTTGGATCATTTGCAGTGTATACCTTTCTTGGACAAGTATCCCTTTCAAATATTTGGAATTTCAGTCTTAAACCCCCCCTCAGGGTTTTTCCCTCATATTATCTATATAATTTGAAATAATGGATTAACAGAGTTAAAAAGCTGCATTCTTTTCTGAATGCCTCAATTCAGTTGAGTGAAAGAGTGAATTTGATATAGTAATTTGACTGTAGAAAGGTCATATTACTTTAAATAATTGATCCTTTAAAACAAGAACATGAATCATCGTCGTTGCTAATGTGTTATAATGTGTCTCAGAGGATACACTATATAACTTGTTGTGGAATATTATTTGTGAAGTATATTTGACATCAAGATTAACGAAGAATTAGTTTGTCTCTGTTGAGGCTTGCATACCTCCCAACATTTCAAATTGATAGAGACATCTTTGTTTTAGGTGTGTGACTTGGGGGAGGGGAGGGCTTCACCCTGACCTTTAATGTGACAAATAAAAATAACTTATTTACGGAATTTATTTTGTACTGATCTCGTGCAGAATCTGTAGTACTCTGTAAATGCGGTGTGTGTCGGTGTCAAAAACCAGGACAGGCAGCATGAATCCCTGCTAGTGGTGGGTCCTAGGCCAGGCCTAGGGAAGCGACCCCCATAAATACAACACTGGATGGGTCCCTGGAGATGCTTGTGTCATGGGCTACTGCCCTTTTTGCCCCATACTAATGATATCCCTTAAAATTACATACATGCCCACTAAATCAAAACATACAAGTGCAGACTACACTTGCCTATTCTTAAACTCAATTTCACGAGAAGCATGTTACCTACCATGACTGCACAAGTCGGGGGGCTGTGATCCCATTAGGGACCACTTTCTGCAGTCCGCATGGATTCTTGTTGAACTTCTACAATAAAATAAATGGGTTCTTATGTCGTATTTTGCATGGCATTTAAATAAATAAATAATTATATATATATATATATATAAATATAAGTGTCCTCAATGCTAATAATAAAGAAAATAGATCTGAAATCTCAAAAATAAATATTTTTCTAAATTATATAGAGTCAACTTAAAAAAAACATGTACATGGATTTTCGGAAAACATAATTAAGTACAAATGATTTCGGCACAATATTTGTTAATATTTGGTGTGATCTTGATTTTACCCTTAAGACTTATGAAGCAATAAAAAAAAAAATCTTTGTTTTTTTTATTGCGACGTGATATTCAGGAAGAGAGCGTTATGTCATGACTCAATTATAAAAACAATTTTGTAAGTTGCCAAAACATTTAAAAACAGGAAACAATAAAATATAATATCTCAATGTGTAATACACGGCTGTGCACACCGAAAAACGAAAACAACATATTGCAGAATTAATTGTAAGAGTTATTTCTGTTATTATTGTTTAAGTATTTATTAATATATGCAATCTACAATAGCCATGTTAAATATTTCTATTTGGTTCAAGATCATGCATAAATTGCGCAACCTGTCCAACAAATGTATTTGCTAAATATCATAATATCTCATAGAAATGTAGGGGCAGCTTCCACTATATTAGACCTCAGACTCATTTAATTTGATCTTTGTTGAAGCATTAATCAATGAAATATTAAAGCCATACTTTATTTACCTTATTTCAAAATTCATAAAATGAATTGCTGATCAATTGTGGACAAAATGCGTAACTGGGATAAGATGGCCTATTTTGGACTATCGCGGCTCATACCGTCACATCTGGTGGTCATGTCCAGGTAATTTCTGTATGACAGAACCCCAATATTAATGTCTTAGAAAGGGGTTTTTATTGTTGCTTTGTTTCGTGTATTTATTGGTCATTATTGTTCTAGCAGGAACCCTGGAACTTGAATGTGTATACTTTTTATGCTTTTTGTGATTAGCGTCTAAAGCTATTGCTGTTGGAGGAACATGGCCTTGAAGCTCAACTATTTAACTTCTAATTCTACCACTGGCTCAAAGGACCATTAATTTGCCAGGATCAACAATCTCATTTGGTCTCGTTAAGTTCAAGAATGAAGAAGCTACCAAGTTTCCAGGTCATACATACATCGGTGACCGATCATATGCGTAGTATGTTTTGTTTTTGTTTTTTGTTTTTGCATTACATTTGTGACAGAAATCAGTTGTTTGTTAAGATTTTACTTTTTTAATAAATATTCTTAGGCTTGTTGACTGGTAATAGGCTAGCTAAGTAAAATATATTATGAATGCCATTAAGATCATATGTATATGATTGATGTGGTGCTAATAAAACAAAAAAAACATTACATTTCTCTCAATGCCCCATACATAATTAGTGGAAATATGTTAAATACATAAATGTTACTGTGTGATTTTACTAGCTTGTTTACCATTCCACTTAATAGCAGGAAACTGTGCTAATCCATAAGGAACCTAAATTGCTAGACTAATAATATCAGTTATTGAAATCAAAATATTTGAAATGTTACCAAAAGAATAAATTTAGCCAAATTTCAGCCAAAAAAAGTTTTTATTTTTTTTATCTAATTCCTGTGGTCACGATCATTCCTAGAAAAAACCTATTCAGAAAGCAGCATAATGTTTCATTTAGAACTTTAAGATGCTGCCAATTTGAGGCGTGCGTGGAAATGATCTAGATTGTGAACTTGGTAACCTTTGTTTCATTTTGTATCTGTTTGAATGTGATCTTGGGAAATGTCCAGAATTGCCCGATTCCGTGACCACTCATCTCTACTGACGTTCAACACATGGAATGGCATTGTTCCTGCTGGAACGCCAACTAGCCACCTGCTACAAATTCAACAGAAAATAAACGCGTGTAATAACACGAGAGTTACAAACCAAGGAATCAAAAATATAACCAACAAAAAAAATCAGATACATAGCAATTCCTGGAAAAAGGTCATGCAGTCATTCTAGGACAAACTGTGCATGTTCAATATAAGGGAGTGTGGGACACACAGTTCTTCTTCCACTAGGGCACACAAGAGAGGACACGGATATGTCGTTACCTAGCTGCCATCTGGAAGACAGTTGCTTTGTAATCAACTTTTTGTAGGACATTTTCCTTTCGTTATGTAAAAGGAGAAAGAAGAAGGGAGAAGGGAAACAAGATGTTCTTATCCCTAGGCTTTATTGCTCAATTTGCAAAATAGAAAAGGTAATATTAAAATGAAAATATTTGGAGAAAAGTTGGGGAATGTTGAGAAATTTCATCTATAGGATTCTAAAATGATGCTTACAAACCAGAACATTTTAATTACAGGGTACAGTATGGTACTATATGGAATGACTTTTCCTATTTTCCTGGTAACAGGGCATAATAGGGTATGGATGGATCTCACACATGCGCATACACAGTTACCTGTGGATTATAAAATCACAACCCCCCCCCCCCGGTTGAGCTTTTGTGAATATTTTTACCCAAATCTACACACAATTGTTGTTGTGTGTTCTACTTGCAATGCTGTATATAAGCCACTAACCATTTTCACCCTAACTAGATCCTTTCTGTGCTCCTTTTTGGAATCTCTATCCAGTCCCTAGAGGCAGATGTTTTATTGCACGGGACTGGGTAGTTCATCACATGTTGTGAGCCAAATCAGATATTTTGATATTGCGTTTCCAAAAATGATTTATCTCTGCGCTTAATAAATTCTGTAATTATGCTATAACTGTATGGATAAAAAGCTACATTTTAAACATCTCTCAAACTGGATCTTATGTTATACTTATATAGCATATATGGACAACTGATACACATGAGGACGGTTTACAAAGTACATATATTTTGAGAAACACAAGTGTTTTATTGAAGAAGTGAGATGTAACAATATGGTTTGGAGTTCCACCGGCCTGTGTGTGAGCCGTGCATTCTACGCACACTCATTTAATGTAATTACAAGGTCCATGTATCATATGTAAACCTCCTGTTGTCAGTGTTTCTACATTTAACACTAATCAGCCAGTGGAATTTACTGATGCGTATCAGCATGTGAATAATGTGACAGCAAATGGCAGAAGTCTAGAAATAGAAACCCCAACATACATCGAGTAACCGCAGCATTAACAGATCACAAGAAGAGCAATTGCAGGTTTTGTGGTATCTCCCAAATGCTGCAGTACCCAAAAATAGTGAAATTCACATTTATAGACATCAACACTCAGCTACCAAAACTATATATATATATATTCTGTTAAAGAATATATCTCAAAGCCTTCTCGACAGTCCTTTTTTCCCCTAGATTCCAGCAGACCAAAGGTTCCCAACCTAGTCCTCATTAACATTAAACGCGCAGGATTTATGGATTATTCCAATAGGTAGATAAAAACTGTTGGTGTACCTTAAAGAATGGGTTGCGAACTACTGTGATAGACTACAGGTTGGCATTGCCCCTTAAAGGAAAAATATATTGGGTCCTCTCTGGAGAGGTGAGACAAGGAGCTTGCTCAGCTGTTCTTACAGAAAATAACCGGGACATGTTGGAGAACACGCCACAAAGTCATGGTACCTACAGCTGTATCTTATCCAGGGCCGGCCGAAGACTTAACGCCGCCTGGGGCGAAGTTTAAAATGCCGACATTTTAAACTTCGCCGACGCCATAATCAACCCCCTTCCGGTACTTACCTTTAAACAGTCCTGCGGCTAGTCTCCCTGCTCTGCCACGGTGCCGGCTTGTAATGCTGAGCGCCAGAAATTGACGTCACTTCCGGCGCTCTGCATTACAAGCCGGCACCGAGACCGAACAGGGAGACTCGCCGCAGAGGAGAGAGAGAGAGGGGCGCCGAGCGGGTAAGCGAAAACCACTCGGTGCCCCTCTCTCTCCTCCGCTTCAAAAAAACAAACAAAAAAAAAGCGCTTGGGGCGGCAAAGTGCCGCCCCTTCTAAATTGCCGCCTGGGGCAATTGCCCCAGTCGGCTCCATTGTAGGGCCCGCCCTGATCTTATCCTAGGCCAAATAGGGTCTTTAGAGGGGGCATCCACAATTACCCTCCCATAGAAGAATTAAGCCTGCCGGTTTAATAATTCTCATGGCTGGTAATAGGGAGCCAGTGGAGGGTTTCACAGAGTGGGGAAGAAGAAGAAGCGTGGTGTGCTTGGAGAGGTGGGGAACATTAAGGCTAGGAGTAAATGAGTTTAGTCAGGCTTAATGTAATCTTAATACACCACTCACTGTGCCATATACTCTTTGTGTATGACTTCGACTAAAAGCCCTGGGATAGCGAATGCATATCTTTGTAGATGACATATGATAATACTGGGACTGACTTTTAGAAACTGGGTAGTAATAATAATGAGTACCAATTATGTTGATAATGCCTTAGCCGATAACAGGTTCACCTAAAATCAAGAAGAAAATAAAAAGTTACAATGATAGCAGTTAACGGTAAACCAATAAATAACAGTAAAAGTATAAAAAGATACATGTTTAAAAGGAAAAAACGATAGTGCTGAAGCTGTAAAAAGGTTTATCTGAATGGTTTTAATATTTATTGCTGCAGATTTATCATAACCAAGCGGCAGAAATATGGCAAATGAGAAGAGAATCCAAAAACACAACTGTCGGAATTGTCTATCATGACCTGGAGTCATGTATTATTGAAGAGCTGTCTGAATATTACAAAAGAACAATAGAGGCTTTGATTGAACACTCTTGCTCACCCTCGGGTTAACAGGCAGATCCCCCTTCTCACTAGTCTTAACATAAAGCCATGCAAAACTTATTGAGATTTTGTTCTTATTCTCAAGACTTTCTTGTTTCTTGTTCTCCTGGAAGCCAGTTTCATAGTCCTTTGTGTCATAGAGTTAATGTATAAATCATTTATTACATTCTGAGAAAAGGGATTGATTTGTATTTCTTGAAATACGTTTTATCTGTATAGGGTGCTTCATTTTTTTTTTATCATGAATATGAAACATAGAATGTGTTGGCAAATTAGAATTTCATATATTCTGTATTGTTACATGTATAGTAATACATATTGAGGAGTAAATAACACAAAAAGACAATGAAAAGTGCTAAAACACAAAGATGTTTCCCTTAAGTATCTTATTAAAATAACAACTATGTGGGCAATCCAGCCTTTTTGATAAATACAATGTTACCTAGAATGGCAGACCATTGTTATAGAGCAGGGGCGTCCAACCTGCGGCCCTCCAGCTGCTGCAGGACTACATCTCCCATAATGTTCTTTCAGCTAAGGGGCTGGCTGAGGAGGATGGGAGATGTAGTCCTGCAGCAGCTGGAGGGCCGCAGGTTGGACGCCCCTGTTATAGAGGGTACACCCGGATTCCACAGTAGAGGAACTTGTTCTTCAGCATTTCAAAGGGTTTACCATCCACACTTTCTCCTGTTTGCCTACGTTTCCCAGTTGGGGAGCTCCGTTACTGGCATTCAAGAGGCAGGCACTTGAACATCTGAAATTCCAAGTGCACGGGGCCTTGTTATGGCTCCATGAGTAGAGTGAGGTCAATAGATAACATGACTCTCAATTACTGTCACTACCGGTCAAAAAGGATCAGATGAAGAGACCTGATCAGGGGACATCATGTCTGGATTTGCATTGGAACTTTAATTATTTTTTTTAACATGTTTTGGGTTAAACTGCTTATTTTGACTCTCATCAATTAATTTCATAATGTTTACCAAACCCTGAGATTTCTATATCTCAACTTAGCATGAAGCCCACGCTGTAGGTATGCAAGCTCTTTTTGGATCAGTTGATAAGATGACAAGTTACATCTACCATGACCCATGTAATATCATACCTAAAGCACATTCATTGTGATTATGAAGAGTTTTTACATGTTGGTATAGTCTTCCTTTAAGCTTGGAGTGTGATGTCCTCTAAACTGAATAAGCTTCTGCTAAAAGACAAATTGAGGAGATCTACGCTAACCATTGAAATTCCTAGACAGATAAAGAAATAACACAAGCAAGCAAGGGCATGGGCGATAATAAAGGATGGTGCTGATATGTGTGTGTGTTTAATGAATGTCAAGTGTGGCATTTTTGTGGTAGTTTAAACAATGGTAAAGCTCTGCGACAATTTTTGAAATGCCTAAAATTTTTGTTTGGTCTAAGAATGCTAGTAATGAGGCTCCGGTTAATGGAAATAATCGCTTAGGTATTGAAAACAAATGTTAATCAAATCCATTACTTAAAAGCATGCCTTGGTGATATGTGTAAACGTATACTTATGATGTGCATGTTACAGAATACATACATTCATTACGACCAGTGGAGGACCACTAAATGAGCATCTTACGACGAAATTAATAGAGATAGCAGTTCATACGTAGAACTATGCAATGAAGGACGTTTTACTTCACTGAGAGCGTGGTAGATCAGTGGAACAGCTTCCAAGCCGAAGCGGTAAAGGCTAATACAGTGATGGGATTTAAACATTCATGCGATGAGCATATGTCTACCCTGAATCTACGACAAGACTAAATAAGGTTCTCACTCACCCTGATTCACATAATACCCGTTACTGTTTTTATCAATTTGTGTCTTTCTTTGCCATTATTTAATTTGATAAATATTGTTGAAGATTCTATACCTAAGGTGACCACTAATATATTTCTTCTGAGTGCCTCTTATTCTGTTTTTTTTTTTTTTTACAAATATGATTCAAACCATTAACTCTTTCTTTGATGAGACATCAGATGTTTTGATTTATATCTCATAAGTAAATGAATAGCTTGGTTACTGCGAGAAATGTACCCAGGAATTAACACTGGTGGTTGAGCTAAGGATCAACCCTGTGTGAGAAGTAACAAAAGGTGAGTGAGCAGCTCCATCTGACACCGGCCCAACGGGCATATGCTTGCCGGTCCGGGCCAGTACCCGAACGCTAACTCTTATACATGTACACTTACCTCGACTTATAGAATGTAGCTGGATTCCTTTGTTTAGGATTCCAAATCCCTGGAATGCTACTAGCATTAAAAAAAAAAAAAATTGCAAGAATTTGGTTTCTAATTTGAAATGCATGTAAAATAATTCAATTGGTATTCAATCCTTACTTCGTGGGGATTGCTCAGGGCATTGAAAGTGGAAAAACAACGGAAGGATTTGTACATGTTTACCAAATAGAGAAGGAACTTAAAGTCATTTCTCTTGAAATCCCCATAAATCAGTTACTCGTACCTGATACCCGCCACATGTAACGATCTACCGGTGTTTTTCTCCGTTTCAGGATGACTTGTATACGCTTCAGCTGTGTGGTTTTACCACTGTCTGCTTTGGGGAAAAAAAAAAGAAGAAAAAAATGTTTCCTCTTGGAATACTTTGTGGCTTTGAGCATGTATGAGAAATGCTTCACCTTCTTAGTGGAACGCCACACGCTAGCCCAGCACATTAAAACAAAAACAAGTCTTGGTATGAGACTTCTATCAAGCACTCGGAGAGCCCTCAGGTCAACTTTTTCAAAAAATATTTACATAATTAAATACGCTTTGGCTTTTGTTTGATGCGTTCCCACTGTTTTCCATTGCTTTTGACTCTAATTAAGCCAACTAAAACAGGGAATACTGCGTCGCATATACACCTTTAAGTGTTTTCTTTTCTGCTTGCTGTGGTTGGAAGGAACAATCTGTGTGCATACATTAACATATGATTACAGGTGAAGTTTTAGGAAAGAAAAGTTATTTTCACACAATGAACTCTTTTCACTTAGTATTTCCAGACCAAACCATATCTAGTATTGACTTAACCCCTTAAGGGCAACGGGCGGTCCCTAAACCCATTGAAAACAATGCATTTTTGGGCTCGGGCTTTGTCATCAAGGGGTTAATCTATTGAAAGATGATGGAGGTAATTGGTGGTACTAGGGAGAATGCAAGAATGTAGATTCAATCTACACATACTATGTACATACCTGGGAACATCCCAGGTTACCTGGAGCTCTTCACCTTCTGGGAGAGAGGGAGAGAGTGATGCAGTGGGCTTTAGACGATGGAAAGAAGGAGAGAAGTCGGTGGGAGTGAAGTAGGAAATGGGTGGTTGGATGGCTGTGGCCAAAAGCAACGGTTTTGTGTCCACAATGAAACAAACAAATTAAGATGAAACTGTCATGCATCCAGACCAGACTATTATATCACTCCTTTTAGGATAGAGACATTATCACATTCCAGTTTAGCCTTCATATTTTGCCATACCTTATGCCACTTTATCAACACCACTATTGGTGTTCTGTACTTGTTGCCTACTTTCACTTCTGTAGGCAACGAGTCTTTTGCTTAAAGTGCAGTGCTTCTTCTAAAGCCATAATTTTAAGGGGTGTTATAGATAATATAAACAAAATCATAAATTAAATAGTTTCTTCCAGGACACTGTGGTTATCCAAGTGGTTTGTGGTATTGTTACTACTAATTCTTGTTATATGCTTACAAAATAGCTTTTAGCTTAATATATTTTAAAATGTTAAAAGGTGGCGATACCACCTTAGACATGTAGTTTGTGTTTAACCTTGACCCCACAAATAAATATATGTTATTTATACTATAGAAATATATATATATATATATAAACAGTACATATATATACACATATATATATATATATATATATATATATATATATATATTCATAAATAAATAGTTGCAATCTCGAAAGTTGCAATCCATTATAATTCTGAAGTTACAGTCCAATGTATCTTTAATAGTCCGTCAGCAGCCACATGCTGCCAGTGCTATTGGAGGGCAGATGGTTTGAGTATTTATATGCTTGCCATATTCCCATCACACCATCTACTATTGTTTCTTTGCTGATCCCTAGGTCTTCTAGGACTTGGCAGAAGTCATGTCAGGGCGCGACTTGAGTACACTCGAAGTCTGCATGACAGCTTTCAGGTTTATGAACAACTTGTATGTACAGCTCAAAGCCAGCAGGGTTGACTATGGTTGAGTTGCCTGTCAACTTTATAGCACTTGGGTCTGACTGGTAACACTATTGGATTCTGTGACATGATATAGATATCCCTTTAAAAGCACATGCTTAAAGTACCTCAATGCCATATTTAATGAAACTTATAACCCGTGCCCTGTGTGAACTTTTGGACTTGACCATCAGCATTCTTGGACCTCAAATATGACCCTAGTTTGACCTGACTTTTCAATCTCCTGGTTCTAGAAAGACCTAATTCCTGACTTCTATGTCATGGCACAAACAGGAAGGTTGGGCTTTGCTTAACCTAAATAAATATTTGACATCTTTGGTAGCTTGTGCATTGCCAAGTAGCTAAACCCCCATTATAGATGAGTACATAAAGGCTCACCCCTGGAAAAGTAATGGCCCCATAAATTAATGATTTCACACATTTTGCTGAATTCTGCTTTGCATGAACGTTGACCATGGGAGGCTGTGTGGCTAAGAAGTGCATTATGAATGCATGGAGGGGTAATATGCTAGAACTATTAGAATGAGAATGAAACATCAATCAGTCCGTCAAAATAGCCAAATCATTGAGATAGACTTATAGCCTTGCATGGCTGTGCATGCCATAGGCCATTTGATGTGTTACCAAGTATTACTCATATTTATATTTATGTGGTGTACAATCACTCAGTGTCGCAGTCCTGGCAGCAAGGAATATATATAGTCCGTTACAGAAATAATAAATATGATAGATCATAGCATACACATGCTATACATGCAAGAAAAGGCTAATTTCAAACACTGAAAAGGAGAAAGGGAATATTGAAACAGAATTGTAGTTATAATTATCCACTCCAAGCACATAATCAATCAAAAGAAACTGAATGTTGTTTTAAGAATAAATAAGAACTTTAAAAAAAAATATTGTAAGTTAAGCTCTCATGAGCAGGACACTCATCACCTCTTATATCATGTAATGTTAATTGTCAGTCTGTCAATGAGCATATAACGCAGTGATTTATCACATGCTGGCACATTATATATACTAATAACTTAAAATGAAATGAGGCCTGAAATGACAAAACAGAAATATGTTGTGCATTTTGTGAATGATTTTTCTTTTTATATATAAAGAAAAGAAACGTTGTATCACTCTCTTTCTGCCACAACACCTACATGACTAGAGAGTATGTACAGTATAAGTCACATAGAAACACAACTTAGGGCTCCTCACAAAACATGTGAAAACTCTTTAAAATCTGCCCATTGACTCTTTGATGTTTGAGAGGCTACCTCCATGTTACAGTGTTCCGGCTGACTCAGGCAGTCATATAATGTTAGAGTTGCCAGGCTTATCTGTTGGTTTAATCAAAGAGGTCTCTTGAATATGATTATTGGTATCTTATCAGAGAAGCAACCAAAGTACTTCCCATGCAAAACAATTTATATATTGGTATTACTTCCACCTAAAACAGGCAACTAGACAGCCTCGGAGCATGGACAGAGTCCCTTTGGTTTCAAAAGATATTATCATACCTGGGAACTCACCGAGTATGACTTGGGGTCTGAGGGTGAAGAGCTTCTTCCGTGGGCCAGTCTACTAGTTCCCGGGCATAGGACTAACAATTGACTGTCCCCATTTCCCCCCCTACATCCCATCTTACACCCTTGCTCACTTTAGGTTGTCTATGACTAGCCCAGCCATACACATGGTCAACCCTGCCCCACATAGGCTATCCACTCCTCTCCCCCCAGCAGAGGGGAAAATGCGGGGTAGCCTAGACGAGGAAGTTTTCATGTTCCCAGTTCAGACTAATAAGTGACCCCCTTGGTGGGTGGATTAAAGATTTGTTTGTTTTTTTAAATGTCGTATTAAACTAGACCATCATGAAATAATACATTTACTAGGATATTGATCTCATAAAAAATGGGCCTTCAGGTACTATTAAGAAATTAATTTAGTTACATAAAAATTTCCCCTTTGGGTAAAAAATTGTATTAATGTATCTGTATATAAAGTGGTATACATTTTGAGTAATTTTATTTATTTGTTTAGTTCTAGCCTTTGCAGTTATCCACTAGCAATGGACAAGTCTATCCATTTTCACTCCAAAGAAGAGAAGAAGCTAAAACATATAAATAAATAGTAATAACTCTTTTACACACCTTTTGTAAGCCATAAGCAGTGAATATTTTATTTGACTACACGTTGATTTTGTGTTCCCCAACCTCTGTGAGATATTTATAGAAAAGCTTTTTAAAATGTTTCTTCGGGCTGTTATCCAAACATTAGATGTAAAGTAAATATATCTTTCATTGACAAACACCCACACAACTTGAAGGACATGGACCACCTACTGCCTAAGCACCTGCCTTTTAGAATGCCTGTGAAAGCAAATCATTCACTTTATGTCTTGTGTTTCGTACGATAACATTGATTAACCCAATAACTGTATTAGATATATTTTAAGTTAATTTTGCCGAGTTATCTAAAATGGTCAAAGCAATCATTCGAAAACAATGACGATTGTCTAAAGTGTCCCCAAAACGGCACAGTCTTCCATATTTTCCTGGTTCCCTTTCTTTAAAAGTGTAGCGCCGGGTTATGGCGTCGCTAGAAAGGACAACAATAATGAGGAGGTGGCAAGCAGCGCTGCCCCGGGTACCCAAAGGTAAATAGGCCACCTTACATTAGTACATTATGTCACTAGAACGTATGCCCTAGCACCTTGCTGTAAAATCGAGAAGCATACTAGAACAGTCCCGGAGGGAAAGAATTGGACAAAGGGGCCACATGAATGTGTGCGGACGAGGTACCCTTGGTCAAGCCTGTTTAAAGGGTTAAGGCATGACTAAGCTAAAATTTGCCGCTGAAAAACTGAGCTATCTGGTGGCAGGTGCAGGGCCAGAGGGGGAGGGGGTAATTAGTTAATTACCCTCCCTAGGGGGGTATATAAGGAAGGGTCGTGGCCTATAGTGGCAACCATTTTCAGAAAAATTTTCCCACCCATCCCTCCCCTGTTTTTGGCATTTTGCCGGGTATTCTGGTTTTAAGCTGGTACGGTGCAGGAGTTAACCATCTAGGTATGGTTATTTGTGGTGCACAGAGGTGTAAGTGCAGGACACTCCAGGGGCATGCGCCTCTGTGAATCGTATGGTCATGTGACTGCCGCGCTGGGGACGCCGGCAGTTCCAGCAGGGATACAGGTGGTCACGCCCATACCAGCAGGTTACTTATTTGTTTATTCGGTTATTAAGTGGTTATTAAATGGTTACAATTGGTTATGTTTGCTTTCATTTTACAATAAATTATTGATTTTATTGTGTCAAATTTGTTGGTTTAATAATATTTGACACTGTGTAACATATAATAAAAGTTTAGTGTCGCGGTGCTGAAGTTATTTTAGTCCGCACCGCGGACAAATAATTCCATATCTGACGTTTAATAAAATTTTTAAATAAAGAAGTGTTTCTTGTTTTTATTTATAAGAGAGGTACCGAAACTGGACGCTACTACATTCAAGATATATCCCAAACCAGACAAAACCCATTCACAGTCTGTCTCAACTCTACCCCAACAATTAATGATACGTCTCCAAAGTGGTCCAGGGCTTATACTATATATTTCCTCTTCATCCCTTTGGCAAGTAGTAATGATTTTGTGGTTTTAATGAATTTGGTGGAAAAAATCTGTAAATTCATATACACAACCTATACCAGTCATGGAGACAGCTGCCCAAACTCAAGACCATGGTCTGGAAGTCATCATGTAATAGTAGTGGGTAAATGGCTAGAGCTGTGGTTGCAAGAGGTGCTGAGCTGGCACTATGCAATGCATAGTGAAATAATTTGCTAGAAACCTAATGTAACCATGCATTATGCAAGATTAGCTAGGCTACGCTTGCAGCAGAAGCTCACTGGTTTTGGCCTTTCAGAATGTATAACGAAGATGGTGAATTGCAACTCTGGTGCAAACATTCCAGCCAACTCCAGCTTTAGGGAATAAACCCCAGAGACACGAATGAAAGATTGGAGAAAAATACATTTGAGAAAGTGAGTGTGAGAAAAAGACAAGGGATAAGGGATATTAGGCGAAAATAAGTTCTGAGGGGAAAATTAGACTTGGAGAGACAGAATAAGAAACTTTGATGAAGAAAATACTATACTTCATCAATGTTACTACTATAACATAAGTGGGGGAAAGGGATAAAGGAATAGATTAGAGGAGAAGAAATAGATTGGGGTTCATAGAGGAAAATGTGTTTGGGAAGAAGAAAAGGAAAATAGGTTTGGAAATTAAGTTGGATATAGAAATTTGGGGAAAGAAACTAAGGAAAGATACCTAAGGACAAATAAGAAAATTTAAAGGGCACTATATTAAAAAACTGAAATAAAGAGTCAAAATGACACAAAGCATCATAATGGTGACAGAAAAGGAGAGATTCAATGGGATCAAAGGTTAGGAGGACGACCCTTGTAAAAAAGAGAGAAAGAAAGATAGAAGAACAGAGAGATTGATTTTTTTTTTCCCTAAAACACAGCCTTGACATTTTTAGGTTCTCCAAACTGAAAAAAAAACATGTCATATGTAATATTATTATGTGTCGTATATAACAAATATCTACTTCCAATTCTGTGAAGTTTTCAGGAGAGTCGTTCCCACAGTCTTGATTCCTTCCACACGTGCTCCACAGGTTAGCAGTCAAAGTGAGGGTAGAGGTCAGTATTAATGACTCATTTTATGCGAGCAGACGGCTCTGTTATAAGGTTAGAGGGTGTGATCGGACCACACAGACCAAAGTGAATTCGAACTCCTTTTGTCTCATTATCCCTCATTTCTACCATTTCCCAGAACATGGGTCATCCTCTACGTTTCCACGGTTTGTCTAAACTTGTATTATTGCCAGCTAATTTAGTGTTATGTCTATGGTTCCACATTGCAGATTATGTTTGTAACAAAGGAACCCACTTTGATTTCTTCAAAGACCCGTGAGAAAATATTCTAATGGTTATTATAACTATAAATCAGGAAAAGTACGTCTACCAAGGAACTGTTTTACAGGCACTGCTGGGATTGGATAATTAATATGCCGTATTCTGATGTTTTAGGCACGCTTTAAGAATTTATTTTGTGTGTTTTCTCTAATATGAGCCTTTTTGGAGAACAATGCATGTATGTTGCAGATACATTGAAACTTGTACACCAGTCATATTTAGACGTAGAGCGTAGGCATAAAAAAAGTAATTTCTTAGCACATTACTAATTTGGTGCTAGAGGTGGTGCACCTGGATCCAATGTGGGGTGCTTATTGTTGAACTCTTGTCAGGGGTCAGAACATTTTTTTCCATGAATGTAGTAGCGTCCAGTTTCGGTACCTCTTTTACAAATAAAACAAGAGACACTTCTTTATTTCAAAATTTTTATTAAACGTCAGATATGGAATTATTTGTCCAATAATAATTTATTGTACAATGAAAGCAAACGTAACCAATTGTAACCATTTAATAACCACTTAATAACCGAATAAACAAATAAGTAACCTGCTGGTATGGGCGTGACCACCTGTATCCCTGCTGGAACTGCCGGCGTCCCCTAGCGCAGCAGTCACATGACCATACGATTCACAGGGGCGCATGCCCCCGGAGTGTCCTGCACTTACACCTCTGTGCACCACAAATAACCATACCTAGATGGTTAACTCCTGCACCGTACCAGCTTAAAAACCAGAGTACCCGGCAAAATGCCAAAATCAGGGGAGGGATGGGCGGGACAATTTTCTGAAAATGGTTGCCACTATAGGCCACGACCCTTCCTTATATACCCCCCCTAGGGAGGGTAATTAACCAATTACCCCTCCCCCTCTGGCCCTGCACGTGCCACCAATACCTCAGCTTTCAGCGGCAAAATTTTTTGCTTAGTCATGCCTTAAACAGGCTTGACCATGGGTACCTCGTCCGCACACATTCATGTGGCCCCTCTGTCCAATTCTTTCCCTCCGGGGCTGTTCTTTAGGAGGGTAGGACAATGTTGATTTTTTTTTATTGGTTTATTCTATGTGTTTTTAGGAGAGCGTTTTTTAAAAGTTGGTTGACTTCTATGATGTCACAGTTACTGGTCGATGCATTTTAGCGTTGATCCAACATTTTTCTGTGCATGCAGGTTAGCTGATCTCGCAATAAGTACACATAGGTAAACATGGGAGCAGGAGCCAGATAAGGTTATCTGCTCCATATACCGAACCCTGCCTTTAGATTAATTTTATTATTAAATGATTTTTAAACCTCAGCATATAGATGTCTTTATCGGAAGTCTTGTGTGTAAACGTAGACATGCAGGACTTCCACTGGGAATGTAAGGCTGATACTCCGACAGTGTGACCCGTTACGCTGCCGAAACGTTATTTAGCAATTGCCTACAGAGCTACTAGAATGCCAGTATACCAGACATATGTAATTGACACATATGTACCATGGCACTTACCTATCTTTGGTCCAGAGGCTAAAACTGACCCTCCTACTGTTTTTAAAAAACAGTAACCTCATAAAGCAATATGCATCACTTCAACGCATACTAATTACATGGTATTAATAAAAGAAAAAAAAATCCTGGAACCAATAAAGCTCAGCTTGTTTCATTTCCTCTTTTTCTTCTTATTTTCTGCTAATGTAGAAACATTTTAGGAATCTTTTCATGTCTAAGCCCTGTCTTATAATAGAATCTAACACATTCCTTGGAAATTATATCCGATATTTTTGTCTATGTAGTTTCCACATACAAAAAAAAAAAACAGGTGAAGTCCATTTGTTCACAGCCGTTGAGTCCTAAGATGCTGAATTTAGAATGAAGTGCTGGGCAAGGTGAATTACGCACACAGACAGCTCCAATAATAAAAGAGAGAGCATAATCTTTTATATGAAATCCTATAGGCTAGGCTAGGTATGTTTTTTTTAGTTAATTAGATAAATCCACAAAAAATGGTATGCATGGAAATATACATACAGTGTATTCCAATTAAGAACGTATTAGCACGCCAGGCGTCATATTAACATAAAATCTGTATAATGTCTTGTGGGAGCAGTAAAATACTACACCCTAGAAAAGAAAATATATACATATAAAGTTTATTGTCCGTAAGAATGTTGGATGTATTTGTTACACAAAAAAAAAAAAAGATTATGGTTTGCAGACCATATGGAGTATCTTTCAACATGTGACATACTAAAAACAATAAGATTAAGGCACATGTCATCAGACCCGTGTATTTATACCTCGTGTCTACATTCCATTTCCTTCGCGGTACCCTCTGGAGTGGGGAATATTAAATACATCCTCTACAAAAAAGACTGAAGACCTGATACAGCTGTCTCCAGAAACTCGATACGATGAAGGGAATTTGGAAGGCTCATTAACTGAATATATCTTATCATAAATTCTTTCATTATATGCTGAATAAAAAGATAATCCTGATTATAAAGCAGTATATTCCAAAGCCAATACCAAATGCAATCAGTCTACCAGCTGAAACAGCACAGGACATTCCAATAAGAAGAGGCGATTCTGCTTTCATTATTTAATGATGATTAAAAAAAAATATATATATATATATATATATATATATATATATGTAATATATAGTATAGATATTCTATAAAACAAATTATTCTTTACAAATATATAAATAAATAAAATAGATCTAATATTAAAATGCGTTTATTTTTTAATACCACATATGCATGAACTAGAACATTTTTGTGCCAACAACAAAAGATTTAAATACAATTTAGAAAATAATAAAAATGTGCGTTGAGATGTTATAGAGAAACATACGTTTCCTTTAACGAAGATCTGGCTTTGTTTTAGTATTTTTTTTCAGCAGTTTATACAAGCGTCTGCAGCAATATTGTAACCCTTGGAGCGAGCACAGCTTAGCGGAGGTGGGCCTATGAAGAGATTTTGATTTAATTATGGTAGTGGCTGGGTTTTATAAATAAGGGGTATCTATTTTGTTTAAGCATATTTTAACCAGTTTTTCAGTCCTATTGTTGGCCCACTCTGCCTCCCTATGTAAGGGCTGAGGGGGGTCCCCATTTTGTCAGAGCGATGGCGGTGGATAGGCAAGTTGGGGAGTAGAATGGGGTGTTGCTCAGAACCAGGGGGTGTTGGGGTATCTGGGTATAGCCCTACTAAGGAGCTTGCAAGGCAAAGTTTTGGCACTTTATTATTATATTGTTTGGATAATGTTAAGTTATTGTTGGGGGTCATTGTCATCTATTCAATGGTGGGTGCTGCCGGGGAATTTATACATTATTTATACATTATTGACAAAGCGCTGGACATATAAATAATTAATCTGGATTTATAGTACCATTCTGCAGAACTGGACAATGAACAATAAATATTATTACCAATAAAAATGTATAAAAATAGCTAAACAGCTATATATATGAAGATTTCAATAGATTTAAGTTTAGTTCTCTGCAGATACAACAAGTGAAAGACTTCACTTCTCAAAATATAAAGAGAACGAGGCCCAGAGCCGTGAACAGTTTGGTTCCCATTGTTCATGTGGGTTTGGCAGGGCCGGTCCGATGGTTTCCAGAGTCAGAGGGGAACAATGTTTTCCTTCTTTTTCATAAACCCCCCTCTTTTCTGGAGGAAAGTGTACCATTGGGCGCTATGGTAATTGCCCCAAATTTGCATATTCCTTATAAATATGATTTCTATATTTTTTAGCTGATAATATATACATATAAATAACCAAATATATATATATATTCCAGGATCTCAGAGAGGGTTATGTCAGAAAAGAGGTGTTCCTTTACAGGAAATTCTTTATGGCTGCCACCAGTCATTGATTCTATGAGCTGGACGTTTCAACAATATTATATATATATATATATATATATATATATATATATATACCGTATTTGCACGATTATAATCGGAGTCGTCTTATAATCAGACCTCAAATAGGTCTGACTATGAGACGACTAAGATCCAGATCCCCCGCAGAGCTGCAGGGGACCTTGATCCTCCTGTCCCCCCCCCCGCCCCACTTACCGGTGCGTCTGAGTCCCCGGTGTGTAGCCGGGGTAGCGTGTAGATGTCTACGCGATTCGCATAGAGCTCTACACGCTGCCCGGACTAAGCACCGGGCAGCGTGTAGAGCTCTACGCGATTCGCGTAGACAACTTACGCTGCAGCCGGAAGGAGGTGTGGTTAGCAGTGGGGGTTGTCTGCGTCCATCGCGCAGACCGTCCCCGACTGTCAGAGATCAGAGTTCACCGGTGCGGTGAATTCTCTCTGACAGTCGGGGAAGGTCTGAGCGATGGACGCAGACAACCACCGCTGCTAGCCGCACCTCCCTCCGGCTGCAGCGTAAGTTGTCATATATATATAATTAATGACAAGCAAAATGTACAAGTTAAGGCAATTTCAGTAAATGAATGTACTTATTGTAAAAGCTACAATGGAGATATTGACAAAAATGTATATATATATATATATATATATATCCTCTCTAACTTTTCATAATCTTTGATTCCATTGAATTTTAGCTTTTTGCTAGCTTTGTTTGGTTAATGGTTTGGATGGAAATGATCTGCATCTATAATACACTGTAAATTCATGGAGGTTTTTGCACTGGCTGCAGGTGGCCCACCCTTTTCTTTTTTTGCCAGCAATGAGACGTGCATGAAATAAATCCCAGGCATTCTCAAAAGCTGTTAACACCCAGAAGATTCTAGTGTTTAAGAGTTTAAGAATATCTCCACCTCATTTTCGCTGAAAAAATCCACCCTTAAGGAGTCGAGAGGATATATCTGGCCAATACCGAGACATTCCTCGGATCACACGGTATCTTAAATGTTCCTTCATTCCAGAGAAATGTTGACTTAAGCAATTTACACACCAGACTGGGAAAAAAAGATTTGATCTCTCAGAACACTAAGAAGTATATTATTCCAAATCGTAACACAAATCAAAAGAGTGTGTTTTGGTTTGGAATCAAAGAGTGCAGTGGGACCTGTAAAATACCTCGATGCCTTTCAATCAGGAGACACCATAAACTTCTGGATTATTGAGGAGATGAAACACAGTTGTCGGGCTGAGAAAATATATTCTATTTTACTATTTGTATTTATGGTGGAGCTTACAGTGGGTTTGCAGAAAAATATATTTGTTTTACTTTTATGTGTTCCGAAGAAAATAGCGAAAAAGTATATTTTGGATTAGAGTGGCAGAACTCATACAGAGATAGAAGTCCATCAAACTCAGTTCTACCTACACAGCTCTTCTTTTGATCTTCAGGAAGTCAAACAGCATTTCATCTGAGGTTTTAGCAATGCGGGGAGAATGCTTCCTGACTCAAATAACGATGACCCTTAGTGCTGTCCATAGATCAACATTCTACGGGTTCCTCATTTGCACTCGTTCATATTTATAGCTTTCTGTCTTTGATTGTCTCTCCTTTCGTCTGTATCAGGCAGGATAGCATCCAACAGAGGTACATTTTACATAACTGTATAGTCTCTCCAGATAAAAAGGATTTTTTTTTGGTTATCTGCATACCTTTTTGACATAGAAAACAAAAGATCTCTGTGTGGACAAAGGAAAACCATCTTCTGCCCTACTGCCGTCTGTAACACTACCACATCTGTCATCGTCGAAAAGTCAAGAGTCACATTGATTACACAAATATTGATCTTTTACGTTGAGTATGATGGATATTGCAGTCTGTGACAGCTGAAATACCAGCACTTGCCTCTGTCTGTGATCCTGATCTGCAATGTGAGCCATGTTACAGTAATGTGTATGCTGTGTAAATGTTATTCATAGCGATTATAGGAAGAATAGCTGCCCTATCTTTTCTAAAGCTCAAAGCATCACATATAGAACACACACACACATATATATATATACATTTGCATTTACCTCTTCTCCTGCCCAATGCTATTTGCCGTTCAGGATATGTGTTCATCCAAACACATCTCCTGGCACGTGATATAATTATTTCCAAGCTTGGTGATCATTTGTAGGTCTAACAAGATCTATCCATGCTCATGTTTTCAATAGAAGCTGCTTTAATAG
Source organism: Spea bombifrons (assembly GCF_027358695.1). Taxonomy (NCBI): domain Eukaryota; kingdom Metazoa; phylum Chordata; class Amphibia; order Anura; family Pelobatidae; genus Spea; species Spea bombifrons. The sequence goes on from NC_071088.1 coordinate 10,771,223, forward strand.
AGAGGCAGGGCCGTTGATTAGAGGTATCTCTACTGGCTTAACTCGAAAACCACTAGACTAAGCCAACTCAAAAAGCAACACGTCTATTGACACAAAGTCAAATTGCTGTTGAGTAAAATGAGTTGGGTTTTTTTGCATTTGCAGAATTATTAAATACCTACACCCAAGATGATTGTTAACCCCTGCCTGCACCATCAACTATGTTATCTTATGCATCAGCTGTTACATATATATATTATCTGACTTCATAATTTCCCCACTTAAAATTCATCATTTTCCTACCAATTCTGCTTAAAAATGAATTTCATCCTTGCTTTTCTTTAATTTTTTTTTTTTGCAGGAAACCAAATCAGGAGTGTACATCCCTGACGACCCATTAAACAATAAAAGTATTAAATAAAAGTATGTAAGCCTGTAGACATCCCCGCAAACAAAAGCTAGCTCATTCAGACTTAATGCGATAATAGCAGGTTACACATTGAGACAGATATAACTTTATAATTGCACACAGAAAGACAACTATGAATGTTTTAACGGATCTTAAAGAACTAATAGTTTTCATTTCTTTTGATTCTTTTAACATAAAAGAAACTGTAATGGGCAAATGCTGAACTTTTAAGTTGGTCTACAAAGATATGCTTGTAGAAAATCAAGGGTAGGAAAACCCTAAGTGTGTCTATACAAATATATTTAAAAAAATATATTTTCACATTTATATAGAGAATGTAATAGAGAGGCAGGGCAGTTCATAGAGGTATTTTTATCTATTTGTGAGTAAAACTCGGGTGTCCCATACAGGCCCACTAATAAAGAATGAATATTAAAGAACTTTGTTAGTACTTTAATATGCATTCTTCAACCTGCAAAGAAAGAAAATATAGAAATTAAAATGAAAGAACTTGGCTTAAGGAGAAGCTGCAGCCCCTGCTTCCTCAAGGTTCCAGTTTTTTTCACCACTTGTGCATTCCCTGGTTGGTTGTCAGATGGTGTTATGTTGGACTCTTGGTCATTTGGGTGCGGTTCAACATCTCTAGTCATGTTGCATCAAACAGCTGTTGAAATGAACTCATTTGCTGTTGAGCCGATCATTGAGCCTTCAGGTCAGGTGGAGTATTGGGAGTCTGTCATCATATGAAGCCTGGAAAGTCATCATGCATGTCTGTCAACTAAATTGATATGGTCATTGAGCTAAAGAGCCCTGTTGCGTTTAATTGAGTTCTGGGTCAACACAGCCCCCATGAGAAGTTGAATAAAATATATTTTTTCCAAATAGAGTCTTTTTCAACTTCACTCAAGTCAGTTTTCTCAGGCTAGAGGAGTCAACATACTTTCCATACAAAGTTGTCAATTCAGTTGACCCTCACTATAGTTAATTTGTCAAGTTTAATCAACTTCAGCTTTTGTTGACTCTTTGTGAATAAAACCCAGACATCGTTTTGCATTACGAAAAGCAGACCACGGAGAGCTTCTCCTGCAAGATAAATCGGCTTACCCTGTCAGGCATAAGCCTTAGATGTCTGAGTATCATTTTTTTATACACCTTGCAATGGTTTGCTCGGAGTCCGTCAATCTTCAGTGCTGAAAGCTCTCCTGTTATTTACATAGATCCATTTATATCAAATTGTGCAACAAAAGTGTTTGATGTGGTTACTGTAAAGGATACTTTTGTATCATTGCTGGCGCAAAAATGTGGAAACTTTAACAAAAATCAAAAGCAGTAAAATAGGATTTTAAAAATAACACTTGCAGTGCTGGCAGTTTTTTTCTCCAAATTGTGGATTATGATATATAAAAAAGCTATTAATGCTTAATTTTTGCTTTAATGCCCCCCATTTTTGTGACTTAGCCAGAAGTAATGTCTTTAATAATAATAATAAAAATAATAATAATAATACATTGTATTAGCAATTATTAAACATGATATACATATGATATACTCAAACTACTAGATTCTGTACATCACTGGAATGCACATATTGCATTTTATTTGACGTTGAAAGGTTTATTTCATCTGTAAAAATACAAAAATTGAAGCGCACACTAAAAAGCATATAAATTCATATTTCAAGGTTCTGCTGAAATGACAAATATGTACATCCAACAAAGCAAGGAATCAGTTCAGGCCCATTTAAACAGCCAATCAGTGGTGTAAAAAATGCTTCTTTCTTTTGCTGTTTCATTGTGGAATAATACATATTAAAGTTCTCACAGTGTACCTCAATATGCATTTTTCTTTAGAAAGGGTGTCAGGGACATTAAACTGCCCTTTTAATTAAATTTATTCTGGTCTACAAATTTCAAAATGTGGTTCTTGATCATCTAGAAAATCTGACCAAAATGGATCAATTTAAAATGCATTACAGGTGTTTTGATGCATGTGGCATTTTTTTTTTTACCAGTTATTGCCTAGATTATACCTATGATCATTTAATTTTGCACTTTCCACCTCCAATTTAAAACCCATTAAGACTCAGACGGGTCATTGAATTGAGCCAAATGTGACTAAACTTGATGTGAAGTCCATTAGCCATTGTTGTAGTTTAGCACATGAATAGATTTGCTAGTTACGCCCCAAGGAAACAATTCAGAAGAAAACAACAACAATGTATTTCTAATTATTTATTCAATTAACAGTCACTCAGTCCTACGTTTGCAATACCTCATAACGTTTCTAACCATAGCAAATAACAACTCCATTGGCTGCACGAGTAGAGAACAAACTTGAAACATCCAGTCTGTAGTTAGACTTGTTGGCTAGGTTGAAGAGGCTTTGAGCCCAATGACTTGGTCAGCCTGGCTCAACGGTGGGGTGGGATAATAAGCCAGACCTGAGCCAGAAGTATCCACCCTCCCGAGGACCTGTTTCTTAGGGAGGTGAATCAGCTTGGCTTATGGTTTGGCTTATGAGCTGAGGTCTGGTTTGGCCCTAACTCAGCTTTTAACACCATATAGCCTAATTTGAGTCGATTATACTAATACAGTAGAGACAGATTCTGGGTCACTTCTTCAGTTTATGCCTGATGAGGAGCCCAAAGAACATTTGTCATGGGTCTCTAAACTAAGCCTGCACCTGATGTATTTGCCCCCCCCCGTTAAAGATGCCCTAAACGCCCTACAAACATACATTGTTTACAATGAATATGCATGTACATAATTCTCACATAACAGCATTTTTATGGATACAGTACTGTAATGAAATCAGTCTTTAGACAAAAAACTATGAACATCTTTAATGTCTTTATTTTTAAATTAGCAGTTCAACACTATTTGCAATCTTACCACGAGCCAGACTGTTTCCTATTTTACAAAAAGCGTGCAAAGCAAAAGCCCTTCTCTAGGACACCAAATTGTCTCCAGATGCAGATTTGTGCGCGAACCATTAACCAAGTACTTAGAATAATATTTAATACTCCTGTTAACTAATTCTTCATACTTCAGATAGTTAAAGGATATTTTCCAAACTCTCAAATATTAGTACTTTTAAACAGTTTACTACTACAACGCTGGAGTAAAAAAAACATCAACAATATGCATTAACCCCTTAAGGACTATGGGCGGTCCCTAAACCCATTGAAAACCATGCATTTTGAGCCCGTACATGTATGGGCTTTCTCATTAAGGGGTTATGAACTATCTTAAATCGTAAAAAAAAAATATCTTTATAATTCCAACATTAAATACAACTTTTAGACTCAACCAAAATAAATGTGGATGCTGGTTACTTACAGATTTTTTATGTGCCTTTTCTCTATAGCTTTTAAAATGCAAAAGTGGTCTCCATCTTGGTGGGACCCTCCGACATTTATTCATTCTGAGCCTTCATTTGGCCCTCATTACCATACTCTGAAACTCACCCCTCCACTAGCCTTTTATGAGTTTCATGTTCTGAGCAGAGTATTAAGGTAGTGCTCGTGCGGGGGTCTACACTTTCATTATAACATACTCTCGATTTTGTATGCCATGTACTTTTTTCCTGTTAGGTAAAGGTGCAAAATCCTGTTTAGAAAGCAGAATAAAAATTAAACGCATTTCATTGAAACTTACTGAAAAAAGAAGAATCACATCTAGCCAGGGTCAACTGTGGAGGACCCTGGCCCTTTAAGGCTACTTTCTGCTAATTATCATGCTGGTGGCCATGCACTGCAGGACTCGATCTGCTGCTGGAATGAAAATATCGATAAGCATGTGGCCCTGTCAGCCGCCATCCCACAGGGCATTTGCCTGGCATCCCTGATGATCAGTCCATGTCTGCATCCAGCTTACTATAGCGGTAGCTCTCCAATCTTTCTCAAGTGTGAAAACATAGACCAACGTATGGTACTAGTAGGTCTGCCACATAAACGGGGGCAGATCACGCTCTTGGGCCATCAGTGTCCCCAGTGTGTTATTACTCAATGGGCCAGTGACATGGGAGATCTCTGATCTCCCCAGCCAGCTAATGAGTAATGAGACACTATAGAGGCTGTGCTGAACTGGCATAGCCTCTATAGACTACTTTAAAAGGTCCTATGAGCCTTTAAGCCACACAGTGCTCTGATATGATGTCATATTATAGTACTCTTCAGTAAGGACTGTGAAGGGGCAGCTGTTGTTTTAACAGTCATTTACTAATAATGTCTGGGTCTATTTACAAAAGGCTCCTTACTGCAAAAGCACCGAATAAACGTGTTGGTGTTTGTACCTGTTTTGTAAAAGTTACTATCGCGGGGTTATATAAAATATCACAATTAACCAAAAATAACAGGGCACCAGACCTATTTAATGTCTGGAATTTGAAGAGTGACGTGTCGAATGTGAAAGGCCTCGGCATGAAAAATCTCACAGAAGAAAATCATTGCTCATTTTTCATGTTTTGGCTTTTAACAGGCAGTTACATTTAAAGTTAATTGTTTTGATTGTGTAGCTACATTTTTTGTAGTCAGTCTCCATATGAACAATTACTATGGGAATAGACTGATGTTGGCGGTGCTATAATTATGTTGTTAAGCACATCAGGCTGAAATTACAGCTTTGGAATATACTTTTTGGGTTTTAAGTTATGGTCTTCCTTTTTTTCCCTTTAGCATTTTGAATGTTTTGCACTATTATCTAAGAGAGGAACCCTGGAATTGTCGAATTATTATTTTTCTTGAAATGCATGAACGTGAAACAACTATATCAAAACTGAAGAGGACATACCAAGACATTTTGGACAATGCTATGCTTTCAACTTTGTGGGAACAGTTTTTTCTATTCCAGGATGACTGCACCCCAGCACACAATGCAAGGTCCATAAAGACATGGCTGGATGAGAACTTGACTAGCCCGCACAAAGCCCTGACCTCAATCCCATTAAACACCTTTGGGATAAACTGGAACGGAGATTGCGAGCCAGGTCTTCTCATCCAACATCAGTGCCGGACCTCACAGACACTGGATGTTAGTGTAATGGTCAGGTGTCCAAATACTTTTGTCCATATAGTGTATATATGAGGTGATTCCAATGCTGCAAGGTTTGAAAAATGCTGTTATCAGCATAGCTTTCCCATTAAGAACTCCCATTTATTTTCTTCTTTTAAAAATATTGAATATTCATTGTTTTCTAGTTGTTATGGGCAAGTGCTGAAATCAATTCTATTCTTTATTGATAATATCATGCACTTCTAATAGCACATACACCAGTTTTACATATCTTGTATAAGAAAATGTTGCTGCTAGTGAATGCTAAGGCAATATTGTATATAATGATGGTCTCATGTCTCATACACTTACATATAGTGTTTGGAATTTTTTTGTATCTTCAGTGTCAGATACATTGACAGTAATAGTATTCTTTCAGAAAAAGAGGAGTGAGTAAAAGACATTTCAGCTGTCAAGGTGTAGAGTTCCTTTTGTAAATTGCTGCCAAGGCAATGAATAATGCACTAGATCAAGTGAAGTGTATGCTGTTGTCTATGTATGTATACATGATGTTGGTAACTACAATTTAGTACAGACGTAGTGTTCAAACATATATACAGGTATTTTTTTCACATTTTTTACCAGTGGGCCAGTGAAAACCTAATATAACATCAATCAAAATGAATTGGACGTTATGCTATTAAAAGATGATCTTTAACAAACCTGTTTTCTCTACTTTTTTTTGTACCCTTCTTGACAATGGCTGTTGAAACATTTCTCAGGTGCTTGTGTTTAGCTATAATTTTCTTCTCTCTCTCATTTACTGTGCCCACACAAATTATATATTGTTTCTTTCTTTAGAAACCATTATTTTGATTGTATAATCTAATTTACTATAAAAAAATAGTACATTTTATTTGAAAAATATTTTGTTTATCTACAAATGCTAATATAAACAACTTAAATTCTAATATTTGTCCTGAGTTTAGAAATACCAAATGTTTTTATTTTTTTTTAATTTGCTTTTTAGAAAGTTATAGGGCAATAAGTACAAATGTCATATTGCTATTTCAAAACTAGTCAGTCTGTCCCCACGTCCTATTTGGGACATATTTGAAGCTGGTCAATTTACCCCCATCAAACCATATGTTTTTGAATACTAGGCACCCAAGGGTATTTCAAATGCTAGTATTATAACTATTTCCATGCATTAATTCTACTACCAGCCTTTGTCAAATGTTTCACTCACAAATATTGTACCATAGGTATGTGCTTACAGCTCCTGGTATATGTCACTGTCAAACAACACTTCAATATGTGTTCAACAACATATCCTGGGTACAGTGATACCCCCATGCATGGGTTTGTGAGGTTGTTTGGTCTCTAAAAGCACACATTTGGGCGGTACACTTTTCTTCTTTGCATCCGTGCCCCATTTGGGACCTCTTTGAAACCAGCCAACTGAATTTGCCCCACTTTCTATATTTCTCTTAATTTTATGTATGTGTATTACCAGATAATTTTCATAGACATGTAAAAACTATACTATAACATACCATTCATAAATAAACACCAACATTCCTTGGTATACCTATTATACTCATCTCTTGTCTATGTCCCGAAGTAAAAGGGCCTCCCTCAACCAGTGATGTACGTAATTGGGTCTCCAGCTGTCTTCCGCCGACCTCTCATGCTCCTGGTGCTGCACATTGTCTTTATACCATGTGCCAGTAGTGGTGATATCATATCCCACTTCCAAAGATCATGCAGCATAATACTACAGTTCTGTGGTGGGTCAGCACAGACGTCCAAAGCAGAAATGGTCTACATACAACAGGGATCTCTCACCAACTACTCCCAGATCCAGCCCAAGCCTTAGACCTGAATACTTCACTGCCCTCAAAAAGTTGTTAAGCTGGCTCCACAACTTACTGTTTCATGACTGTTAGAATGCAATCCTGACTGCTGAAGCCCAAAGATGTAATACTTGATTTCATCCTGGGTCTCAGTATTGTTAAAACTCAGGTTCTCAGATTAGCTCTCAGACATAGTCTGGAGCTGACGCTTTCATACAGTACTCAGATTTAATGATACCTAAGTATAGAATACAGTTGACCCGTATGGTTTCCAGAAAGACCATTATTAGAACCATTTGGTTAAAGCCGTTATCAAGGCCCTTCAACCCGATGTTTGTGATGGACTATTAAAGGGTTAATCTCAGGGGTCAGCTCTGTTCCAGGAAAGATGTCATTCACTTAAACATTAACATTCTCGGTATTACATATGAATAAAATACAAAAAAAATAACAGTTGGAATTTCTTAGAAACAGATGCTTATTTGTGACTTTTAGTCCTTTTTGATCACCTCTCCATTTGTCTCCTCTCTGGTGCTCGGGATGCAGGCGACACCAGAGAATACTAATGAGTGTCAGAATGATTTAAAAAAAGAAATCTAAGTGTCTATACAGTATAACAGCTCACATCATTTACATTAAAAGTGATAGTTTATATTGCTCATTATGTGTGTTGCTTGGAAACAAAAATATTAAGTTTAGATTTAAAAAAATAAAGAATTCTCTGTTAGCAGCAGAGTACTTGACAGCAGAAAATGCAATCAGTTGGGTTATTTACCTAAACAACTGAGCTATGGAAATGAGCAGTTTTAATTTTTTTTCTATACAATTCTCAGTTCCACTTTAGCGTGTTCTCTACCAGCCGGCTGAGCATGTGCTCTACGCACACGCCAAATCTACATGCTAAAGATTTTATTATAACATTACCTATGTAACTAATTGTGTTTAAAGCTTTATATTTTTTCTCTAACTAGTAATATCTATAGCTATTGTAGGTGACTTCACTTAAAATGACATACTAAAAAGCATACTAAAAAACATAATTAAAAGCAGTGGAGAGATTAAGATTAAGATTTAAGAGGAGGAATCAGTTGTCTTGCCTGGACTGACATCTTTAAGTGGGATGCATGTTCACAAGAGCAGGACCCTCTTCTTCATCTTCTATACCAGTATATTTAATCGTGTATTATCATTATTATTATTATTATTATTATTATTATTATTATCTTTAATTTATATAGTGCCGACAATTTACGCAGCACTTGTTAGTATAATGGTCAATTTGTATTTTTGAATTTTAATGTTAGTTTTTATATTAATTTTATTCTCCCCTATTATATCAAAGCTACAGAATCAGAATCTGCTGGCGCTATAAAAGTAAAATGTAATGTAATAAAATACAATATTACACCGCTTTCTCACACAATCGTTTTAATCAAATTGCAAAAGAGTTTGAGACTCAGCTGAGAAGGAAAAATGATAAATAGCTTGCCCTATGGTCAATCCCTGCTTGGGTGAGAATTTGAAATGTATCGGTTGTGTCTTTACACAGGGAAAACCTTATGTATATTAAAATAACCCTGAACCTGCATGCAATCCAATGGTACCAACAGCTGTAAAATACAGATTCTTTTTGGTCCAAATTCTTCAAACAACGTTGTGCGACCCTGTGGTAATAGTGAGTCTGCTCACACATTGTGAGAGAAAGGTTCAGGGCAAGGCAAGGGTGTAACATATCATAAAGTGAGTATATTTTAGTGTGAGCATGTGTGCCTGTGTTAGCGTGACTGCATGTATTAGGGTGTTTGTGTGTTATTGTGAGTGTGATAATGCATATATTAGCCAATAGGGGGAGGGGCAACTTTACCCACCCCTGGAGCCAGCAGGTGCCAAAGCAATGCCTTTTATATGTATCAATAGTGTAAATTAAATATAAAATATAAAATATTTACCTATGAAATTACATGTAGTGGTGCATTAATATTGGTGTGGCTTAAAGTTAATCCATTGTTTGGGGGGGGGTTATCTTTAAGTACAATATCTCAGGACAAACTAATTAAACAGTTTTCAACATCATTTTATTTAATTTATAATAAAAAAAATGTTCATGAAGCAGGTGTTTTCTTGCTATCATTACAATGTACATTCGCAGAAACTGAGCCCTTCGCATTTGTGCCACTTAAACCTCTGAGAAATCCCGTTTCAGGGGCTTAAATTGTAATTAGATATTTTGGTTTAATACCAGAATTCATGAAAAGCAATTAAAACCTTTTCTTTGCTGATATTTGCGGAAAAGTTGACATTTGTCTTTAAACACTGTAATATATAGTTAGATTCCCATCTGTATTCCTTACTTGCTATGTTAAAATGCGAGAACAGAAAACACAGGATTTCGATATGATATGTATGCAGTTAATTAAAAAGAATGGCTTATAGTGTGGTACTTGAAATGCTTGAACAAGAAAAAAAGTGCAATTTTCACTGGTTCAACTAAATCCACATCTAGATTTGGCCATATATGCCTAATTGTATTACATTGGTATGGTTTACTGGAATAAGAAGGCACATATTCAGGGCTTCAGGATATGATGTCTTTAGGTGGTGCTCAGATAGTGTTGCAAAGATGTCCGCCTCCATTCCTCTGTGTAATGGTGGCTTCTAGTTGTGGTGCACCCACCTTACAGTTCCACTGACAGCCATGGACTGCGGTCAAAGCTATGAGAACCTAAGGCAAGGGTGTCCAACCTGCGGCCCTCCAGCTGCTGCAGTATCTCCCATGCTCCTCTGCCAAACACTTAGCTGCATTATGGGAGATGAAAAGAAAAAATGTCGGTGCGCTAAGCTAGTCACAGGCTCAAATAATATAAATGTGTAATACGAGGCCTACCAAACAGGTGTAAGCATGCTGCAAGAAACAGTGTATTGGCTGTACAATGTATACAAAAAACAAAAACTGTCTGCGCTTCTTACCCTAATAAAGTTGGCAACAAATATATAAACATAATATAAATGAGAGGTTTTGGTTATATGAATTGGCCAAAGCATAATTAAGCTCACCCACCACGTCAAGGCACACTCTCAATAGGGTGAGAACCTACTCTCACCTCCTACATAGTGGACACACAAAGCTGTTTATACTGCTACCAAAACCTTATTAATGTGTTGGGGGAGGTGCAATTAAATCTCCTCCCTATTAACCCCTGGACAGCAAGCTGCAACCAGACTGATGAGGAGCCAACAACCTCAAATATGTGCAAACAGGGAAAAGAAAAAAGTGTCGGTGCGCTAAGCTAGTCACAGGCTCAAATAATACAAATGTGTGATACGAGGCCTACCAAACAGGTGTAAGCATGCTGCAAAAAACAGTGTATTGGCTGTACAATGTATACAAAAAACAAAAACTGTCTGCGCTTCTTACCCTAATAAAGTTGGCAACAAATATATAAACATAATATAAATGAGAGGTTTATATTATCTTTATATATTTGTTGCCAACTTTATTAGGGTAAGAAGCGCAGACAGTTTTTGTTTTTTGTATGCATTATGGGAGATGTAGTCATGTAGCAGCTGGAGGGCCACAGGTTGGACACTCCTGCCCTAAGGCAACCCTACCGTTTAAGCCCCATGTTAGATATGGCCCTGAACACTGGACTTGAATGAATAGACCTTCCCAGCTATTTGCACTAATATAAGTACTTTATTGTACATTATATAAGAACAATTAAATATTTTTGCTTGTCCCAAGAACATGCTTGTGTGGAATATATAGTGTAGAAAAAGACTCTAGTACGACACAGCAAAATGATAGTCTTAATAAGGAAATATATTCAGTGTTAATCACATGTAATATTTTATAGTTTTTTCTATAACAAATATAGGTCACCTATAATCAGTTGCCATCTATATCTTTGATATTCAAGATGAAGTCACAATGTTCACCTTTTACCACTTCAAATATTTAGAGCACTGCAAACCGTAGAAAGAAACGAGTGAATAAAATGGAAAGATAGAACAGAGAATGGCAAATAAGTAAGGTATCTCCTAGATGGAGGTGTAGTGTGTTCTGCATTAGCCGATGTCATAGTAACAGAGGATTATGTGATTAGTTTTACATATAACTTGTCAGTTTCATGCACTATTACAGGGGAATCAGTGGAAAAAACATATACATATATTATACAAATATTATATACTAAATCCAGAGGAGAGCAACCATGAAGAGTGAAGCTAAAAATGACAGAGTTTAATTAAAATCCACCTTGTCCTGAACTTTCAGTTGATCTCTGAGAGATCCATTCATACAGGGTAGCATGCCAAGAACAACATATTTGTATGGAGCATGCATTTTTACGTCGTGAGCATCTGAACATTGCAGGAGAGACTTTATTGGGGCAAATTCAGTATACCAAATGCTACTGAGTCAAGTCCTTCTGAGGTCTACAGGGGTTAAACTGAGCAAAGTTGAGAGTGAATCGGTAATCATTAAATGTGAAGTTCTTACTGCCAGGATCACCTTGAGTTGGGAAAAGTCAAATTTCTAGTGGCAATTGCCACCAATAGTGCATGAATTCCAAGGCATTAGCAGGAACTCTCACTTCTTGTGAGCGGGGTGTTGGAATCAACATATTTCAAAAATCTCTGATTTACTCATCGGAACCTACATTTTCTATGCAAAGACAGAGCTTTTTGGCAGTCAGGTGGTTTGAGTATTTGTTGGTCATAATGTTACTGAATAGCCTGTTATCCATCTGTTTGCAGAACTCATTTAATTAGTCCCCAGTACCTGGAAGTGGTCACTAGGTAGACATGTTCCAGTGGGAAAAAATGGAACAACTTAAAACCGCCTATATCGATTTCCATGTTTATCCCTCAAAAGAAGAAGCTATAAGGACCAAGGGCTTAATTCATTGAAAATCTTAAGAACTGGAAGAAACTGAACAACAGCCAGATGATACCAGAATACTTATAGGAATTACAATTGTGTTTCCAAGGCTTCACTGGATATCAAATTACAAAATAACAATGTAGGGTGTAGTTTGTTGAAAAACCTCCCATCAGAAGTGGTAGAGGCAAATACAGTGAAGGAACTTAAACATGAATGGGATAGATGGGCTGAACGGTTCTTACTTGCTGTCAAATTCTGTCTTCTATGCTCTTCATCTTCTACCATGCAATTCTTCAGTCCCTGTATCAGGAACTCTATATATGGCCCCAGCAAATACTGCTCCGCTTTCCCATGCTTGCATGCCTTTACAAACGAATCAATTAAAATTTTCAAGCAACAGCCAACCAATTTAATAAGAAAAAACTAAAAAAAATACAAATTATATAAATATGTAAAATAACAAAAACATATAGATAAAAGTTCAATTAAACATACTCATTCATTGCTTCCTACTGAATATTCCAGTTTTGCCTTATTTTGGAATGACAAAATATGGAATAGCTGGAGAGAATATTTGTCACCAACGCAAATAGCTATCGTTATACATTACACTGAGCCTGAGCTTATATAAAGAAAATGTCAAGCTATATGGAGCATTATACCCATAAATATATATTTGTACCACTGCCTTCTACCTTTTAATGGAAAATGATTGGGTATCAAAAGACTTGGTAATTATTCTAAACAAGGACACAACTTCCATAGGACAAGAGAGGCAGCTACCCTAGGTGGCCCAAGGTAAGGAGTGTACTTGAGCCACCTGGAGGCAATGCTTCTGCACCTTCTTCTGTTTTCTTCTGCAGATATGCGGTGAGGGACCTCTGACCCTGCCCCAGGCGCCAGGAGCCCAAGTTGAGGCTGTGATATAAAATACAAAATCTAACATATTTATTTATGAAATCCTATGCATATACATTTTTTTTACAAAAACAAACTTTATATCACACTCCTTGTATCTTGAGGACCACATTGGACTGGAATGGTGGTCAAGGGACCATAGTTTACATTTCAGTGTTTCTTTAAATCTAAATGCCTCTAATGTTTTCTTTTTTTTTTTATTAATAATAATATTTATTATGCAATCAGATTCCATACATGCTAAGTATTGCTGAATAGTGCATAAAGATTTTGTCAAACAATGCAAGGATGATTATTTTACACTAAAAAAATTAAAAGAAAGGAAGGCGTTGTTTCACATTGGGTGGTCCGGGCTTTCATTGCCATTACTGTGCCAAATTTTACAGAATATCAATTAGCAAATAATGTAACAATTAAAAGACTAGTAATTTTCACAACTACGTTTTTCAACACTTTAGGGCTAACCCCTAAACACCATAACAAGCATCACTTAAAAGCATACAGATTTAATTTCATATACAATAGGATTATGTGTTTTCTGCACAAAAATGTTGTTTTTTTTTTTCTTTTTCATTTCCAGACATTCACAGTGTTAATTAAAAACAGAATTATCCCATAATGGGTGATATCACCATAACTTCCATCCAAAATATGTACAGCATACAGCCTACGGTGTCTAAGAGAAATTCTGCCGTTTTAATATGTGAGCTATTACGAAATCAATGGAACTAAAAACAATTAAAAATATATTGTTTCCAACAATTGTGTATAACAATAAAGTGGAAATTATTCTAAGTTTATTTCGTTATAGTCTTTCAGTTGGATAATATCTTCTATAGAGATTTTTGTGATCTTTATTTGCTCTGTGTCATTGTGCATTATAATATTATTATTATTATTATTATTATTATTTTAACATGTATACTCACCACCAGTCAGACCCTCTGGCATGTGCAAGAAAAATGTCCCCCTTTAATTTTAATGGGAACATTTTTTGCCAGGTTTCAAAAATGGCCAATGGTCATGGACCAGAACTGACCCACAGAACTGCACTACCTGGCACTTGCCCTCAGTTTGCCAGATGGCCAGTCTGGGTTTGATTTCTTTTAATAATGTAACAATCTCAAAGTCTGGAAACAAGACACTGGGTCAAAAGCCTCTAACAGTCACATATATACTTGTTTTTTCTTAATTAAATATTTCACTTGTGTTTTTTACCTTCTTTCTTGGTTTGAAAACTTCCTTGAATGTCATCAGGGCAGAGTTGACAATTAAAACTCTTTCTTTTCATTACTCTAACCCTGTCATAATTACTGAAATATAATGTTCGTCTTTTAATCTCATATATATTAATTTGTGAATTTAAGCAAATCTTGTGAAATATAAAACGTATAACAGCTTCAAATCCAGCCTTTCATTCCACCCCTCATTACTGTTTTTAACCACCGTTGGTTTGCTTTATATTTTCATGGTTTCATTTAACTGAATGTCTGTTTGCATTACAGTACTTTGCACATTACGCGGGTAATGACTGAAGTATTCCAAACATTTCATGTAGCAGATGATAATGCTTTAATAAAACAAGCTATCATTTTGGGTTAGCGAATCCTCCTTGCTGATTCTGCCACTCAAGTCCAATTAACTAACAGCGGCTGAGTATGTGTTGATGCCCAATGATCTTGGCCATACCTAGGAACTCATGAAGGTAGGCTTCCTGGAGCTCTCCCTATTCACGAGGAACTGGGCTAGCAACACACGTACCTATCTGCCTAAGGGGTATGGAAGGGGCAGAGCTGTCCATGAATAGCACTAAATGGGTGAAAAAGTGAGTATGGGTAGGCACATAGAGATGAACCTAAAGAACCAGGGAAGAAGTGCTTTACCTTGTATAATCTTGACTTGACGGATAGGGAATCTTGATCTAGAATAGGGAAAAAATAGAATAAAATGAAAATTATGTTTCAAAGTTTTTGTTTAGCTGTATATATATTCATTGAAAATTCATTTAGATTGAATGCTTGTTCCTTGTGGAGTTTACACGTCTCACTAAAAACAAGAAAAGCAAAGAAAAACAAAGTTCATAGACGTGCTTGCACATGGCTGTCTGTCATTGTGACTGAGTCAGCCAGAGACTTGTGTTTTTGACTAACAGCTGCAAGCACTCTGTGTTTTGAGTGAGCCCATTCACATAGAGTGACCTCATGTCCTAGACTGGCCAGGATCATTCTGCAGTATTTACTAGTGCCTTGGGTCTCAGGAAGCCTCTCTCTCTGAGACATTCTTAAGCAATGAAAGAAAAATATTATATACTCCTAGGATATTTATTTTTAAATAAAAATGTTAGGAAGGATAAGTGGTCATCCTTGCTGTTGCTGTTATTCCTGACAGTGGATTTCGAATTTATGGCCCCGTAGTCATACCCATGTAGCCTGAGTTAGCCATCTGTATAGGCTGATGCCACCATGCCTAGTCTATAAGGGCTAAAAACGGATATATTGATCAGACTTTCCACATCTTGTTGAACTTTAACTCCAGTCACCCCTGAAGCCAGGTATTTATTCAATACATTCAGTGGCAGTAGCAAACAATTACCGTATTTGCTCGATTATAAGACGACCCCCCCAAAATCTGAATATTAATTTAGGAAAAAAAGAAAAAACCTGAATATAAGACGACCCTTTAAGAAAAAAAAGTTTTACTAGTAAATGTTAATTCATGTAAACTATTTTTTTTAATAAAAGCTATGATTGAGAAAAATATTTTTTTGTTTTCATTTCTTTATTTTCCAACCTGCCCCCCAGTTATGCACATCTGTCCCCAGGTTTGCCACTGTGCCCCATGAGATGCCTTTTAACCCTCTAAATGCCACTGTACCCCATGATATGCCTTTTGACTCCCTATGTGCCACTCTGCCTCCAGAAATGCCTTATACCCCTATATGCCACTCTGGCATTTAGGGGGTTAAAAGGAATATTATGGGGCAGAGTGGCATATAGGGAGGTATAAGGCATTTCAGGAGGAAGAGTGGCGTATAGAGGGTTAAAAGGCATTTCTGGAGGCAGAGTGGCATAAAGGGGGTTAAAACGCATATCATAGAGCACTCTGCCTACAGAAATGCCTTATGCCCCCCATTTAACACCCCCCCACACACACACAAACTTACCATGCTTCTGACTCCCCGGTGTGTTGTCCGGGCAGCGGGTAGACGTTGCGTAGGCAACTTCCAAGGCAGCCGGAGGTGCGGTTAGCAGCGGGAGTTGTCTGCGTCCATCGCCCATACACCCTCCGGCTGTCAGAGAGACTTCCCCGCAGCGGTGCGGAGAACTCTCCTCTCTGACTGCCGGGGAAGTTCTGAGCAATGGACGCAGACAACCCTCGCTGCTAACGGCACCTCCTTCCGGCTGCAGTGTATGTTGCCTACATGAATTGCGTAGACGTCTACCCGCTGCCCCGACTACACACCAGGGAGTCAGAAGCACCAGCAGCGGAGGTTACCAGACAGGAGGATGCAGGTCCCCTGCAGCTCTGCGGGGATCTGCATCTTAGTCTCATAGGCAGACCTCTATTTGAGGTCTGATTATAAGACGAGGGGTATTATAAAACCTTGTATTATAATCAAGCAAATACGGAAATAAGTCAGTTTTCAACACTACTATGTCAAAACAGTAAGTATATAAATCACATAAGCAAAAATATTTAGAGCCTCAATTACTGTAATGTCAAGGGAATTTAGTCATTCAACAACATAAATTGCATAGATACATGATGTAATGGTGGGACCCTCGAGGGCTGTAGCCTTACCCTTAAGTCTTTATTGGTGGCTCAGAAGTGTTGTCCCTATCCTTAGACATAAAAGCTGACTTGTGGATGATGCTTTTTTCACATGCCTGCTGATTGTAGTATTTAGTGTGACAGCTTGAGGCTTTTAGTAACCTATTCACAAACACACAGCAATCTCACCACTACAGCCACGGGGCAGCATGATAACAGCTGTAACATTTATTTTTCCTCCTTGGTGCAAATTGAACTATTACATGGACCAGTTGCCTAGAATGTAGGTGACCCCGATGGAGCTGTGTAATCGGCAAAATTTGAGTTGATTTGAAGCAGAGCTTTTCAGCAGCTATCAATTTCATTATGATAGAGTTCAGTTATTGATATATATTTGGATCATTTATAATTCAACTTTTTCCGACCCTCTCAATCTGATGTTTGGGGCAGGCTGCATTCACTTATCGGCAAGGTCCCTGTTTTTTCGTGGACCTCTTCACTGAAGTTATTTCCAATCCTTAGGTTACCTACCAGCTAAGCTCTACAGCCTATTGTGGTTGAGTGATATGTGGGACACAGATCTAGTTGCTGATTTCACAATCTAATAAGCAATAACAGGTTATCTACCGGATCCAGTCATGCTTATTTACATTGCTGACAGTATCATTAAGTCTCTCTGCTAAATCTACAGGAGCGGGAATGTGCATGGTCCTCTTCTCTCTACATGAAGACTCACTTCTCTCTTAAAGCTCTGCACAGTTATTTCAGTCTCAGAAAACTCTGAATGTCATGTAATTCACCAAAGTCATATATAGTGTGCTCCATCTATCTGTAGCCATTTCTATGGTGACTGTAGGGACAAATTTATTTAAAAGACCTTTAAAACATACTATGGAATCCACCATCTTAACTTCTTACTCTCCTAATCCCATGTGGTTGATAAATAGAATTTGACTGCTGAGAAGAACCATTCAGCCCATCTAGTCTGCCCTATTTTCCTGATGTAAGGACTCAGACCTTAATCAGTCGTTGGTCTCGTTTTAGATTCAGGATAGCTTTATACCTATCCCATGCATGTTTAAATTCCCTCACCCTATTAACCTCTAACACTTCTAATGGGAGGCTGTACCATTTGTCATTAAAGTAAAACCTCTTTACATTACGTCTAAGGCTTCTGACCCTCTAGCTTTAGATTATGATCTCTTCTTTAAAATAGCCCTCACTCCTGTACTCTGTTAAATTGAAATGTTTATCCTATTTAGCCGTTAATAAAATTATTACTTTTTCGCTTGAAGTTATAATTAGTAGCGACTTTGTGCATTGTCAGGAAAACCATGTTTGCTCATGACGTCTAGTTACAGATTTCAATTGCAGAATTGAAAATATTTTTATTAGGTGTTTAACAGTACTCTTACTAAGTCGTTATTTATAAAACATTCAATCGTAAATAAGAGTGCATGGTTGACTTTTGGTCATGCTAACTTCAATGTTTTATATATTTTTCCTACCAGGCGTATGAAATCCCACATTGTGTAGAGATCTAAAGCTCGGTTGTGTTCGTTACTGTATAGGGTTAATCCTGACCTGTGATGAGACAGACTAAGTTGGCCCATTGCACATGGAGTGTGTTTGGCTGTGAAATCAAAGGAGTCCTTTAAAACTCCCTGGGTACATCTCACAGGGAGTGGAGCGGGAAGACACAGTAATAGCATATCTGACAGTTTTATGACAGATATGTCATCTGAGTTACCATAATGTTTGTCATGTCAAAAAAGCCGATGTCTTGGTCTGAAAATACAGGGAGAAATACAGAAACGGTGTCTACGGTTAGCGCTTCTCATCAAATATATTGCAATGATCATCAATTAAGTTTTAACAAATATTTGTCAATTAATAACATGGTATAATCTAGATCCTAGCTTCTGGCTCTATTACAGGAATCATGAGTTTGTAAAGTATAGATAGCTTTTTATTTTCCCTTTCGCTGATAAAAAAAAAAGTTGTGACCCAAATGTTCCAGAACGTAGGCTACCCAGAGCGCTCTATGTTCTGTGGAATGGTCTTGGGAAGGTGAAGAGCTAACCACATACATCTGTAGTGGAAAGGGAGTTGGAGAGGAGTGAGTGTAGGCAAAATCAGCTCCCTTGCCCAGAGAAATAAGACACTGACCTGCAGTCCTTGGGAAGACTTCAGGTCAAACCCAGAGAGGTCTTAGGTATGGCCATCACCCTCAACCAGAATGAGGACAAAGATGATGAAAGTTGTAGCCTTTAATAATATTTCATATATTTAGTTCCTTTTATTTACACTATTTGGTTTGTAATTTATAGAGAAATAATGGGAGGCGAAATTACATGGTGTGGTTCTTAACTTTCCAACCCGGGGGAGACCTGGCAAGTTTTAGCATGTGGGGACAAAGTCAGCCAATGGTCTAATAACACTGTTGATAGTTTGGTTGACAAACTATCCAGTACAGTGTAAACCTATAAGAGCGACATGAAACAGTATCAACAATGACATATACACTCTGCTTCCTAAAATCTTAGTAGTTTTGGATACCCCAAACTTTTATATGATTATGAACTAAAACGAAAAAAAAAAAGTAAAATGTCTGGTTGTGATCCAAATTCTATAACTCAGAGCAGCCCTGGAGCATTTGCTTCTCTCTTCTGTTCTAAACTCTCCCTCTTAGCAACATTCAACAACATTAGACATTTATAGCAGGTTTGAAGCCACTCGTACCTAGATCCCATCCCAACACAAGCAGAAAACAAAATATACATTTTATGCAAATGTATGTTTCTTCATGTATTTAATCACCTTGAAATAGTCTACACAAATTGTGTTCAGACATAGCTCTACGTTGCTCATTCAGACATCTGCTATGTTAATCAATACTGCATAAACGGTCACAATATAGAGCAAAAAAATGCAATCCCTATTTTAGGAGGAGAGTATGTGATGTATGGATATATATATCGCTGTGATCCTATAACTGCTCATTACGAAGCTTGTGACTACACCCAGTAAGCCACAGGGCAGAAAAAAACCTAAGAAAAGGACAGAAGCGCTTATAGGGGCACTCCAGTCATCACATGCATTTAAATCTATATGATAGCTGGGTGATCCCTTTACATTTTCATGTTTCTCTGCCTCTGAAAATGCATGGGGGATTCTGCCACCAAACCCTGCCAAGCTATTTACCATATAGGAGATGTGTTCCGGGCCGCTATCAGAAATTCTGGGGCCCAGTACATGCTTAACGTCTGGGCCCAAAGCCCCTTCTATCACCCTGGCCATGTCTATCCCACTGTCCCACCAATTTCTCAACCTCAAATACTAACACACGTACACTCATGCTGACACCATACAGTTACACACTCTAACACATTACCATAACAGACACACACATGCAAACATCATATGCTCACAAACATTAACACTTTACCGTAACACACACACGCTAGCACCATACACCCATGCACAGGCATGCTAACACCATAAACTCATAAATACACTCAGGCACACAATCTACCTTTTGGCTCAGGAGGAGGTAGTCTGGTGCAGCTCTTTTAAGGTCCTCACATACTGAGTGCCAGCCTAGCGGTATGTCCAGGGTGGTTGGGGGAGCTGGTGCTAGGGGCCTGGGTGGGCTCACTTTCTTATGGCCAAGCAGGGGGCACCACCTACCTGCTCACTCATACCCCTGATGGCGGTCCTGGATCAGTTTGGGTGATGTCATATACAAGCTTTTTAGCTCACTGCTGCCACTAACTGCATATTAGAGTACTTTTACTCATTTTTGATTTTTAGTTCTTGTAGTCTTGAACTTTGCTCTGACAATATAAATGCCTAACCTTTAATCCAAATATTACTTAAATGATTACTTGAAAAGTTATTGGTACTTATGACTAAAACAAAGTAATTCAACTCTTAGTTGGGAGAGAATGCAGGTGGCAAGTGTGTTTAAATCAAAATAGTTTTTAGAAAAAAGGATTAACTATATCTTCTAAAATGTATTTTCAAAGAATGACTATTGTACCATATTTTGTAACATATACTAGCGATACTTCCTGAAAATGTCCCATATTACTGTTATTATTCATCTTTGCGACTATGTTTCAATATAATTAAACACACTTCCCCTGAATATGCTCCATTTAATCAAGTAATTACAATGAAAATATGAAGATGAATAAAAGGAAATTATGAATCCTAATCCTCCAATTATCAGGTATACAGATCCATGGATTATTCGTTATAATGGAGATTACCAAGACCCCGAATAAACTTAAATGCAAATGAGAGTCTGACTGTATTATTGTACAATAAGGTCTCCTATATGCAAATGTAATTTAACAGGGACAGTTTTAATAACCACCTGAGTGTAATCTAGAACTCGAGAGAGTGGCTTTGCCCAATGACGAGTGTTTCGTTGTTTGTTTTTTGTTTTTTTTTATTTTAAATATTTCCGGGAATTTCGTCTTTACATCATTAGACTGCCCAACCGAGGTTCCATCGCATCAAAAGGATTCAAAAGAATGACATACTTAGTTGGGTGAATGACTAATAAAACTATTGTGTGATGCTGCACAGAGCTGAACTGATTCATCGGGCGTCTGCAGCTGTAGAATTCGGACAAAACGCAACACAATAAATGATGAGTATGCTGTATATATTACATTCTAAAGACTTAATGACTGTGCGGCGAATCAGTGGGGTATCAAGGCAGCGGTACGGGTACAATACATTTGCTTTTTAACCTTTACGTATTGGAGGGCTCTGATTCAACAGCCCTATTGATCCAGTAGATCGAAAGACAGTTTGGCACACTGGGCCAATTGTGCTTTAAATTCCATTTAGATTTCTGTCTCAAAATAAAAATTGTGGTTCCACACAAAAATTAACGTTTTAAGTCTACAAAGCAAAAAATAATGATATTATTATGTTGTGATGACGTTGCTAATTCGTTTAACTATAAGTTATCTGCATTTGAAGGGTTTGAATTGTGAGAAGGATTTATAGGCCTATCCTGCTAACCAAAAGTGGAGTGTTCCTATGAAACGATTTGTTTAACAACTTTTTATCATAAAAGGGAAAACCCTCTTCGGGTTTGGTTACCAAAATAGGAGTTAATCTAAGTCTTTCATAAAAGTAAAGAGGGGTAAGGGGAAATCTTTGACAAACCGAACTACTGGGGAAGATCACTTTCTCAATTTTTTCATGAATTCTGAACACATACTCAGGTCTGTCCCTACCAGACTTGTGCAAATTTTTTGTTTTATTTTTGGTCCACTAATTTTACTTTAAACGGACATCAATTTACTTTTCCTGTCCTTTTGGCTGAGATAAAATTTGGACGGCTTCTCCCTATTCCCCCCCCCCTCAGCCGCTTCTGTGCCCCAGTCCCCTTTTCTGCAGCGGATTCTTGTCTTTCCGTTTTGTGTTCTTCACTTCTTCGATCTTTTGTATTCTTCTTTTTTGGTCGACTTCTCCCTGCTAAGAGCTGTGTTATCTAGGCCTCCTGGAGCACTTCTTCAAACAAAACTGTGGAATGGAGGTGAGGCTATGCCTCTGGGGTATACCTCCATTCTGGTTGGAGGGTGTGCATGGAGGCGTTTTGTGGAAGTACTCGAAGAGGCCAGAGGGAGGTGCAGAAATGCTTCTCTTTCTCCACAGATCTGTCTGCATGATTGTGGCCTGGTGTAGTCCGTTTGCAATAGAGTGTAGCCCTTTCCTCATTCCTCCAATCCCTGTTGCAGAAGTACTCCACCAGGTAATGCAGACGGATCCACAAAGAAAGTAAAGTGTTTGTCAGTGAATCGGTCTGCATTATTCTGGCCTCTTGGAGCACTTCTGCAAAAAGGTGGAGCTATGGAGCGTACTACAGGGAAAACCCCCCTCCTCCATTCCTTCAATCGGGGTAAAGGGTTTGTATGGAGGCACATGGAAGTGGCTGGCAGAGAAGGTAGGGAGACGGTGAGAGTTTGAGAGAGCATGAGTGAGCTCTCTGCTTTGTTTAGTTTGTTTTGTTGGGGTCCCTTTTCTTTTTCAGACATTCCTACAATTTAATGAAATTGGCAAAAGTCTAGTTTCTACTGCTACCGGTAAAACGCAGCACTATATAAAGAACCGAGATGTGTGATTTGGGATTTGTCCTAAACAAAAGCACAAATGTCAATTTGAAAACTTTCATTTGTTCACATAATTATATTTGAGTACTTTTCTGAAAAATCTTAATTTAAAAAAAAAAAAATATCTGAATGTATTTTTTTTATTTCAACCAACAAAAACATTGAAATTTTTGAGATACCAATACTACATTTTAAAGAGGAAAGAGGACATTATGGGCCATTTGTAAATAAATAAATAATAAAAAAAAAACTTTTGTCCATGCTGTTGATTATGAGGTAGGCTAAGTCTAGCGTCGACACTCTAAGTTGCACTACGTTTATGACCTCAATCCTGCTTTTGAAATGACTGTTTGAGGTGGATGAATTGAGCTGTTGTGAGATCAGAGCCTTCCCACACCTACAGGTTAAATCTCTAATTTATTACAGCTATACCACTGCCTGCCTATTCCACCAAAGTGTCCCAGAGTCATCGGGTCTTTTGAATGTAATATACAACAGACTTGCCAATTATAGTTTTTCTTTTTTCTAAATTTTACAGCCGCAGATGCCTGAAGAATTAACTCAACATAGCACCGCTTCTCACAATAGTTTTATTAGTCATTGACTCACCCGAGTATGTCATTCTCTTCAGTTCTTTGATGCAATGGAACCTCTGTGGGACAATGCAATGATGTAAAGACCGAATTACTGACAATAAAGGTTCAATGAAGCACACATCAGTGGACAAAGTCACTAGATTAATGTTTTTTATTGAATGATTAAAAACTCCCCTATCCGTGCAGAGCTTGAAATATCTCTCTTGAGTTATCTTATACCTTCTGTCTCGTCCAGATACACCAAGGAAACTTGGGAATGTTCTCAGATACTGTACGCTGGGTGTACATTAATCACAGCTACCCTAAATATCTATATTTTATAAAGGGTATAAGAGGCGTTGAGTTATTCGAAACTTGTTTTTCGCAGACCGCTAAAATAACCTAGTTTGAATTAACCCCTTAAGGACAATGGGTGGTCCCTAAACCCATTGAAAACAATGCATTTTGAGCCGGGCTTTGTCATTAAGGGGTTAAAAGAAATCTGATCTTGAATATTGTTACTGATTGAAATTTCATCAATTCATAGTCGGCATTTTCGACTTATTCTCCCAGCCCCATATATACCGATTAAGCAGCGGAAGCATCCATCACCCTAAATAATAGTCATAAAAGGAGAATTGCGAATTGTTTTTTTTTATTTGTCTTGCCTTTATTTCATAAAATAAAATATATTTTGATCTGATTTGATTGTTAAGACATCAGTCTTGTTTTACATTTTTTTTTTTTGTTCGAATTCTATTTCTTTTTTTTTTTTCTGCCACAATCACGTTCTCTAGAAAATAAATCAATGCCATAAATAGAATCTGAAATTGATAACGTTATATGCAGTGCTAGGGTAAACAGCCTTTATTTCATCCAAGATGACGATCTGTCTGAATACCATGGAAACTTTTTTTTATTTGATCGATCTCTATCTTGGTAACCTTTTGTAAGAATCGCTGTTCAAGGTAAATGTAGACACAATGAAGCTACTGTACTCAATTTGTGATATTTGACTTATGTTTTTTTTTTTCCTCCCCGACTGCAGTAAATGCAGTAAGCGCATAGATGTGAAAGTGATAAAGGTCCCTTGGGTTCTTCTGATTTGTTTTATTTATAGATGCTGACAAAAAAGCACAACTAACCTTTTGTATAAATACTCATGACCCCATGGAGATAAACCATTACCGTAGGCAGAAAATACAACCTCTATGGTCACTATTCTTATTAAAAACCATGACAACAAAAAAACGTTACACTAGTTCTTGGTTCAAAAAAAAATACGTTGAATTTTTTTCCTCTTGTTTTAAATTGTTTGAAAAGCCTATTTCGTATGGGTAAAAATAATATTTGAGTACCAAAATAGGACTCAATAGATAACAACTGCAACAATTCTAATACCTAAAAAAAAAAAAGTAACAACAAAATACATGTATCCATGACGGTGTCAGTTGTAATGGCTAAAATCCAATAGTGAGTATTAGTAAGGTTACCTGTGCTGGAAAACGATGCTCCCTACTTGAGCTGCCATACAACAAGCAACCCAGCAGAAAAATGGGAGTATAGTACTTGGCGTAGTCTTACCACTGGCCCAAATTGAAGAAATCCAAACTATACATTGATTGGTGAATATGTTTAAATAAACAAATCTTTTCAGCTCAGCTTTCCTAGCTTTACTGGGGTTAGAAATTGTAAATTAAACTCAGGGTTATTTAGATCACGAGCAATCATACAGTTTGCCAGGTTTAGCCGTAAGCAATTTAAGCCAGCCAACATGAACATGAAGAATTGAAAATGCTCATTTTGAGCTGTGGTGAGAGGTAGGATTTTGTAAACCCACATCTGATTGCTTAACATAAATATCAAACAAATGACCTGAAACTTCTGTAATGCTTAACCTTAAAAGCTTTTGCTGAGGGTTCTGAAGCATGTCCGCACCTTTTTCTTCTAAATATTTAGTAATGCTTTCTGCTGCTTCCTACAGTAGTTCATTGTAATATAACATCCTGCTGTCTCTAATTACTCCCCTGCTGGCTGATCACATGTATTGTGATCATCAATCGATCAGTGTGATCAGCACAGATAGATCAGGAGGAGAAGAAACAAAGTAAATAATAAAAAAAATATTAAGCGAAATATGAAATATAAAGAACATTTTTGAGAGCCCAATGATATTACCATGACATCCCTGGCATCAAAAATGTCCCCAGAAGGATCTCAAGCCACACAAAAAGGAAAAAAGGGCAAAATAATAAAAAATAAAAAAAAAAATATATATATATATATATATATATATATATATATATATATATATATAAAGAAAAAAACACTACCTCAGACCCCTTAAGCCAATAGTATTTAAACGTGTGTATTATAGGGTTATATGTAAATGACGGGTGTCATCCTCTTGGTCATAAAACATATGCAAAATATTTTCTTCTCTGTAGTATAGGAGGTTTTTTGAATCTATTATCACTAATAGTTATTTTATGTATTTCTATGATTTAAAAACGATTAACAAACATTTGGTAAAAATGACAAAAATAAAAAAAAAAACATTTATGATATGTAATATGTTGTAATTGAAAGCAATTAAATCCCCTAGTTGAACAACTACGAAATATTATAGCCCGCAAGACTGTAGCTCAGCACAATGTACTGATATATTTCATTGTATTTCCCCTGTATACCTGTACACTAGGGTACTACGATTCTTTCATTTCAATGATAATAAATTATCATAAATACACATTATTGGGCATTTAAGAATAAGATATTAATCTAATGGAACTAAAATGTTTTTTTCTGTGTTTTAATGTATTAACGTTAGGCATTCTATTATTTTATTTTAATGTATAATTTATTACAAGTCCCCCAACTGCATTACAAGAGAAATCATACAAAAATCATATTACAAAAAAATGTTCTTGGCTGTGCTGTGAGCAACGGTTAGAAATGCTGTATTTATATCCGGAATTCTCGGTGCCTATACAGCTGCAAAAGAAGGAAATTACAATTATAACCATTTTTAGTCTTTTCAAATATCCCCTCATCAATTTGTCTTCAAAACTACCCGATAATTTTGTTTCAAATTATGTGATTGGAATAGTCTAGACAATCTGTAAAGAAGAAAAGAAAAACAGGAAGCAAGCGTGCCAGAATAATAGTTTTTGGGGGAAAAAAGTAATAAATAGTAACAACTGTGTATCTTCGGAACTCATTATTCCTACTCAATGGGCCTTTAATGCTGGCTGTATTCTTGGTATAAGAAAAACAATCAGACCTGTGCCTTCAAATTTCAATATGTATTCTAAAGGAAATTGGAATAAGTTTCTCATTGCATCCTGCTGCACAGAACTCACTGGGAAGGGAAGTGAGAACAGGACTCCATAAATGAACAAACCTTTACACCACCCATGGAGAAAAACTTTTGGCAAGGCTGTTCCTTCTGGCAGGATACGCTGACAAAAAAAAATCACTGCCTTTCCCTCAGACTGCATTACAGGGCGTTATGTCAAAATGTACAAAGTCTCGTAACTAGATTTGAGTTTTGGAATGAATTGCAACAAGCTAAACCGTTGATGAATATGATAAATAGATATGTGGTCAACCAAGCCACAGGAGGTGACACCCAAGGGGGTCAAGCCATAAGTCACAACCGGGATAATAAAGGGTTAATTTTAAGTTGAGGTAGTAGGTCAAGGTGAAAATCTACCCCAAATCCAAATGTCAAAGCCAAGGGAATATCCAAGTGCATAGCCATATGCTAGACATCGGGTCACAGTTGGTCAACCATGGCCAGTCCTGGAACCTCCTGACTGAGAGAACCTTAATGGCCATTACAGGGAGTAAGAAGGAAGCCCATAATGTGGGATTGGCCAGTAAGGTAAATGACAATGACGACCTTTCCCAGGTCTATCCTTACCTGTGTCCTTACCAATATCCTTTACTGTATATGCTCTATACACATGACATGGACACACATATATGTTGCTTACTTTAATCTTTGGTTTATGTAGTGTACCGAACAATAAAATGTAGAATTTAGGAAGTTCAATAATTAATGATTTTGTGCCAATATGCTTTCTGCCTATAAACCATAATATATAATATTGCTGGCCCTCAGAGCTACGTAGCATTTTAAACACACTATGTTGATGCTCAAGGGAACAATTATGTTCAGAAGATGAGGCACTGCGTTCTTTAGCTTTTCTGAAACCCTGACATGTGATATGTTTTTTTTATAAACCACTTAGAACTGATGAGTTATGCCAAAAGGCGTTTCCTAGTTTTTCTTACATTTTAGTAAAAAAATAGGTCAGAAGAAAAAACTTTAGTGCTACAAAATTCTTACTAAGCAACTCACATTAATTTACAACTCACATTTAATTGATTGCATTCATTGATAAATGAGTGTTTTATATTGTTGATATATCTTTTTTATAGAATCATCTCATAATTGACCTAAAATAACGAATTCACTTTTTGTGAATTACATACATACATCTAAACACCCCTTTTTTGTTGTTTTCCACAAGACATGGCTTCAACCAGCCAACACACAAAGAAACATTTGGAACATTTAGGAATATAACTTATTTCTTATGAATGTTCTATTTTTTCACTTTGTTTTCCATACAATATCTTTCTTCGTTTTCGTGACATCTCCAGGGTTACATATGCAATCTCATATTTAACAACTTTCATACATATAAATCTTCAAATGGTTTATGTGTGGTGCGTGTTATTAAAACCGTTTATAATTTCTGATGTTTCTGCGCACACAGGTACATTTTTACTAATAGCCTAAAAGGTAAGGAGAGTTAAGGAGGACTCTGCTCAAACAAACTTTTGAGCAGAGTCCTTGTAGAGCTTGTAGAGTACCTAATGTCTGACATAAAATGATTATATAGCTATATTATATGTATTATACATCATGTCTATGAAGACCTACAAACAAAAAGTATAGTAAAATTTGGTAGGTTAACTTAAATTTTTTTTAACTATTTTACATAAATATGTACACTGAAAAAAGTTCTTGCTTCTTGTTTTGTAATTAAAAAAAAGTCATAACCTTGTTTTTATCAGTGTTGAACATTGCCAGCCATCTGAATAGTCTGCCCCCTTATTTTGCATCATGGTCTCAAATCATTTAAGCAATTTCCACTAATGACATAACTCATCATATTATTTTTAGCCCATTTAAGAAAATCATTTTGAAGCATACAATGTGACTTCAGCCAACCTACTCTGTTTAGTTTTCTATCCGCCGTAAAACCTCAAACCTTGTCTTATGTCTCGATGTTCTTATGACTTACCTGATCCATGTCTAAACACTCACTGTCCTAGCCTCCTTCTGCTACAAGGTTATTCTAATTTATTCTTATTCAACCAGGTTTATGGTGTGTTTTGTTTACTTGGTAAGAGCTTTTATATATTAAATATGTTATTGTCAAATATAAGGATGAAGACTCATTTAAATACAACCAACAATAATACATGTTCTTGTAAATGACACCATTTATTAGAATATGAAAATAATTTAATGGGTTTTAAATGCTTTAAAGTCCATTAAATTGTGATCTTGAGATTGTGAAGTTGTCAAATTATGTTTAGATGCCACATTAACATATTCCACCCAAACGCTTTACTTCTTAATTTCATCAATATGATGCAACAGAATTAATGACTTGAAGTCTGTCTTCCCATAATGCTTAGTTATTGATCATTCATAAAGAAAAAACCCTCAAACCTTTGCTTTCATTAGATACGGTAAACCTCATATTCTAATTGAAATAAAATGACAGTTAAATTAATCATTACTCCTGTGCACAGACACATTAAACTTTCAGCCGTAGCTCAGATGTTTCTATTAAAATGTTAGTGTGTGTGTGTGTGTACAGTATGTACAATACTGTGATCAGCATATAAAGGTGTTACATTGTAATTACTAAGAACCACAGATGAAAAACTCTTTAGTAGTAGAGCGTGGGACGTATTGATTAATGAAATGCAGTTCTATAAATCATCTTAACAGGCCAAAAACAAGAAATCTTTCATCTTGCTTAGCACATCTTAAAACAGATTACTCTCCGTAAACCTGATTACACTGTGGGATTGTGATTAGAAAAGAAAAAAAAAAAAAAAGTAAAACTGATGATGACAAAACATAATCTTGCAACCCCCCCTCCCTCCGTAGGATATTATTTAAAAAGATAACTGTGTTGTGTACATAAAACATTATTTGAAAATGACCTGCATTTTTCTGATGACTGCACTCAAGAATAAGAATAACTGCACAGATAGATGAAAGCACTATTATGGTTATTTGTATTTTATATGTAAATGATAGGAAGCAGTGTTTCTAAGCTCCTTCCTGATGCATGCAAGGACTTAACGAAGACAGGGAGGTTGCATTTTAGTTGGCTCTGCACCAGTTTACGCTTCTTCGCTGAACAGAACCTAAGGTCAGACTGATGAAGGTAGATGAAGGTGGCTTGCAAGCTTGTTCCCTTTACAGATCTATGGTCAGATATCTCCTACTGGCAAACTCATGATGGCTAGCTAGGCTCGGACCGGCCATCTGGTTCCACCTATATTTTAATGAACCCACTATAACATTAACCAGGTGATAGGGAATTAGGGGCATGAAACTGAAGCCCTTAAGGTTAACTGACTTCCCAACTGCACACAAAGAAGAGTGTGGAAGAGGAGATGCTTATTGCTCCCGCCCTAATAAATAAAATATACTAAAAATGCATTTATTTAAGGGACTTCAGCTTTATTTCCTCAATCCAAATATTTGCTGATGATAAAAAAAATACACCTTAAAAATAACGTATTCTTTTAATGGTGATCATTATTAATAGTCCATGGTTTTTTTTTCAGCGCCAACATGGACTTTTTATACAGTCCATACAACATTCAAAGGTTTTGACAAAACTAGAACTGACAGACTTATTAATTACTTACTAATTAGGTAAGAGGGCCCGGCTCATAATCTTACAATCTAGAGCATTTTCTTTTCTTTTTTTTTTATAAGCAAGCAGCTTGTAGACATTTTCCACGTTTTTTTATATTTGTTTTTAAGTCTTATAAATTAGGTCTGCTGCTGTATATTGTATAATTCTGTTCACTTTTGTTTATTTTCCCATAAAATTCTTGAGTGTCGGTCATATGGATGTCTGTTACATGGCCTGGCAACAAATGTGCCTGGAGATTTTCAGTAGAGACTATGGGTGCTCAGTCTTCTCAAACCCCCAACACAGACACACCGGGCTACGTCTGTCCTTCGAGCACAATTGTCTCTTTAACAAGCAGAGGTTTTACTAGACCTATAAACTGAGTTAAATCCCCACACATTGGACCATAATCTTTCAAGTGGGCAACCAAGATCTATTTAAAAAGCGCACATCAGGAATTTACAATAAAACAAACTGTAACATGAAATGTATTTTATGGACAAAAAAATTCCAAAAGTGCTCCTTACCCCCAGGAAAAATCTTGACTTTTGACCTGTAACTATTTCTGCAATTGCATAGAACCTGATGGCTTATACTCGACACTTTAGCGTAATGTCATCATGCTACGGAATCTGCTGGTGCTTTATAAATAAAGGTAATGTACGTAATCAGTGCTTTCTGAAGATTCCGATTGTAAGCTTTCAAGCAGGGTCCTCTTTACCTGATGTATTAGTTTGTCTTAGTCTTCCAGTTCTAGTTTTGCTTGCCTTTTGAATGCAGGGTCTGTAAGAAGAACCGTGTACCTTGCATATAAATAACAGAAATAATAATAACTTACTGCCTTTTCAACTCTTATCAACTCAACTGGGCTGCATTCAGGTGGATCGGATTTGAGGGTTATTCAATGCTGGCGTAAATGTCAGTTGGCAGAAGTAAATAATATAACTCGACTTCAGTCCAACTCACTGCCAACTCACATTCACTTACATTTTCGAGAACAGACTGATGGACAGGTTGACCGAATCACGTTGGTTACAAACTTGCAATGTAGATTAATGTCAGTGGGGCAATTCTCATCATGACAATATGTTACACAAAAAAGGGAATATCTGTGGGGTTTATTCACTAAAAGCTGGAGCTTGCCAGTGAGCTACGGCATTACGCAAGACTGATCTCAGTGCAGGCCCTGCATAATGTGTGATTAAATAAGATTTATCAAAAGGGCCAGCTTTTTCCTAGAGAAGCCTGACAGGGGTTAACCCTCATTACATTTAGTTATAGAGCACCAACCGACAATGGGGAGAGTTACAACTAACAATAAGATTAACATACAGAAAGACATAATGGTAAAGTAGGGGAAGAGGGAACTCTCATTGCTAGCTTGCAATTTATATATATTGACCTCAGTGGGTTGAAGCTGCAACTCTCCTGCAAACTCTGCTTTAGTAGACCTTTGTCATCTGGCAAATACATTTGGTTCAAAGCATGCATTCCATTGGGTTGCAAACATTTTCTGGGTTGTAAAATTACAGATGAGGATTTCACGGTACTGGAAAACGTTTGAATTTAATTTTTAGACAAGTTGAGTCGGCGCTGGATGCCTTTATTTTTAGTTTTCTCTTGGTATGACCCTTCTGTGTCTGCAACAGAATGTTTTAATTTTGAATAGGCTACTACTGTGTAATATTTAAATGTAAACTCTGGAGAGCTATAGAAAGTTTAACTGGCAGATTAGTTTATATAAAAAAAAAAAAACTTTAGTGATCTAGAAATCTCCTACTGAACCCCTCTTACTGCAGCGTGAGATACACTGATACATTAGATACACTGGGGTGAAATAATTATTAATTGTTAAAGTTTATAGAATGATGGCCTGTTGTTGTAGTGCTGAGTGACAAGTGGTTATTCAACCTCTTGGCTACAAGGCAGATGCACATCATTGACCATGATGACATCTCCAAGGTGGCACACTCAGGTGGAATCCAAAGCCTGGGACTGAACTGCATGAGAACAGGTAGTGTACATAGACTGCTCAGAGGGTAATCCTCTGGTCACACATATCAGATGGCCAGACAAGCCATGGTCGGCATACCAGGAGCCCGGAAGCAATGTGAGATTGGCACAACACAGTAAGTCTAGCAATGGCGGTTATTGGGAACCACACAGGTAAGACTCAAACTTAGACAGAATGAAGTCAGAGAACAGAGTAAGTCGGTGTGAGAACAGGAGGACCAAAGAACAACAGAGGACTGACACCAAGATTACAGAGACTTAAGAACAGCAGAAACTTGGGATACTGGAACATAAAGGTACAGGAACAATACAAGCCAAGGGAACTGGGGCTCAGGAACGGGGAATGCAAGATTAGTACCAACAGGATTCTAGTGATCTTTAAATGACAGGCTGAACGGGGACATAAGTTGGCTGATGGGCTAATGGTTGCTAAGTGTCTCAGCACAAAGTGGAGTATGAGGTATAATATACCAAGCAGACCCAGAGGTAGTACACCTAGCATGTAAACACTGAGGCCTACGTTTCAAGGCTTGGGTGAGAATGACACTTCATGTCCTACTGATATTTATTATGTAACTGAGCATAGAAGGTATTTTGAAAAGATAATGTATTTAATTTATATTAAAAAATGTTGCTATTTACATATATGTGTTAAGGTAAAAAACACCCAAACCCTGCAAACATTCTGAGTTTCTAGAAAGAGAGGGAATGTTTTGTTACTCCTTTTCTTCTGATTTACAGAGGTGACAAAGACTGAATAAGCTTTCATATATAAGAAAAGCAGAACAGATAGACTAATAGGCATTTCTCAAAACTGACAGATAGTCACTCGCACAACGGAGTGCCAGCTTATGCTCTAATTACACCTCAGTGAAATCTACGCATTTATTTTGGGGATTTTTTTGGTAACTAAAACAATAAACCGACACATTTTTAATTTCTAAAAAAAAATCCCCAAATCCCCTTATTTCATTAAGAACATCCCGTTTACATGAAATGACTCCCCGTAGAACATACAGTTTTGAATGAGCCAGGGCCGGCCCTATAATGGGGCAGACTGGGGCAATTGCCCCAGGCGGCACTTTAGAAGGGGCGGCACTTTGCCGCCCCAAGCGCTTTTTTTTTTTTTTTTTTGAAGCGGAGGAGAGAGAGAGGGGCACCGAGTGGTTTTCGCTTACCCGCTCGGCGCCCCTCTCTCCTCTGCGGCGAGTCTCCCTGTTCGGTCCCGGTGCCGGCTTGTAATGCAGAGCGCCGGAAGTGACGTCAATTTCCGGCGCTCAGCATTACAAGCCGGCACCGTGGCAGAGCAGGGAGACTCGCCGCAGGACTGTTTAAAGGTAAGTACCGGGGGGGGGATCGTAGATTATGGCGTCGTCGGCGAAGTTTAAAATGCCGCCCCCCCCCCCCGGCGGGGGGCGGCATTTTAAACTTCGCACCAGGCGGCGTTAAGTCTTCGGCCGGCCCTGGAATGAGCAATAACTTTTACAAAAATATACAGGTAAAAGAATGAATATACAGCGAGTCCCGGTTTTACATAGATGCATCACAATTTCATTTAATGCATATTTAATAATATTGTTTACAAGAACCACAATCATTAACACCATTAAGTGTCATTTACAACTGGCACATGAATAATCACTAAAGAACTGGAAAAAAAAGATAGTGAGAATGTATCCTGAAAAATATGTACCGTGTACACAAGGTCATATCTAATGAGGAATAATACAAAGTGTTTTGCCTCTTTCCCCCAAGTGAATTATACAAATAGCTGTATGAACATATGTTCGGCATCGTTTCGCACTTGCTGTTACTTTATAAGCAGCTATAAATATTGCTTGCACATACCTGTCTGTTGGTGCATATTGCTAAAGCAAACATCACACTTTTCCCCAAGTAACCTTATCTTCCAAAATGTAATGATGTACCAGAAAATAACCAGGGGTTAATCAGAATGAAAGTTTGTGCAGCTGCATTATTTAGATTTATGAAAGTAAATTTAATATGGCGGAGCGTCTCAAAAGATAGAATAATCGCTTTCCCACCGTTTGTTTAGTGGGTACAGGCGGATTAGGTTTAAAGTTAGTTTTGCCCACTCTCATCCAAACCCCCACTATTTTTTTTTATTATTATTATTATTATTATTATTTTTTGTTATTTTATTATTTTATTTAATTTTTTTTATACAAAATTCTACATAAGTGATTTAAGAATTTTGGTTTTGGTTGTGTCATTTCGATGAGTACAAGATAATGTTCTAAGCATTTCACCCACATAATATCCACACAATTCTTGAGGATTGGCCTCTAAAATACATAGTGGCATTGGAGAGATGAAATGTTCAGCCATCCTGCGAGCTCACACATTGGTAGATAAAGTCCACAGCATCAGCATATACTGACCTAGGGGCAGCAATCTCTCAGCAGAAAAGATGGGGATGGATCTTCTTGTTGGGTATCACTTTCAGTGCGACTGTTCAATGGCCCAGTTAGGGAGGTCAAAAGTCTTCCTTGTAATGGATAGATAAAGTGGTCTCAGTGGTATGTTGTGGGGGGTGGCTGGCATGTTGCCCTGGATCAGGACTTTTGATCCCTTAAACTTCTTGGAATGCCACTCTGGACCCTCCTTTGATCGGAAGGACCCTCTTTTGATTGGAACTGCTGAACAGTATAGTACAACCTGTACTGCTATTATTGCCTCTATATCCTGCTATATAACATATTATAAGCAATGTTATCAGAATTGGGAGAAAAAAAATACTTGGGGGACTTATATCTAAAATTGGGCTTTTTCATTTAATTCTGCAGTACTTTGGGAAAAAAACATTGACAAGTGGAAAAGGAGGTGATAAAAGGCAGTTTTTGACCCATATTTGCTGAAATAACACGTACCTTGTAAGCACTCATCACAAGGCTGGTGATATATACATCAGCAGAAACTCACACGAGGGAATACGTTTTTATCCCAGGTGTGAATGTCGTACTGTCAGAGATGGGTGAGTTTTCTTTGGCTAGTTCAAGTTCCAAAGTTTACATGCCGTATATATCTTACCTGAAGCTTAGCTTTAAAGAAATGATATATGATTCAACCGCTCTTATGTGTTTTATTACCAAAAAGGCTTCTAACTTTACTCATCGGATGAAAAGATATATCATCATTATCTGTTATATGATTATGTGAACATGTGTTAATTATATGTTTTAGGCATGATACTCAATGCTTGTTTAGACAGTTTTTCAGAAAAATAAATGGTGGATTCGACGATATAATTATACATTGTAATTATTTGAAAGCACAAGACGTAATTGGCAACGGCCTTAACAGACCACACTTGAAGGGAATGGAACATTAAGCATGTGTATTGTTTATCTCTTTATTTACAGGTAATTACATTGATGACGTTTCTCTGTACACGGGTCAAGCCTGGGATTCGGTATAGGCTCGGTTTTGTTCTTTTCAATAGCTTTTGCGATGCTTTTAGACCACTCACAATAGATTACATTTGTTATATGAGCAGACTACATCTAAAGACCTAAGAGATTAAAGTGAGTTAATGTAAACTGACCTATTTTAGAGTATGTGCTCTTTCATACGGGAACAGCGAGGAGGATGTTTTACAAGAAGTCACTACGAGATGATTAACAATGCACTTTCTATATAGCACAGAGAAAGTAGCACAAAAGCTGGTTTTATGAGGACCATTTACTATCTGACCAGGTTTTTGTGGGATGTTCAGCTTGTCATGGTGCGTGAGGAAATAAATATATTGCATGTGCTTTAATAAGTAGATATTGAGAAATCTTAACCTAATTTTCTTTTATAGAGCAAGAGTTGATATATGGACGAACATTTTGTCCTCATCCACCTACTTCAAACCATCTTTGGTCTAATGAGGTTATACCTCAATGGGCAGAAAGACCTGAGGACGTAGGGTAATCTTCATTCCTGGACATTCACTAACATGTAACCCATCCCAATTCGGCAACTAAATTATAGGGTCATTGAGTATTGAAAAAAAATCTAAAAATAAAGTAATTGTTAACTGTCCTGGTTGGTGGAAGCCCACTAGCAACGCCTGTGGAGTTCCAATGTATTTCAGGTTTGGCCTGCCATGAATTACCATTAGGAGTTAATATGGCGGTAATTTATACAGCTTTGCCTATGTCTAGCATTCCAAAAATGAAACATTGGTCTTGGAGGTACTGACATTCAGTCTCAGCAAAGTCGTCAATGGCCCTTACTGTAACTATGAACCTGAACCACCTCAGTTGTCCTGTACCCTATTATTTCTCATTAACGTAGGCCCACCTACCGTAACATACTTACCAGAGTGAATGCTCACTGGGGATTTTGGTATTCGATCTTTGTGCTGTTAGCCCTCTTAAATTAGTTAAAAGAATTATAATAGAACATGTCATATAGTTTTGAACTAAGGACAACTAGCTGACGTGCCTGAAAATAATGATAGGTGTCCCATCGAAAAAGCGCACAGTAAGCAGGAATTTAATTGGGTACAGAATACATCCACACATACTGTAGGTACTTTTACACATAAACTTTTAATGTCCCACATTAGAGTTTTGATGTATCTCGTGGGTATAGGAAATACATGCTGAATTAGCTTTATTATAATGTTTGGTGTGAGAGATAGTAAGTAGGATAGTAGAATGAAATGTTTAGCAGCTCCAAATAATACCAACAAGCATGTTCCCAATGCTTAACTGAATCACCATAAATATTTATTATGTCTTATTGAAGCTGACAAAACATTTTATGTATTCTCTGTCTTGCCAGGGATTAGCTTCACAAGCAAACATTTCATGTGGATCTAATAAGAAGCATCCAATAAACTGGAACATCAAGAACTGTCAGCTGAGATAGTGACGTATGTTATGGAGATCGTGTGTACAACATTCTATTTATCTTAAAATTAATCTCTGACTTAGTGTTTAGTGATAGGGGTTATGCTGCACTACCGTCAATGTCTGGCTCAATGTATAGTGATGGGAGCTATGCTGTACTATATATGTTTGTTAACTGCTATTTATTTAAGTGAATTTATTTTTTCAGATTTCTGTTTTTTTCCTGTTGACATACAGTTTACAAATTTGTGAAACAAATAAGTATCTTTGAAGCCTCCCATAAAATAGTCTCTCTGGAACCCTCTGAAAAAGCCACTCCCTCCTATCATTGGTGGTGCGCCCCTCATATCACCACCTGAATGCATGCATTTGCATTATGCCTTTGTGTGTCTATACATATAAGTACAGCAACACAATGACAAGCAGTTTCCAGGACATTTGTAAAGATTTTTATCCTGGCTTATCTGATAGGTAGTTGCTTTTGTCTGCACAGTCTGTTGGCTGTTATAACATTGATGATACCCCCCCACCCCCAGCTTTGCCTATGGTTCCCTTCTTTTCCGATTAAATATGATTCCTGTACATGATACTATCTGGAGTTTTCAAGTCCATGGATGAATTTTAAAAAGTAAAAAAATATATATAGATATATATATAAACAATATATATATTCCAGAGATGGCTGCTTGTAACAATGTTGCCCCAGGGCCCCACCTGACTCTGATCCACCTGTCCATATGACTTATCGAGCAAAAAAACAAGGCACAAAATGTTCACACAGGAGAAAACAAACCTTTTTCATCGTGTGTTAGCAAAACAATTAAGAAAAGGTCACATTACTAGTACACCAACAAAAACAATACTAAGATGTTAATTCAGTGGGAAATGATCTAATTACACGCACCTTTTTTTTACAGAAAAGCTGAAAAATGTGAAGAATTGACGTTAAAAATTCAATGAAGTGATTGTATGCCTTTTCCATTTGAATGCACATTTTATGCCACAAAAGGTTGTGTTGCCTTTTTTTCTACTGTCTAAATGGTATTTAGAACACTTGTTAGGAGGAGGTTTTGGCTAGAAGACCAAATAGCTAAAATAAAAACTTACAATCTAACTTGGCAATTGTAGCTAAAGGGAGTCTCCAAATGGCATACACGGAAAATCTGTGATTTGAAAACGATCTATTTGCCATAAGAATAAGTTGTAATGAGATATTCATTTTAACTGCGGCAGCAAAAAAAGTATATAAAATGATGCTTTTGTTGAAAAATGACAGTGTGTATTCTGAAACATCTCCGTTTTTGTTAAGAAATGAAAGCTCTCTCCAATAAATGGCCTATTGACTGAAATATTTCATTTTTAACAGTTTGAGTTTCATGTTAATAATTTAACAGACTTGAATAAGGAACCTCTGAGCCCAAGACACTCGGCACACATGCCTTGACTGTAGCCATGAGGATTTTGCAGTTAAGCCACCTAAAAGTTTTGAATTCAAGAAAGAATGTTACTAATTAGCTTGAAGGACTTCATACTCAATATTAGTGGGCCTGGCTATTTCTTGACATAAGCAAAAATCGAGTTGATTTTACAGAAACAAAGGTGAAATGAGATTTAAATGCAATGCATGTGCTCTGAATAAGAAGGACCATTATCATTTGCTGGTTTTATGTCTGGAGCTTACCAAGAGTCAGGACCTACAAGACTCCAGTTACAGTAGACAGTCTCTTCCACCCCCAAGCGCGTTTGAGCCTCTTGTGGGTCCTGACACTCGGTAAGTAACCATAAGGAGATATAGGGAATGCTTGAAAATCGCCATCTGTAACAGGAACAGGCAAGCACACAAAACAAACATAAATAAAAATATAGACATACAGGATTAGTAACAAAAACAAGCATAGCTGATGAAAGAGTTGGGGTTCAGCCACACGTGATGGCCAAGACACCATGATACCTACCTATAACCACGTCCTAACATTTATAAAATAAAACTAACATGAGACTGACACACATAAAATACAGGAACTAGCCTAGGACTGTATGATAACTATTGGAGATTCCGTCACATCTTATGGCCATAGTATGCTTAGCCCACCACTACGCCAAAGTACTCCAATGACGGTGGGTCCTAACGCTAAGCCCTGCTGACAGTGATACGAAACAAACCAAACATGAAACCCAAACACATAGCACTGAGACATACCTTTAGACTGAAGACTGAGACAAACAGAACACACAGGTGGGGCTCACCTTATAAAGGAAACAGAGCTAAAGCAAAGACCAAGACTGGAAGCAAGGAATCGAAGGTACAAGATAGAGCATAGGGAAATCCAGGAACGGATTACTGCAAAGGGAGGAAAACCGTAGCAAGACTAGAGAAAATATAGCAAGGCAAGGTAAACTAAAGACATGCAGCTTCGCACCCCGGATGGGGCCTGACAAAAGTGTCTCTTTTACTAAGAGGCAGGATTGGCCCTACCATAAAGACAAGCCAGGAGGCTGCCAGGGGAGATGACATGGGGGGTGACAATTGTCCGAGGACACAGTAGAATGTTTGAGCTCTTAGTTGACAGTAGCACTGGACATGTGGAAATAACATTACACGTAGAACACATACTTCTCAAAGCTAAAACTATATGTGACACTAACACCATATACTGTATGTTTTCCATAAAGATACGTGAACACAGAGAGAGGACATTTCACTGTTAAAATTAATATTCATAAAAAAGGTCAGATTCTCAAGTGATGACAGGAAATCTGACAGGTCCTTGGACCCGTCTGTCTATTATATGCAGGAAAGACAAGCTTTCAAAGCAGGAGAACGTCTGCAAAAACAACCCCAAGTACGTGAACGAAAGGTCAACATTTCTCTGGTGCTGGAAATGTATATTTTTTTTAGTAAAGCATGTGGTTCAAATAGCTTCACAACACATATTTGTTACAAAGGAAAAGCATTGTCAAGTCTAACTCTTGTGTTTACAAAGTATTGCAGGTATACTCTACTAGGGTTATAAAAACTACTTGAACATTAAATTCTTGTTCAAGGAGACACACTCACACACATATATTAACTGTATATCTATATTAACCATCTCTGTGGGTTGTAGTTAGTTTCATGTTAACTTTTATTCTTTGTTTTATTTTCAAAAGATTTATAATTGATAACGTTATTCATTAAACTACAACCACTGAATGCTGGGTTTTTGATTTTGTAGGTCAGTGTATTTTTTTTTAAATAGATATTCTTATCTTTGTGCCTTCTTTCACCTTTTATAGCTATGCTATATATATATATATATATATATATATATATGTGTGTGTGTGTGTTTGCATTTTTTGCCTTCTAGTCCCGCTTTAGTGACACTTGTCACTGCCTGATGCAGATTGTGAGCTTCGTCATGCGCTGTGGCCGCTCCAGTGACCAGTGGGAATTGGAATGTAGCAAGCCAGAAAATTGAATCAGCTATAAATTGTTTCACAGGGGAAAAAAACCCAGATTTTTTTAAAAATAAATACAAAATA
Source organism: Spea bombifrons (assembly GCF_027358695.1). Classification (NCBI taxonomy): domain Eukaryota; kingdom Metazoa; phylum Chordata; class Amphibia; order Anura; family Pelobatidae; genus Spea; species Spea bombifrons. Next base: position 10,812,097 of record NC_071088.1, read on the forward strand.
AGTCAAGCAAAAAAGAGAAAACATACTGTATGTGCATTTTACGGAAATCATTAACCACGTGTATGTTAAAGACTCATGTGTGTATTTTAAATGTATTATTCTTAATACTTATATAAAAAAAAGGTATGGCAGACATAGATTATCACATCTATTTCAATTAATGTTTCATAAATCATTATTTTAATATAGTAAGCTGCCTGGTTTGAGTAAAAAGTTATTTTAAGTACTTTGGTTATCTACTAACTCTCAGTTTCTGCATTTTTTAATAATACACTTCTCAGTCAAGCAAAACAACCACTTTTATGTCTCTATTCTGCAACAAGAACTCTCTCTCTCGATCTCAATCAACGCAAAGTTTCCTAGAGTCTCCTGTTGGTGGATGGGGATTTCCACCAGCCTACGTAGAGTCCACCTTAACGGAACTCCTAAGACAAGTCTTAATTATGGCTTATTGAGCTCATGTTGGCACACAAAGAGCCAAAAACCTCTTTTACATACTCCTTTGATCATCTCCAGCATCCATGTGGATCATCATTAGGACTTTCCTTATGTTGCAAGAGAGTCAGGCAACTATTAGGCCAGGTAGCCCACCAGTTGTCGCCATTCTCATCAATAAAAATTCACCTAACCACAAATAACACATTTGCAGAAACCCAAGCCAAAGCCCTCAAAATCTCAGCATTTACCAAAACACCGAAAAGGTAGAACCATTATCAAAGTACTTTTTAAGTTTAAAAAAACTGTACAGATTTCTTTTGATAATACTTCCATTTCTTTTCTTAAAACCAATTTAAATATTCACCATACCCCCAAAATTCTATTCATTTACTTGTAATTACATCATGAATTTTAACATGAAGAGGAATTTTAGCAGATGTGCTTGTGCTTCCCACTTCTATTTTAAGCTACAAGAAGAAATATTCCCAGAGCGGAAATACATTAAATAAATTAAAGACTTGTGTTAAGGTTAACTATAGACAATATGAATAAGGCAAGTTACTATCCTGTGGATTGTGAACTGTCGCTCTAAGCCCCACATTTTAAGGTTCTATACACTGATAAACCCATTTCCTACTCTTTACTTTTTACGCCTATACCGAGGGAGCAGCTATTGTAACTTCCTGTTCATAGGACATCATCACGTTATGATGTAAGAACTTATGATGTCAGTTGGTTAGCTCACATTTTGCTTCGATATATTAACATTTTACCACGCATATTTGCTTTTCTTTATGTTATAAATCTTAATTGCATTTTCTCTTCTGTATATAAAAACCAAGACCCATCAAGATCACACCTTTTGCACAGAAAGAGTTAATGAATGACAGCAAATGGATGGGTGGAGGGGCAAGGGTCGTGGCAGCAGCTTTCAAGGATTTAGTAAAAATACAGAAGGGAAATGTGCGTCAGACAGAAAGATGTGCCAAAATGTGAAGCCATTCTATGGACCTGAAAATTGGCAAGCTCAGAGGAAACAAAAGAAAATTAAGAGGGTGGTGGATAGAAGAAACGATCTATCAGCAGGTATGGTAAAGGTTAATTAGCAGGAAAAGGGTGTAAAAAAATAAAGCTTTCTATAGCTTTTGCGTCAAATGTGGCCTGAGGGCTAAAGAAACACCTTTCATCTAAGCATTGTTCACCATAAATGCTAACTGAATGTAGAGATTGGATCTTGTCTAGAGCCATAATGTCCTCCAGATGGATCCTTGCCATCCATGATTCCTGATTTCCCTTTTTTGAGACCTCCGGTTCTCTAGTACCCACACCCGAGACGGAGAATTAACTTGTGGGGAGGATGATTGTACTCGAGTAACTACAATCCCAGGCCCTGGTGTGGTCTACTCGTGATCTTCTCAATAGATTCTATCAAGATTGACGTATCTTCTGTCTTTACTGTTCTTTGATTCCCAATCCACATGTAATTAACAAAAGTCTTATTCGTTCATAGATAGCAAAGTATTTTAACTTAATAGTAAATAGCGCATACAATAAGGAACTTTTTAAAAAATGCTCTTAAATGGCTCTTAAAATACAAGACATTAAACACGTCTTCCTAATTCCCATGTCGTACTGAAGAAAGCTATTATCAGAATTTTCACATTTGACACAGATTTCTAAGATTCACACCAATCTTGTCTGCCTTTGAAATAAGCGATTGCCCAACATGCAATGTGTTACACTGTTAATTTGATTATTATACGTGCGAAAATGTAAGTCGCCGTACACATTTTTTCATCAGTTCAATATCAAAACTCATGAAGACACTTCCAAACTTTTTAAGAACGCCGACAAACTTAAAGTTCAGTGCGAAACAAAAATACTTTTTTTTCCACCCAACCGGCCAAAGGTTTGTATACCCGATTAATGAATGGCTTCCACGGAGGTGAGGAGTAAAGTGCGATCGAATGTGTCTTGTGAGTGATAAAAAGATTTAGAACATCCATTCTCTTTTGTCCCCCCGCCCCCCGGTTTGATCAAATTTCAAAGTATAAAGATTACAGAAAGAGTCAACTGTCACTTGATGTCTCAGGAATATGTGTTTAATCACCGCGAATCCAAATAGCTTCCTGTGCAGTCTCAGACACAATAAATAATGGGTTTATTTAAAATCAGTGGAGCAAGATAAGAAAACATGAAAACACTGCAATGAATATAACAGCTAGAGAATGCCGCATGGCGCGAACAAAAAAATCTTTGACCACATCTTCACAAACCGCTCATTGCAGATGTTTTATGGGGCTTGTCAGTTAGCGTCACCAACATTACCTTAATCATTTTAACTAAGCGGAGGCTTTTTTTTTAATTATTATTCTTTTTAACAATAGGAATTATAGTATAATTTTATAACTACCAAAAAGAGTCGAACGATTAGAGGAATTTATATAATTTGAAGACATTTTTCAACAAAATTGTTGATGTGTATTTATTTTAATCTAGAATATCCATTTAATGTAAAAATTTATTTAGAATCTTTTGGTTTATTAACGAAATGATTATGACTTTTGTAGACTGAGTAGTTTGAGTACTAAGGGCTTTACAGAAAACTTTAAAGGTACACTCCATACCTTCTATGTACTTTATCCCTTATTTTATTTTTTCATAGAGAGCTTTACAAATACATAGAGAGATTCCAGCATTAGGCTTGATTCCCTTCCCCAAGCTCCTGTCACGTGCAGAAGACATGTTTGGACAGGCTCAAGACTACGCAAGGTATTAATGGTCAGCCAGCTCCAGCCATTAGGTCTGATTAGACCAGTGTCACCCAAACCACTAACCATTACCATATTTACCCCCAAACAACTTACCAGTGCCATCTTTGTCTAAAGCACCATGTTGGTGACATATTTTCCCCGAAGCAGCAACTTCTCGTTACTGATTGGCTGCTTATAACAGCCAAGACTATTGGGAATCTCAGAATAATGTTTTTCATCAAAGCCAATGCTTATCAAAGTATTTACTAGTATTTAAGTATGCTTTCATGTTTAGTGAGTGTGTTTGGGGCAATAGACTGTCCATTTAATTTTTTTTATAGCAGACTACATCAGTGTTAATTTGAGTGTTCATAACATTGGTGTAACTGCAAGTGTTGCTTGTTCCTGTCTCCTGTCATTCAAAATTGTTTAGAAAAGGCCCTTCCGACCTGGACTGCTCTGTCGCGTGACCCCGGGGTGCCCGCACCGCCTGTGAGCAGCCGGATATGAAGCTGAAGCAGAGTGAGAGGTAAGCAGGGACGGTGGGATTTTTTTATTTTGTTGTACAGTGAAGGAAAAAATTATTTGATCCCCTGCCGATTTTGTACGTTTGCCCACTGACAAAGACATGATCAGTCTATAATTTTAATGGTAGGTTTATTTGAACCATGAGAGACAGAATAACAAAATAAGTTATACATTGATTTGCATTAAACTCAGTGAAATAAGTATTTGATCCCCTATTTAATCAGCAAGATGTCTGACTTCCGGGTGTCTTTTATACAGGTAACGAGCTGAGGTTAGGAGCACTCTCTTAATCTGTATAAAAGACACCTGTCCACAGAAGTAATCAATCAATCAGATTCCAAACTCTCCACCATGGCCAAGACCAAAGAGCTTTCCAAGGATGTCAGGTACAAGATTGTAGACCTACACAAGACCATCGCCAAGCAGCTTGGTGAGAAGGTGACAACAGTTGGTGCGTATCTGTAGCTGAATCTCATTTTTAGCTTTATTGACAGCTGGTTCTTGTCATTAAAAAGATCAATGAGTTAAAGCTAAAGTCACCCACAAGACTAGTCGGGATTAAAATAAGGTTGCAATTTGCACCTGTCCATTGTGTTCAAGGTCTTAACCACTTGGCTATGCTGATAAATAGCTTTGGTTTCCTACCCCAGAACTCTCTGTTTTTTCTTGACCTGTGAGAATCGGTTCTTACCAGATTTTATGCTTTGGTTGCACCACACACATACACATACATTATGCTGTTCCACTTCCACTTCTCTAAGAAACAAGCACTTTAGGTACGACACCTTAAGCACTTCTTTAAATCTCTCATTTGAATTCTGGTGGCTCTGGTCTGTTTGTGTTGTTTTCCTTCTAATTTCCCTCTTGAGCCTACTTTGGTAAAATTGCACCTTCTAAAAGAAATGACAGCCACTAACAGGAGTGGGGATTGAACCCATGTGGACATTTGTCCATTGAAACTCAAGTGTAACGCCTTAACCGCTTGGCCATCCAGGTAACAAACATGTGTTTGCCTCAGTTACAACATTATGCTTCAAAGTCCTCTACTTCGGTAACATTGCACCTTCTTAGGGGGATGGCAGCCACCTCCAGGAGCAGGGCTCGAAACCAAGCAGACAGTTGTCCATTAGGATCTTAAGTCCAACGCCTTAACCACTCGGCCATCCTGGTGACACGCAGATGTGTTCTTCAGTCACAACATAATGCTTCAGTCCTCTACTTTGGTAACATTGCACCTTCTAAAAGAAATGACAGCCACTACCAGGATTGGGGTTCTGAATCCACGCGGACATTCATCCATTAAGATCTTAAGTGCAACGCCTTAACCACTCAGCCATCCAGGTAAAACATGCGTGTTTTCCTCAGTTACATTATGCTTGAAAGTCCTGTACTTTGCTAAAACTGCACCTTCTAAAATTAACGACTGCCACTACCAGGAGCGGGGTTCGAACTCACGCGGACATTTGTCCATTGGCTCTTAAGTCCAACGCCTTAACCACTCGGCCATCCTGGTGACATACTGAGATTTTTTATCATTTACCACATTATGCTGTTCCACTTTCACTTCTCTAAAAAGCAAGGACTTCAAGTGCAACAATTTAAGCACCTCTCCTTTGAATTCTGGTTGCTGGGTCTGTCTGTGTTGATTTCCTTCTAATTTCCCTCTTCGGCCAACTTCAAAGTCCTCTACTTTGGTAACATTGCACCTTCGAAAAAAAATGACAGCCACTACCAGGAGTGGGGTTCGAACCCACGCGGACATTTGTCCATTGGATCTTAAGCCCAACGCCTTAACCACTCGGCCATCCTGGTAACATGCTGGGGTTTGTTTCATTTACCACATTATGCTGTTCCACTTTCACTTCTCTAAAAAGTGAGCACTCCAAGTGCAACAATTTAAGCACCTATCCTTTGAATTCTGGTTGCTGGGTCTGTCTGTGTTGATTTCCTTCTAATTTCCCTCTTCAGCAAACTTCAAAGTCCTCTACTTTGGTAACATTGCACCTTCTAAAATAAATGGCAGCCACTAACTGGAGTGGGGATTGAACCCACACGGACATTTGTGCATTGGATCTTCAGTGCAAAACCTTAACCACTCGGCAATCCAGGTAACAAACATGTATTTTCCTCAGTTTCCTACTTTGGCAACATTGCACCTTCTAAAGAGGACGGCAGCCACTACCAGGAGCGGGGTAGGAACCCACACAGACATTAGTCCATTGGTACTTAAGTCCAATGCCTTAACCACTCGCCCATCCTGGTGACATGCAGATGTGTTCTTCAGTTACAACATTATGCTTCAAAGTCCAATACTTTGGTAACATTGCTCCTTCTAAAAGCGGAGGCAGCCAATACCAGGATTGGGGTTCAAACTCACGCGGACATTCATCCATTAGGATCTTACGTGCAACGCCTTAACCTTAACCGCCATCCAGGTAAAACGTGTATTTCCCTCAGTTACATTATGCTTGAAAGTCCTCTACTTTGCTAAAATTGCACCTTCTAGAAGGGATGACAGGCATTACCAGGAGCAGGGTTCAAATCCACGCAGATATTTGTCCATTGGATCTCAAGTCCAACACTTCAACCACTCGGCCATCCTGGTGGCATGCTGAAGTGTTTCTCATTTACCACATTATGCCGTTCCACTTTCACTTCTCTAAAAACCAAACACTTCAAGTGCAACAATTTAAGCACCTCTTCTTTGAATTCTGGTTGCTGGGTCTGTCTGTGTTGATTTCCTTCTAATTTCCCTCTTCAGCCAACTTCAAGGTCCTCTTCTTTGGTAACATTACATCTTTTAACACAGACAGCAGGCACTACCAGGAGTGGGGTTCGAACCCACGTGGACATTTGTCCATTGGATCTTAAGTCCAACGCCTTAACCACTCGGCCATCCTGGTGACACAAAGATGTGTTCTTCAGTTACAACATTATGCTTCAAAGTCCACTACTTTGGTAACATTGCATCTTCTGAAAGCAAAGTCAGCCACTACCAGGATTGGCATTCAAACCCAAGCTGACATGCATCTATTGGATCTTAAGTGCAACACCTTAACCACTCGGCCATCCAGGTAAAACATGCATGTTTTCCTCATTTACAACATTATGCTTAAAAGTCCTCTACTTTGCTAAAATTGCACCTTTTAAAAGTGCCGACAGCCACTACTAGGAGTGGGGATCGAGCCCACGCGGACATTTGTCCATTGGATCTTAGGTCCAATGCCTTAGCCACACGGCCATCCTGGTGATGGCTCTAGTGTTTTTCATTTATCACATTATGCTGTTCCACTTTCACTTCTCTAAAAAATGAGCACTCCAAGTGCAACAATTTAAGCACCTCTTCTTTGAATTCTGGTTGCTGGGTCTGTCTGTGTTGATTTCCTTCTAATTTCCCTCTTCAGCCAACTTTAAAGTCCTCTACTTTGGTAACAGTGCACCTTCTAAAAGTGCCGACTGCCACTACCAGGAGAGGGGTTCGAACCCACGCAGACGTTTATCCATTGGATCTTAAGTGCAAAGCCTTAACCGGTCGGCCATACAGGTAACAAGCCTGTAGAGTCCTCAATTACAACATTATGCTTCAAAGTCTTCTACTTTGCTAAAATTGCACCTTCTAAAAGTGCCGATTGCCACTGCCAGGAGAGGGGTTCGAACCCACGCAGACATTTGTCCATTGGATCTTAAGACCAACGCCTTAACCACTTGGCCATCCTGATGATAACTATGGTTTCCTTCATTTACCACATTATGCTGTTCCACTTTCACTTCTCTAAAAAATGAGCACTCCAAGTGCAACAATTTAAGCACCTCTCCTTTGAATTCTGGTTGCTGGGTCTGTGTTGATTTCCTTCTAATTTCTCTCTTCAGCCAACTTCAAAGTCCTCTACTTTGGTAACATTGCACCTTCTAAAAGAAACGGCAGCCACTAACTGGAGCGGGGATCAAACCCACGTGGACATTTGTCTATAAGGATCTTAAGTGCAAAGCCTTAACCGCTCAGCCATACAGGTAACGAATGCATCGATTCCTCAATTACAACATTATGCTTCAAAGTCCTCTACTTTGCTAAAATTGAAACTTCTAAAAGTGCCGACCATCACTACCAGGAGTGGGGTTCGAACCCACGTGGACATTTGTCCATTGGATCTTAAGTCCAACGCCTTAACCACTCACCCATCCTGGTAACATGCTGGGGATTTTATCATTTACCACATTATGCTGTTCCACTTTCACTTCTCTAAAAAATGAGCACTCCAAGTGCAACAATTTAAGCACCTCTTCTTTGAATTCTGGTTGCTGGGTCTGTCTGTGTTGATTTCCTTCTAATTTCCCTCTTCAGGCAACGTCCTCTACTTTGGTAACATTGCACCTTCTAAAAGAAACGGCAGCCACTGACTGGAGTGGGGATGGAACCCACGCGGACATTTGTGCATTGGATCTTAAGTGCAAAGCCTTAACCACTCGGCCATACAGGTAACAAACATGCGGATTCCTCAATTACAACATTATGCTTCAAAGTCCTCTACTTTGCTAAAACTGCACCTTTTAAGGGTGCCAACTGCCACTACCAGGAGCGGGGTTCGAACCCACGTGGACATTTGTCCATTGGATCTTAAGTCCAACGCCTTAACCACTCGGCCATCCTGGTAACATGCTGGGGTTTTTCTCATTTACCACATTATGCTGTTCTACTTTCACTTCTCTAAAAAGTGAGCACTCCAAGTGCAACAATTTAAGCACCTCTCCTTTGAATTCTGGTTGCTGGGTCTGTCTGTGTTGATTTCCTTCTAATTTCCCTCTTCAGCCAACTTCAAAGTCCTCTACTTTGGTAACATTGCACCTTCTAAAAGCAATGGCAGCCACTACCAGGAGCGGGGTTCGAACCCACGCGGACATTTGTCCATTGGATCTTAAGTCCAACGCCTTAACCACTCAGCCATCCTGGTAACATGCTGGGGTTTTTCTCATTTACCACATTATTCTGTTCCACTTTCACTTCTCTAAAAAGTGAGCACTCCAAGTGCAACAATTTAAGCACCTCTCCTTTGAATTCTGGTTGCTCTGGTCTGTTTGTGTTGTTTTCCTTTTAATTTCCCTCTTGAGCCTACTTTGGTAACATTGCACCTTCTCAAGGAGATGGCAGGCACTAGTAGGAGTGGGGTTGGAACCCACGTAGACATTTGAGTTTCTCCTTCTATACCAGTATGCCTTAAATTACCATACTTGGTACTTTGCATTGATTTAAACTGAAAACGAAAAAAGCCACAACTCCCTGCTTTCTCCATGGTCCAATGATTTGCGCCACTGGAATAATTGGTAGCTATGGCAGGATTCTGCGTATCCTCTCAAGGGATATATGACGACTGGACTGTCCCTTTAACATGTGTTAATGTTTTGTCACTTCTGTATATTGTCAGTGTTAATATAATTCTTAATATTCTCTCGCTCCTTCAGCATTATGGAATCTGCAGGATTTTGCACGAAAAGTTTCAGCTTCGATCTTAGGCTATGTGCATTGATAGTTTGCTATCACTATTGATTTTTTCCATTTTGCATTTGCCCTGAACTGACTCCTTTGAAGAAAACAAACGGGATAGAAACAAATCATGGTAGAACTAATTTTACATGACCTTGCGAAATGTGTTGTGTAACGTGAGTTTCCCCTGGAAGACAGTTTTCTTATAGGTGGGTCTATAACGATAATACAGAAATGAAAGGAATGCCCTAAAATCATGCAAACTGCATATGTCATCACAGGACAAGGATGTTAACATAGAAACATACTTTATCATCACATAACAATCAATGAACTCAGCTAAGCCCACTGGCCAAAAATATATGCAAATTGTTGCCATAATTATCCATGCACAATAGTAACATGCCTATGTCGGACATTCTAGACATTCTTTTCATAATAATTAACTGAAGACGTTCCAGAGGAATGAAAAACATGTCAATGTCAATCAAAAGTTTATTGTGAAATTGATTTGTGAACGATTATATACGGTATATATTATATATATATATATATATATATATATAATATATACCGTATATTATATATTATATATATATATATATATATATATATATATACCGTATATATATATATATATATATATATATATATATATATATATATATATATATATATATATATATATATAAAATGCTTAAAATTGAATATTTTCATGTATTTGTTACCAATTCAAAATCTGGTGAGCAGATTAAAAGTGCGAGAATTTCTATTGATAAAGGTGGTGGCAGAATGGGATTGTGACCAATCAGCCGCTCTTTATGTATCAGATGAATACAGGCTACAATTGTGTATTCCCTGAAAAAATAATTTCTGACATCATGGAAGAATTATTTCAGGCTATTGGCTTTTCAAGCTTTTGGTAAAGTGACATATTAAACAGGTTCACCCATATTATATTGTGGCTGATGCTATGCCACTGATTTTTTCTAAGATATTTGGATAAAAATGTATACAGCCACCCAGGATGTATATATATACACTTAAGGGGTTAGAACACCATTATCTCCTGCACCCTGTAGGAACACTGGCTATCATGTACTTTTATCAGTTTCAATGACCTACCTCAAGGTTCTACAATCAGAGATGGTGAGGAGGTGTCTGTTCAGCCACATTCTAAGAAGTCTCAGCCCAGTAATTGAGATCATCCAAGTAAACATTTCTCATCAATAATAATAATTAAGGGACACACTATCTGTCATCTGGCAGCTTGCTCTGCAGGAATACCAAAGCATTAGAGAACATGCCTAAAAAATGCAGGAGGTGCCTTCAGCCACACAGCACATTTTATACACCCCAACTAACTGCAGATCTATGGGTGAAAGATTCTTTGGGTTCAGCCCAAAAGCCTTGCATTTCCTGTCCCATGACTTATATATATATAATATATATGTGTGGGGATTACAACTCACACTAAGCTCAGCCAGTCAAATACTGAAAGGGGATGTATTGCACAAAAACTGGTGGTGAGTGAGATTCTAACTCCAGTGTATCACAGATAGCCCCATGCTGGCTGTGCATGATGGGAGTTGCAGTCCCAAAATGGCCAACCCCCAAAAAAAGAAGAGCTTTGGTTGAGGATACTCAGAGTGGTACTCCAGCTCCAGTAGCGTGCCAGGTGCCAGTTACACAATGTACCGGGCCGGGGAGTCTTAGGAAACCCAGTGCCCTGTAAACATCACCCAGGACAAGACATGTAAAGCCTATGACGGGCTCGGTGAGAGTCAGCTGTTAGTCAGGACACTTGTGAAATAGCGGGATGCTGCCGGTTACTGGCAAAGAATGAGAAGAAAATCCGCTTTCCTTTTCGCCAAACAAGTAAGACTTTCCTAGTGGGGGTGGCGCTGCTTCCCCTTTAGGAGGCAGCCTCTCTCATTGAAAATGGCATTCCGGTATAAATGCATTGTTCCACCTCCTCATCTGCACATCTCTCCCTCTCGTCTCTGCTTGTTCACATCCACCGGCAAAGGGAGAAAACTACAAACCGTCTTTGGTGCGACTTCAGTCCGGAGCCCGGACTCTCCGAGACAGATCTCTGCTCCTGCGCCTGGACGCAATCCGCTCTGCCCTTCTCTCCCGGATAAGGCGAAGAGAGGATTCCAACCGGATCGCAAAGAGGAGGACGAAGGGGTTAACTCACCCCAACAGCTGTGTGATCCTTGTGTGTAATCCCGTGTTTATTACCGGCTGGAGATTCCGCGTCTGATGTTGGAGAAGAAAAAAAGTCATCTAAAAGCTGCTGTCTGAAAAGAAGGAGGAAAAAAGTTTATACCGGTTCCTGCTTCTCATCCCAGACCAGTTTGATTTCTTGCTGCTGTCCAGTTTGCAGGCAGATAATGCTGCTGTCCGGCTTGGTGCTGGTGGCCGTTGTGTTTCAAGTTGCAGCTTCTCTGCTCAATAACCGGACTGCAGATTCCACGCTTGGAGATCCACCTGCCCATGATAAGCATCACCATGGTGGGGAGCACCAGAGAAGAAGTGGCATAGTGCAGAATATTGACCAGATCTATGCCGGGGGTGGGAAAGTGGGGTATATTCTCTATGCAGATGGAAAGAAGTTCATCCTGGACTTGGAAAGAGATGATATGCTCCTCTCCCCCCACTTCAGCACCAGGTACCTGGGACGTCTGCATCCTCAGCATCGCCTGCATAAGCATTGTTTCTACAGGGGGACAGTGGACTCCAGCCCCCAGTCCCTGGCTGTGTTTCACCTGTGTGGGGGACTGGATGGTTATTTTGCAGTAAAACACGCACATTATACCATTAAACCTCTAATCAAGGGGAAGGCATGGGCAGGGCAGGTGTACAGAGATGGATCTGAAAGGGTTCTTCATGTGTTTATTAAGGACCGCTTCAGTTTTGAGACTTTACCTTCCAGATCCAACTGTGAGACGCATGGCTTTGGCAGAAAAACCCACAAGCATGGAAAAGGATCCAACAAGCATCACAGAAAAGACCAGAAAACCCAAGAGAACTCACAGAAAACCAACCAGACATCCTCACCCACAGAACCCAACCTTCAGGAAACATTTTTGCAGAAAACCACATTGAAGACACGCCAGAGGAGATCCATATCTAAGTCAAGATATGTGGAACTCCTCTTGGTAGCTGATGAGTCCATGGCCAAGAAGTACGGAAAGGAACTCCACTATTATCTGTTGACTTTGGCATCTATCGCTTCCAAGCATTACAGCCATCCAAGTATTGAAAACCACATCCGCTTGGCAGTGGTGAAGGTGGTGATGGTGACTGACAAAGAGAAGGGTCCTGAGGTGAGCAAGAACGCAGCTACTACCTTGAGGAACTTCTGCAAGTGGCAACATCAACACAACCAACTGGATGACGAGCATGATCATCATTATGATGCTGCTATCCTCTTCACCAGGGAGGTAGGTCAATGTTCTACTATTACCTGCCATGCTATCTGCATTCAATTGAGTGCCAGGAGGATTTTAATCCAACTGTGGTGTCCAAAGGGTTAAAGAACCGTGCATTCCCCATTCATTTTGCTCCATGCATTCTGAAACTTTTTTTTTATAACCAATACACTTTGATTGTGTGTTTGTTGAATGTTGCTAAACCTTACTCACCCATGATGGATGGTTCAGCAGGAGATGATACCCTCACCCTCTTCTTCTGTTACCCAAAGGGTTAATCCCCATATCCTTTATCTCAGCCACTGTGCTTCATAAAGCATTTACACTTTTGGGTTATTAGTAACTTTTTTGTTTGTTACATCCCACAGTATCTTTCTCATGTGCTGTCAAAACATATTTATTGTAGCCTCTGACAAGGATTTCATTATACAGCTTCTTCACACTGATGTCTCTCTTCACTGACAGCCAGTCTCTTTATTTTCATCACATACCTATCTAGTCAGCATTCTGCATTGGGATACAATATATCAGAGATAAAACTATGATAAAAAATATATATATATATATATATATATATATATATATATATATAACTGATGTATTTCTTTACACCATTCCTCTTTGGAATTAAGACCTACATTCCTTCCACATCAGGAGCCTTGGGCTACTGGTTACTGTGAGAGTGTCTGATGATCTCTGCCATATCATCTTTATTACCAGTCTTTTCTTCAAAGAAATATGTGTCAGTTCAGTGCAGAGTTATGTAATAGGCCAGGGAATAAAACTGTTAAAAGATGATCCACTGCAGTCCTGGAATTCAGTTATTATTATTATTATTATTATTATTATTATTATTATTATTATTATCATTATTATTTCACACTTATATAGAGAAATGTTCATGTATTGTCATAAGAAAAGAATAAAAAATACATAATGTAAGATATGCCATGTATATCTTATACACACACACACACACACACACACATATATATATAATAAATAAATATAATATATATGTTTTATTATTAGTTATACATATATATTTATTTATTATTATTATAATTTGTATTATTAATATTACTGTATATATATATATATATATATATATATATATAAACATTATACATTATTCCCTGCACCTTCAAATATTTGGAGAAAAAAAGCAAAGCAAAATAATGATGATGTTTCATGCGAAACAAATAGTGCTATATTTATGTTGTATTGTTTAAGATGGTCCGGCTTCTTTGCTTATTTTTGGCAACTCATACATCGCCTGGGGTCACCGTGAGTATTTTATATCTGAGTAGCGCAGGTTGGGTGGAGGAGGGGCTGTAAATGTCAGAGCTGCAGCTGAAAGTTTAAACAAGGCCCAGGAGAATTTCTTCAGCTGGTTGATTTTTTTTTATTTTTTTTTGGATGGCTGTTTTATATTTAAGAGGGCGCCCCGAGCCGTAGGAAAAGGCGTGGGTAATGTTGTGGTTGGTGGGTAGGACTTGAGAATGAGAAACGTATCCAGAGATCTGCATCAAAGTTGTGTTAACCCTTTACAAAGACGATTATTCAGCAAGGCTTACGTTTCTGGGATGATGCCTGGGCATGATGAGAGTTATAGTCCTAGAGCACCCAGGGGCCTGATCAGATCTGTCTTTAAGGATATCCATGATTTAGAACAGGTGTGTTTTTGCTGGCCCAGACATTCTGGCTGTGTCCTGTGGCAATGCACTGCTAATCCTTAAGGCGCTTCAAGAATTAAACCATCTTTGACAGGTTTCACAGCATAATCCGCACACTTATATATGGACAGGTTTAGAGCTACCAACTGGCATATTTCTGAACTGTAGGGTATAGACTGTGTGTCAGCTACTGTTCAGGCTATGGGGAGAAATAACTTAAGCAGCTGCAGAACCCCTTGCTTAGTAAATTAGGGCTTCATCGCCTGAATCGGTTTATTTCATGCAATGTGCGTTTGCTGCTATTCCCATTCACATCCCAAGAAGCCAAGAAGTTCTGTTGCAGCTCTCGGCATCACCCATGGTGGCTCACATTCTAAATCATGCACTAGATTGTAGCTTGTAAGCAGTGTCTTCTTTAGCTAATGTATGGGTTCAACTGGGGTATTTATAGCCGGCGCTGCCCAAGGCAGTGCCACCTGCTACCCATCCACACAGCTGGGCATTGGGGTATTATGTTGTATCCCAGAGCTCAGAGCGGAAGCGGAAGGAAACTGTAGAGGAGTCCATAGTGTTAATGGGTCGGTTGGGGAGATCAGTGATCTCCCTTTTACCCGACCCATTGAGTAGTGGCGTTACAGGGATGATAAGATGATCAGGTTCCATGATCATCTTGGTGCCTTGGTCCAGAATACACCGCTGACCAGTTCGTCTTGCTCTGTCAATGCTATTTGTGTCATACCCTATGACCGTATGTATTGTGCTGCGTAAATCATTGATGCTATATAAATAAAAGATAATAATAATCCGGTGAAGAACGGTGTGATCCCCAACCAGAAGAACAAGACACTATTCTTGCCTAAATCTAGAGGGTCAGAGGTTTGTAGGGAAGTTTTACCCTGAGAGGGTGGTAGATAAATGGAACAGCCTCTCATCAGATGTGGTAAGGGCTACTACAGTGAGGGAATTAGAACATTCATGGAATAGAAATAAAAGGAATACGGAATCTAAGATCGGAAAAATGGTCAGACTAGACCTCCGAATGGCTCTTCTCTGCTGTCAAATTCTGTGTTTCTATGTTTCTATGTACCAGCACTAGACGAAAACTGTCAGTTTTCAACAGCATCCGTTTCCTCTTGTTATTCCTTTTATGTCGGAGGTTTCATGCCAGTTTCTTGGTGTATAAATGCATTTCCACATCAGACACTTGGAAAAAATGTCTCTGGAATGTTTGGTGGAAAGCACTCTTCCAGATGGCATGACTCGCGTAACGGGAAATGCTGATGGCGGTGGGCACTGTTTGGCTTTTCTTGCACATGTGCATAATTCCTGCAGTCATTAGACGCCGATTCCCACAGCAAAGATGACATTTTACAACCCAAGCAAAACCCCAGTGCTATTAATAGCTCACGGTGAGATTTCTCCGCCGCGCTTCCCTTATTTCATCCGATTAAGGCACTATTTCTGTCCGCAGGGACATATTTTTAGAAACATTTCTTACCTATTTCTTGCAGATCTGCTGGTCTGTTTTATCTATCATAAGGCACGTGTTTTATAGATGAAAATCTGCTGCCAATACAAGCTCGCTGTTTATATCACCTTTTCACTATAATATCTGCTTTTGTTATCGCCGCATAGAACACTGGCCTTCGCCTACAATAACGTAAGTAGAAGCATATGTCATAGAGATCGCATCCAAGTTCCTGGACCCCATGAGAGGTCAGTTTCCTATGGAAGGTAGGGTCATAACAATGAGGCAACATGTGTGGAATCTGAAATAATAATGTATGAAAAGTGATATTTATACCCCAAATAGTTTGCCTGGGATAACCTTTCATTTAATATTAACACCAAGTATCCAGATACATGCAGCCAAAATAAAAGAAACCTTAAATGGAAATTCCATTGTTCCAGATGGAATCCCAAACAAAGAATGTATATAATATATATACAGACATATATGTCCCCCTCAGCATACCAAGACATTTTGGACAAGGCTATGCTTCCAACTTGTGGGAACTGTTTGGGGAAGGACATTTTCTGTCCCAGTATGACTGCGCCCCAGTGCACAATGCAAGGTCCTCAAAGACATGGTTGGATGAGTTTGGTGTGGAAGAACTTGACCGGCCGCACAGAGCCCTGATCTCAACTTCATCGAACACCTTTGGGATGAACTGGAATGGAGACTGAGAACCAGGCCTTCTCATCCAACATCAGTGCCTGACATCACAAATGCTCTACCGGATGAATGGGCCAAAATTCCAACAAAAAATCTCCAAAATCTTGAGGAAAGCCTTCCCAGAAGAGTGGAAGCTGTTATAGCTGCAAGGGTGGGGGTGGGGGCACAACTACATATGAATGTCTATGTATTTAGAATACAAGTGTCACTGTTGGTGTAATGCTCAGATGTCCCAATACTTTTGTCCATATTGTGCAGGGGTGTCCAACCTGCGGCCATTCAGCTGCTGCAGGACTACATCTCCCATACTCCTCAGCCAGCCCCTTAGCTGAAAGAGCATTATGGGAGATGTACTCCTACAGCAGCTGGAGGGCCGCAGGTTGGACATCCGCTCGGCTGACTAAGTGGTGAGGGGATTCTTCAGAACACCTTAAACCTTAGCGGCCGACTATGAAAATGTAAAGGGACCTCTGAGCTATCATATGCATTAGCGTGCATCACGGAGGAGCGTCTCTTTAAGGGAAAATAAAATGACATATTCCTCTAAATATCTCTGCAGTTTTTTTTGTGTGAAATATAAAAGGAGAAACCCAATATCGCTGCCCAACTTTTGCAAATGTGTTTGGAATGCATAAACTTTGTTGCTAAGCAACAAGACGCCGCGCTACCACCTTGCTGTGTTATGACGGGCTTTGATCGCTGGAGTCCTGTCTCGTGGAATGGCTTGTTTATGCCGTATGAGGCATACATGCGAGGTACTTTTTCCATTTCTGTTTACTAGCTGAGGCTGCTTTGAACTTCATGTGTATGTGTTAGCGGAATAATATTTACATTTCATCTGTCAGGGTAGTACCTCTCGCAAGCAGTCGGTAATTCTGAAATGCAGTGAAAGTATGCGCTAAGCGAGCACAGGCCAATGTAGATTTGGTGGCCGGCAGGAAAACATTTCATTTTGTCAGAAATACTACCCACAATGCCCTGCGGTGTCATGTTGGCGGCTCGCCAAGCAGCCCAGCCTTATGTACATATATGAGGCCGTTGCTAATGATGTCACATACATTATGTCAAAGTTATGCAGGAATATTCCTTAAGGACCAAAACGCGGAAGATTCCAAGCCAGAGCTAAGAAAGCTGCTCCACCTTATGTGCATTTTGGATTGAAAGCCTGGCTGAGGATAATGAGAGTAATACAACTGCTATAGCCCTGCACGCACCTTCTCACCCTCACCTCATTTCAAGATGGTTGGACTGCAGCTTCCACCATTCACTACTAACATATCTGAGAACTTTCTAAATGAGCTGACCCTGAGACTCTTGGACTATTAACCCTTTATAGCCCATCGTGAAAATGCAACTCCCCAAATGTATAACCAAATGGCTATAATACCAATGGAAACCTTGACTTGTCATTATTTAAGATACACTTAATTGAGTCACCTGCATTCAAGCAGGAATAACAACCATAACATACTGGGAGCAAAAGCACCCATTGGGAGTCTGCCCTCTTACCCTGAGACTGGGGCAAAAAAATCTGAGACTCGGTGTTTAAACCTGAGAGTTCCCAGGTATGACTACTAAATGTAGTCTAGCTGAGGATGATGAGAGTCATAGTATAACTACAACCAAAGTTATGCAGGTTTCATACAAAGCTGTTATAATCTAAAGACCGAATGCCGGTTATGTTAATCGATATAATTGCATGTAGACATAAAAAAAAAAGAATAAAGTAAAATATACAAAGGAGCTTTTATTAACTATTCCAATCAATACAAACAGTTAGAACCCATAAATATGCACAGCATTATACCAATGCACAAGGCATGCTAAAATTACACTGTGTAAGGGAGTCGTTTAGGTCAATATCGATAGTTTATGTGAATGCATTCTGTATAAATCAAATGACTAAGCAAGTTCTCGGGGTATTCTGAGAGCAGTTGGTTTGTTATCACGTCCTATGCTACTTATTAAAATTACCAGCCTAACATATCAAAGAACAGCCAGGCCAGCGACGAAGTAGAGCAAGCCCAACAGGGATGGATTTGTAGGGACACAGACAGACCCCGTTTCTGATGTATGGTCAGTAATGGTAGAGGGAGCTTCTCAAATGTTCTCATGTAACACAAGGGGCCAGTAAGAAGCTTCTTTTGTACTCCGTTTACAGTTAGTAAGGATGGAAGGTGCATGGAATCAGTCCATAAGTGTGCATCGATGTCTGTATGAATGCATGCCCTTGTGCCTTTTACTGTAAGTGGCTGTATACCTGTGTGTGTGCATGAATGAACGTTATATCTATGTATATCATGACGTGCATAGACCTCTTTGTACTCTGATGGATACTTGGCCATGTTTGGACATCCAGCCCCTGTAATAATGTTGCCCCACCTGATCTTGATTCACCCCCTGCTCTAATCTGTCATCAAAGTCTACGCTATGCTTCTGGTAAGAAAGAAGAGATCATAATTGTATCTGGAAACACCTTGTACAGTAATGAAGAATATATTGTTTCAGTAAATGATATCGAGTATTCATTTACAATACAATGTGACAGTGTCATTATATTCATATTCAGCAACATTCGGAAGGACCTTGTTATTAATATGTTGCTATATTTGCTTCTCTTGAATTATTGTACAATTTTAATACGACTGCGTTTTTCTATCATATATTGTGCGTTGATGGACATTGCATTAGCCAGTGTAGTAGCTGCATTGTTGTTATGAGCTCACAGCAGTGATCAAAAATAATGAAGCAATTGTGTTCCTTCTGTATGTGAATTAATCATTCATTTTCAATATTTTGTGTCATGCCTGTAGAATGGTAGCAGCATGTTTTAAACAATACATCTCACTATTGCTGCGAGAGACTCTAATTAATTTTTGCCCTTGTAATAGTTCTGTGAATTTGTTTCTACAAGAACCTTGTTTCCTACAAGGGTTCGGGGCCAGTACGGGGAAGACAAGGCGGCACCTTGAGATTTCCGGCCGCCTGATGATGGCCTTGTGGCCGAGGGCTGGGTAAGAGTGGTTGCAGGTTATGTTTTAAGCTCCCGCAGTGTTTAAGGAGATAGAGCCTTTAATGTTGTGTCACTGGTAGTCTGATTTCCATGGCTTTGTGGGGGGAACAGATAAAGTCTGGATTTGGCTCTTCAATTCTTTGGAGAGTGACTTTAACTGTGTTGGTCCTTCTTGGGTTGTATGCAACCCAACTGCACCATGGTTGAACTTGTGATGTAATTGCCTCTGGACGGACTAACAATCCACTGTTTTTCCACGCTGCTCACTACAATCCAGGTCTGTCGCACACTGAGTCCCCATTGATGTGTCCAGGACTTGGGTCAGGACATGAACTTTGGGACACAAGAAACAGCTGAGTTGAGGACAATTTCCTGTTGATTTCATTTGCTTGACCTCAAATACACTTGTCCCTTGCCTCTGAAACACAAAGTTACGTACCTTCTATTATTTCATAACACTAAACTTAACACATGCATCTGCTTTTAAGAGAATGTGAAAAGACATTAAGAAAGAACGTTCCTTGGAATCTATTTCTCATCGTTACTAGAAAAATGCTTGTGTTTTTTCAGCTCTTCTGATTTGGGGTATAAAAGCTAAAATTCTCTGCCTCGAGGGTAATGTTTTAATTTAACCAAGGATAAAGTGTAAATAAGAAAGGCATAGTAACCAATAAAAGGAATTAAAGGGCATTAGTATAGGCTCCGTCATAGTGAAGTAATACGAGAGGTAGATCGAATTACAACACGGGGTAACGCTCCATTTGGCAGCAGATCAGAAAGAGCTCTGAGTTTTATCAACACATATTATCTTTCCCATCTTAGAATTTTGATATAGTTTTACACCATTTCCATGGTATTATACTTTTTCATGTGTCTCAATCAAAGTCTGGCATCCTTGTGCCTTTTGATTAGCTGTCAATTGGTGATGTAAGTAATACCTTTACAAGTCTTCTGCAATCTGCGAATACATCTAAGTGTCCCTAATCCGCAGTCACCTTGGTGATTTACTTTATTGTGGAAAGAATTAACATGCGCAATATGTGTGAGTTCTCATTTTATCCTGTATAGGAAAAGTAGCATATCAAACACAAGACAATTTTGTGATGAAAAAGCAAGTTATCTTGGAAAAAAAAGTTCAATAGACTGGTTGACCTGTAAATTCACTAGAAGGTTACCAGGACTTTCAGAATTATTTTAAATCAAAAGTGGACAAAGCCTTTCTCTTATTCGGCGTCTTTAACGGCCTATTTTAAGAGATTAAATATAGATTATAGATTTATAGATTTTACAAATAACCCTATATATATATCCTATCGGGCTAAATGCATTGAATTTAAGCCAATGTTTGGAGGGTCTCAGATACCTGCCCATGGCTAGAGATTTACTTTTGGCCAAATATTTTTGAAATGCTCATGAGACGTAGATGTGTCACATACCACATCCCTCTCAGATATGTATTTGCACATTCCATGAACCCAAAATGAGAAGAAAAAAAAACATCCTTTATGTTTGCCAGGTTTTTTTGAATGGAATCTCATCATGTACAAAGTGACTACTAATCTCATTGACATGACTGCACTTATACGCTTATTTGCTGTAGGATTATCATGTGGATGGGAGTTGCGGGGTTAACAGGGTCATGCTCTCTCATTCGGTTATCAGACATGCATGGAGTAGCTCTCCAGCAGTTTCAGCTATATCTCCTAGGTTCCTGGCTGAATATAATGGTAATTCTAGCAAAAGCAGGAGAGCCATTTGATGTTTGTACGTACCATATATATACGGTATATATTGAATAACTTTCTCTTAATAAAGGGAAATCTCATCTGTGTTTTCTACAAATAAACTGTCACATGATGCTTACCCTGAGCAAACCATGAAAAATAGATTCATTAAATTGGAGTAATTTTATGTCCCCTTAAGCACACCTTCTCTCCATCTCCTTTGTTTAAATGCTGGAGCATCAACATCCTTTTGCTACTACTTCATACAATACAACCTTGCTCCCTGTCATGCCTACCACAAGTGATCTTTTTATGGCATTTAACCTCTTGGAAGGTATTGATAAGGAGTTATTGAAAAGCAGCAATATCCTGGAATATTATAGACCATGGGATACAGACAGCTCCCAGACAATCTGCCACCACCCCCAATCATTCAGGAAGGTAAATGTCCAGGTCATTGTAGAACAGGGTCTATGTTTTCATAACATTTAGATCCAAACCAATGACAGGTGGACCAGATAATGTTAATAATGTATCTTATGTAAAATATGGCTTTCTAAGAACAAATTATGCCATACAAAAACCATGATGGGTTGTGAATGACTGTTTTGTAAGGTTCACACTAGCAGGTATTTTATATACTTTCCTGGGAACTATGAACCTAACATATTGTATGGGTTCTTAGTGAAACCAGTGATGGCCTCTGCGGTTGGGATCCACTACTAAAGTAGAACTGTAGTACTAGAGTTTTAAATGTTTATGTGATGGTACAAAAGCTTTATTCAAGACCTTTGGACCATAATACCTATGTCCTTGTTAGACAAATAATTGGTAGAGACTAATACAGTAAGATAATTAAAATATGTATGGGATATTCATATGTCTCCTGAATATAACACAAAATCAAGGACTGATTAAGACCTGAGTCTTACATCAGGAACATGGACAGACTAGCTGGCCCAAATTGATTATATGCACATTTTTTTTCTATTACTGTAGACAAGTGGAAAACATCCCTTCCCAGAAAAAAAAGAAAAAGAATGACATAAACATTCCTAAAAATAAAACAAAAAATAACATCCTTCCCTACCATGTAAAATTATTTCATTGCAACTTTATAGATCCTTTTGGGGAAGTGACATGACTTGGAAAAACAAGAATGTTCTTAGTAATAATGTTTTAAACTTCTTTTCAACTGACATGGTGTACAAAGAATTTTACAGGCACAATTAGTCCCTGACCGAAAAAGCGTAAAATCAGATTTTGCATGCCAGGGGCGCAACGAAGAAACTATTCTGACATTGCAGTGAAGTGGCTGTTAAAATGAGGCTCTTTCTTCTTGCCCAAATCAAAGCTCTCCTTATCACTAAGTTGCAGTATTCTTGAAATTCTCAAGGTGATACGTTTGAAAGCGCATGAACATGCGATGTGTTGAGTAAGTGGATTATCACAAATACGAGTTACTGTTATAAAGTCATGTATATTAATGCACCACCAATTAGGTTGCTGCAGATAGAGTTCTAATCACTTAAATCCAGCTAACCATCCAAGTAAGATATAGCTGATGGACTCGCTCCAATGTTATGTTTGTTAAACAGGAGTACTGTTGTCAAACTTCATTCTTCTATCATTGTAGGAGAACTACCAGCAATGTCCAAACATGCAGTTCTAGCTATAATTATTGAACTTGTGTATTTTAGTTATTTATACCCTTATTGTTTTTCATTTATTCCCCCCCCCGAGTTGTTTATGGATATGTTTAATAATTTAAACAGAAAACTCATTGTGACTCTTATCTAATCCATCGGACCAAGTTGTAGGCGACACTATGGTTCCATTGGTGTCCATATACTTAAGACTCCTGCCTTCAAATGTTCCAAAGTAGGTAAATGCCTGGAACCTGTTATCCTTGGAGGACCATAACACAGGTGTTGAACGCATCCTGCGTGTATGTAAAAGGTGTCAACAGTCTTGAATTTTCAGAGACAGTCTCAGCTACTGAGTTTATGTCCAAGCTGTTGGCTTGCCTAGCATATGCCCTTGTTTTGGGGATTGCTAGCAGAACTGGGTGTAAACACAGAATCTTGGTGAGAGGAAGAAGGAGAAAAAATATGAGGGCTATAATATGGGGATATAATCTTTAATTATGGGGAAACAGCTTATTGATCCAAGAAGGAATCTGACTGCCGTTTTGGGGTCAAGAAGGAATTTTTTTCCCTGGTTAGTGCAAAATTGGAAAGAGCGAAACCGGGGTTTTTTGCCTTCTTTTGGATCAACAGCAACAAATTAACAGATATAGGAAAGGCTGAACTTGATGGACGCATGTCTTTTTTCAGCCTATGTAACTATGTAACTATGAGGGCTGTAGAAGGAACCAATTGCTCTGCTTCCTCGCTAAATGACCAGGAACTAACATGACATTTAGGACCTAGGCTTGATGACACCCAAGCCAGTTAAAGTAGCAAAATGACATAAGGAATGAATTGTAGAGCATTTTGTTGTTGCTGATAGTATTAATTCCATGTGGGCATATCATACCACTGTGTACGGCCACAAGGATTCATGAACACCTGCACCTGTTATTATCATGCTATTGCTGAATCGTTGATTTAAAATTGCTAGAGAGACCCATTTTTATCCTCTCCATGCATATTCCGTGCCCATTTCCAGACTGGGGTACTTAATAAATTAGTACTGAATACCAAATACTTAATGAAAATAGGGTATCCACCAAAATAATGCAGCATCCAGCACTGTCCAGACCCGTGCTACGCATGTACGATGGATTTTGCCATATGGCCACCTTCGTATTACCATACCTGGGAATGTAGTGAATTAAATTTTTTCCTTGTTATACCTATGAAAAATGGCATCTTAAAAACTGTCGCTTAAGCTTGTTTTTTTTTGATAAGTAATTATATGTACCTTCTTCTAAGGGCACAAATATACACGTAAGGATGAAAAAGGTCAGATTTTGTTGAGATGTTCATTAAAACACATATCGTACATTTTTTATCCAGTGGAATCTGCTACCAATTTTGTTGTATTCCCAGAGGTCTGTTCTTACAGAAAAAGCATACTTTTTATAGGCTTATAAACTAGACAGATTTACCTTTTTAATACATCTTGTTCAAAGACCTTATAAAGCCCAACATCTTTTTACTCATCTATAACCTTACTCCGTTTTACTAGCTACATGACCTGGTTGAGCGTCTGAGCCTGCTGTGAGTCCTAGGATTTCACATCAAATCGTGAGCCCTCTGTAAGCTGTGTTGGGGGTCCCTGCTAATCATGTCTGCTTGCAGTTCCATGTTTGGCCACCAGAGTGTCAAGTGTAACAAGAGCTTTAGACTGCATTTTACACCCTGACGGTATCAGTTCTGTGCTCTTCTTATGCAGTTCATTTTAACAAATATGCATTGGACATCACAGGATTTTCCATACAGAGAAGAGCCTTGTTAGTCTTGCCATCATCATCTTCAGTTTTTGAGACACTATATTATTGGGCCTCCAGCTTCGTCTTGCCCCGGGGCAGAATGGCACAAGCCCTCCTCTGTGTAAGAGGAACCATAGATTTAGGATAGCTTTATGTCTATCCCATGCATGTTTAAATTCCCTCACTCTATTAGCCTCTACCACTTGTACTTATGTAGGACAGGGATCATCTGCAACTGGACAGGACTCCTAAAAATCAAGTCAAATTTATACAGTTCTGTACATGTACAATAAAAAAAATGGTTGCATTTAGGTTTTTTTTGTATTTTAGTTTTTCCTTTTGTGGTTTCTTGGTGTAGCCTTGGCTCTGTAAAACGCCAGATGTACTGTTATGAAATCTCTCTATGGTTCATGTAAAAATCAACAGGTGTATATTGGATGTGTATATCGGGTATGTCACAATTTGGTTGTATTTATCACTATGGGATTGCATGTTAACCTGTGGTGTTATCCAGAATTGAATTGTATGTTTTATTATTATTTTATGGAGAAGCAGCAAGGGCAAATCCCCAGAAATCATTTTTTCAATAATATATTTTCCATTTGCATAGTTTTGAAGAGGAATGTGTTGGCCGCGTTTACCCTCTCAAGGCAATCTGCTTACAGAAAATGTGTCCTTTTAATGTTATCTCATTGCAGATGGAAATTCTGGCCATGTGAACTGTTTGTTGTGCTCTAAGCTTGGTTTGGCAGAGGAAAGAAGCAGGTTCTCCAAGTGACCTTAGTTGTCCTTGTTACTTGCTAATAACAATTGATATATATATTCATCAATTCGTATAAATGAACACAAAATGAGAATGGACCCCTAACAAAAACGTACCACACTTCATTGTTTTTTCACTCACTCTCACTCACTCTTACTCACATTCTCATTCACACTCTCTCACGCTCTGTCTTTCTACCTTCTCTGCCGGGAGGCCTGGTTCACAGAAAAGCAGACGAAGAACAAGAAGAGGCAAGAGAAGAAGCGGAGCTGTGGGAAAGGACGCGGTCGGCGGCGAAGGTAGTGAGACAATGCGAGAGCAGGAGAGAGAGTGAATGAGAGCATGAGAGAGAACTTGTGTGTGAGAGAGCACGAGAGAATGTTAGAGATCATGAGTGAGGTGAGTGACAACAAATTTTGTTTACAAATGGAAAAAGCTCTCCGAATTTCACTCAAAATGAAGCGGGAAAGCAAAACGAATGG
Source organism: Spea bombifrons (assembly GCF_027358695.1). NCBI lineage: Eukaryota > Metazoa > Chordata > Amphibia > Anura > Pelobatidae > Spea > Spea bombifrons. The sequence continues at coordinate 10,838,002 of NC_071088.1, forward strand.
ACCAAAAACAAAAGGAAAAATTTGTCCAAATCATTTTTGTTACATTTGCACATAGTCCAACATGAGTGCATGGGTAAGTTTTCCATGTGTTTGTCATACTATGTACACGCTAAAATGTACTGTAAGACAGTCCAGCTATCATATGCACTTGATAGCTGTGTGGTCCCTTTTAAGTTTTCATGGTGTCTCTTGCAAGTGTATCAGGCGATTATGCAGAATCCCATCATATGCATTTACCCCTTCCCCCACCCCACAGCTAAATGCCATGCAGGTCATGTGTTTGTCCAAACTAATCTCCATGCCTGTGATACACTTACAGCCACTATTGGTGGGGATCCATTTTTGTATGCACAGAAAGCTCTCCTATTGATTAAAATGGGAGCACTTACCTGCCACTGATTGGTTACTTCAAACAACCAATCAGTGGCAAGAAACAAAAGGTCAAGGAGGAGGAGAGCAGCTGCACAACTGTCCCTTTAAGCCTTCAATGTCTCAGGAACCAACATGATAAATACTTCTTTACTTAAAAAAGGTTTGTTTTGTAGACAGCTTTGAATAGCGACTAATCTTCATTGTCATGATACAACTTCAAGATCCAAACACCCACTATGTATTACAAATACACTGTATGTGATGTGTTAATCAGTCCCTAGTTCTGTCTGTTCAGCTGTAACCTTTTGAACTGTAATGTTATCCATATCGGGACAGCACTTCCTATAGATAGTACATGTAGGCATATTCATGGGTCTTCAGTCTGTGAATTTCCACAACTTCCTTCCTTTCTTTCATATTGTTTTTTTGTATTCCCTTTCTCTCTCTCTCTCTCTCTCTCTATATATATTTAAATATATTTATGGTTATAGTATACAACCTAAAATTATTATCATTCTTTAGTATCATGTAGGGTGCAATTTATTTGAAAACTACTGCTTTTGCAACTTTTTAAGTTTAAAAAAATAAGTAAAATATGCAATTTATTGTATAATATTATCATTCTTTTCCATAATGGGGCTGGCATTAACAGAGCATTGTTTTCTGTGTGTCGTTCCTGTCTCCAATGGTCATCTATCAAAGTGTATAATGTGCACAAGAACTGTGGATTAAGCAAAAATGCTGGCATGTTAGATGTTAATGCCTCTTTAAGCGAAAGCCCCCAACAGGCATCCATAGGAAATCTTCTGACATCATTGAAGTTCGCAGAAATCAGAAAATCATAGGATGTAGTCTTAGTAGAATTAGGAATTGTTAGAGGATAACACAATGGTGAGTAAAGAATTAAGATGGAAGAGGGGGTTGTTTATTATTGCATGGAATCAGTTGGATACTCAGGTTGGAAAATTGATTAAATAAGCTTTGGGTGGTTCCGTCACACTATATGACCATATTTATATTGCTTGGCCCGCCACTATGTCAAAGTACCCCAAGTTTGTTGAGTCTTATGTAAGATTTCATAGCTATATTGCTTACCAAGGGGCTTAATCAGTGGGACTGCACTGTATGTTAACACAAATGAGACTCTCAAGCAACTTACAGTCTTCTCTGGACATCATTAATGAGCCACCCATGTGGCAGAAGGGGCTAAAGTTTGGTCAGTACCTGGAAACCAAAAAAATAATGAATAATGTGCATACCCAGTAAACGCCATTCAAAAAACAACTAAGGCATACATATTGGGGAATCCCATCTCATTGAGTTTTGTGAATACCCATGTATTCACTGGGTATGCACAAAATACTGTCTTTGTTTTATTATTATTATCTTTTATTTATATAGCGCCAACAGTTTACGCAGCGCTTAATACAATACATAAATTCAAGGGATATGACAAGGCAAGAATTGACAGACTAAGACAAACCGATACATTTGGTGGAGAGAGCCCGGCTCGCAAGCTTACAATCTAGAGGAGTTTTATGAAGTCTTTAGTACTTTTTAGATAAATGCTGCTTGTGTTTTGGGGTTGTTGTGCAATGTAAAGTTAACCGCTCTCATCAGACATTGAAAGGTTAATGAATACCCATCTGTTTATGATAATAATTGCATAATGCTTATCTCTCATGAGTTCCTAGAAGCCATGAACCTTCTTGTGTTTTCTACAATGTCAGATTGATACACTTTGTGGGTCTCATGCATGTTCGATAACCTTCTGATCGCACATTTATCAGGACATTTTTATTTTTTATGTTCTGTTAGAAGATCACAAGATTGAAAGAAAAGAGAATTCTTTTTTTTTATTCCACCGGATACTTCCAAGAGTGCGTGATCTCCCTGTGATGGATAGTGAACACCTGACAATTGTGTGTGTGTGTAACAGTCTTGAAGACATTAGTTTATTCCCCGATGAACAATGGAGATTGCTCTCCTGCAGATAACTCTTTGTACTAAGTTGTGTTTTGTCAAAAACAAAATTGACTGATTGCCTTGGGCCATGCACATAGATTATTTCAAAGGGCTCCGACATACATGTATAATATTACAACAATAAACATTGGCCTACAATCATTAAAGCGGTTTTCAAGGGACGCTTTACTATCCTAAACTGCTTCACCAAACAAGAATGCACTTTAAAGTACTTAATATGTACTTTAATATGCATTCATGACTTTGTAAAAAATAAATCAACAAAATGGCACTTACTTTCTGAAAGTGCCCAAGTTTGCAACTTTCGCTGGTTTTGGCTGATGAAATCAATAGGAGCCCAATTCCGCTAACAAGGGGGTTTCATTCGACCCCCTGGAACTCTCATGAGAGCCATTTAGAGGTTACATCCAGCTGTATTCATGCGCATATGGAGGCAAGAGTATGCTTTTAAGTTGTATGAGATATTGTTGGCGATTAACTAGCGCTCTCCTTGGATAATAGTTATTTTTGGTATGTGGTGATTATATTTGGTTAAAAGGTGTGATCGTGATTATTAGATAAAATGTAGGATCCTTCAACGAGTATGAAACCTCTGTATGATATATATGTGGTTGGATTCCAGGCTCTCAATGGGCCAATGCTCAGCGGACCGCTGGTCAACAGTCCCCCTCTGCAGCGGCAGATCAGGTGCAGCAATGTGTGGCCAACGGCTGGCTATGCCCAGACGCACGTCATATGAGCATACAATGCGATGTGTGGCCTGCCAAATCCAGCCGTCGGCAGCATTCACGTCATGAGGCTGCTGCCGAACCTTCAAATGCCAGGGGCGCTTATTATGCCCAATCCAGCCCTGCTGAAGTCTATTACCAGAGAAATCTGGTAGTTATCCTTGTAATAGAACACCAGTTGTACCATAGACTGCAATACAAAAATGAATAAAAATTCTAAATGAAGGATTTATAATTTATTATAATTTAGAATTATGATTTATTACAATTTATAAAGATTTATAATGTATTATAATGTATAATGCTAAGAAATCAGATGGCCCTCTATAAAATGTAATGATATATATAATAATCTAGCCTGTGATCTTCTTTTGATGAGCAGAGATACTTAGTGTTGTTCTGCAGAGAACATAGCTGTCCAGATCATATCAGTGAAGACTGCACACCTAATCCAGTAAGACTAAACTTATCCAAGCATTCTGTCTACTGCAGTGTACGGCGTCCATTCTAAAGAAATCTGATGATTCGGATATCATGTGCAGCCTGTGCTGTGAACTTAAGTTATGTTATTGGAGTTTATTCACTAAAGTAGGGGATTGCGGGGGGGGGGATTGCGGGGGGGGGTTGCAGACTTCAGTTTAAGGTCATACCTTTTATTGAGCCAACACAGAAATAGATGAAAAGTCACATAGGCTCCTCAGGGACCTCAGAGATCTCTTCCTCGGATCTGAAGAAGAGTCATGGAAAACGTATCCCGCTAGGAGGGCTGATCTGACCCTCCATAATGCACAGGTATATCAAGGAGGTGACTTTCAAATTGTTTTCATTAATTATGCATTCACTGAGCACGTAGAAGAAGTCAAATCGTAATGCATAGCGAAGTCGGTCATTTGAAACCACAAACTCTCTTGTGGACGACTGCTTTAAATAATAAACAAGTATTTTAAGCATTTTGTATACATTGCGTCTTTCAATATTAATACGAAAAGGTTATGGTTTGTTGTTTGGCCGTCGTACAGGTGGAAATATTGGTCTCTGCAGCTACTGTCAGAAAATCAATTAATTGTATTTAAGTGATTTTAAAACCGGAATATCAATAGTATAGATGAGACTAAAAGACCAGTATTGATTAAACCTTAAATGTCCCGAGCGCTCTTTCATTGCGGTACATGGCTTATGAGATGGCCAAATGGCTCTTAGCTTCTGTCCGATTCTATGTGAACACTGAAAAAAGTTGAAAATAAAGTTAAGCTGTTCCTTCTTAAGACTTCAAAACGTTGCAAACAAATATCTAAACTTTTCCATCCCCAGACATTGGTCTATTTGCTATTATATGCTGCTGCGAGTATTTTTTATATATATTTGCACTTGGAGCTTAAAGCAGATCATGAAAAAGTTAGAAGAAAGTGAAGTTGTGTACATGGGACTTTCTCTGCTCTGGACTGAAACAATTTGTGCGAAATTAAATATCTTAAATTGTCTTTATAGTCATTCTTTGTTATATCTGAGGTGTATAAAAGGGTTTATTATACCAATCCATTGTCATTATTTCAATTACTAGCAGAACATTTCAGCACTATATTATTGACTAGTACCGATGGAGGGCTCATCTCAGGTGGGGCCGTTCTGCAGAACGAAGTAGTCTTCATTGTTTGCTTAGAACTCGAGTAGAACAAGGAACCAGATCCATACCATCACAGGGAAGGAAGTTAGTTTGGTCAGGTGATGTTTGTAAGTCTTTCTAGTCTTGCCAAACTACCAGCTCGAGTATGAGCCAAAGGTTTTCTCTGTGTAAGTGGCTGACAACATGTTATTACCCACTGTTAGAGTAAAAAAATAATAATATTGGAATTACTTATTTTTTTCCTTCTTGGACAGGATTTATGCGGGAATCATTCATGTGATACCCTGGGAATGGCAGACGTTGGAACCATATGCTCTCCCGAACGCAGCTGTGCAGTAATTGAGGATGACGGCCTCCATGCAGCTTTCACTGTCGCTCACGAAATTGGTATGTTGCGCTTTTTTTCTGTTCTCTAGCCAAATCAAACACTTTAAACAGCTGCATTAGTAACCAAAATACTCTTCAATGACTTCCAGGTTGAGGCAGTTTCGTATATTAACAAGGGGATTAAAGTGTATACATATGGGGTTTTCTAACATTACATGGGGAGAGCCACTGAATAGTGCACGGGACTCTATGAGGGGCATGGAAATTGGAGGGTAAGCCTTCTATATTATTATCATTAAGTAAAGGGAAATACTATACCTGTACCATTAGGTATAAACCTCATCTTGTCATTAAATAAAATCGTTTATACCAACATATGTGAAATAAGATGAGCGGCTAGCCTAACTTTTCAAATGTCTCATATGATCTTCGGAAATTATGTGACATTTCACTGGAAGTGCAACCATTTGTACTCGGGTCTGAGTTCACAAACCTCATGTCTTAACTTATAAAGTAGGCTTGCCGAAAGTCCATAAAGCAAGTTCATGTGTTGAGTCTTACTGAGGTTTACATTGCAAAATAATCCAGGATAGAACTCTGTCCATTCTGATGAGTTCACACCAGGAAAGTTAGAAAGATATTTGGTAAAAATTACTTATGCTTTGAAAAAACCCTAGGCATGCTGACCTCTGGACAATGGGCGGTCCCTAAACCCATTGAAAACAATGTATTTTGTGCCCGTACACGTACGGGCTTTGTCATTAAGGGGTTAATACGGAAGAAGTAAAATATTCACAGTAGAAGATGCTACAAGTCGCAATTTGACAACCTCTGCACAGACCTGCGTACATCAGTGATTCAGGATGTGTATGATTTCTTTTCAAATGACGAAAAGATACATAATGGGGCTTATTCACTAAACCATGAGTAATAAGTTCATCTTGCCACAATAACAATGCGTAAAAAGCATGCATTTTCATTCTGTAAGAAGGGCAGAGTTGGCCTTGCTTGATGCATAACTGTATACATGCATAGGGAGGCTTTTATGAAGACGCGAGTAAGAATCATGCAGAACCAGCCCAAACATTATGGTAGGCTGGATCTTTATAATATATAATTAAATCAATGAGATAAAGTGTTTCATCTCAGCCCATTTGGGTACATAATGAAAAATCCCAACCCAGCTGCTATGCACCTCGGTCCAAATCCTCTCATCTAACCCATGAAGCCCATGCTGCATGACTCACTTGAAGTACATTTATTACATAGTAATATAAATTTTGCATAATATTATGTATACATTCATTTAGATAACATGTATGTTTTGACTAATATGTTATCTGATACATTAGAACATTATTACGGTCGCCAACATTGATTGAACGTGAAAACATTAGCTTTCAAAGTGAGCATCATATTACTACAAAAAAAATTAAAGGAGAAAAAAAAAAAAAAGAAAATATTATTCCGTGTTCTTGGCAGGAAAAAACAACACGAGGAAACTGATTTTGAAACTGCCAACTTGAAAACTACTTATGAGCACTTGCCAAATCAAAAGAGAGTTTGCTTTTGGAATCTCGGTTCAGCAGTTCAAACCTCTTTAAATAGCAGCAGAATCATGCGTTGTAGAGTTTGGATTTTTAAACTGATTAATCACATTTCTTCTGATGTATTCTGCAACTAATTAAAGTGAATGACTTGTCTTTACATTGGAGCCTTGATGGCAACGCTCATTCATTTTGTGCAAAGTTCAAGTCTACAGTATAAATGTCACAGCACTATTTTAGTAGAAGAATCACTGGCACAATCTGGGACAGTATCTGTTTTAGACGTAAATACACGGACAGAGTTGCTTATCCAAATCGAGATTTATGGTGGTTTGGTGGCAGGGTCAAGCCTGGTCATAGGGTAGGGAAGCTGGCAGGGAGGGCAGGAGAACAATTGTTGGGTGACTACTTAAAAACTTTATCATGTGTTTTACTAGATGTCTAGACTAACCAGGGCTTTTTTTGAGTTCAATTTCAGTGTTTTCAGCAAGACTAGGTAAGTTGTCTTCCAAAATGTGTCTTTGAGCTGCTTTATTAATGGATCATCTGGCTGTAGTTGCCCCACATCCTGGATTTTGCCGTTCTACTCCTGCCGTAGAGTTGCCAACATAGAATACTACAATACTATGCTCTGTTGATCAATATAAAGTGTTCTTGCCAGTTGACAGGTCCACTTTAAAATAGATTTGATTATACATACATTTAATATAGTCTTGTAAATTCCATAGAAGACCATTTAAAATGCTAGCAAGCACACATATATGAAGATCAAAGGGTGTAAGCATGGGGATGCATAGATATTTACATATTGGACGTAAGGTAATTTGAGTTAACATGGATATTCTTATCGGCTTCCACAGACTGAAATGCTCCTCAGTATTTCTATCTTATTTCTTTTGTTTGTTTTTTTTTGTCTAGAATGTCCTTCCTAAGCTCTTGGGGTTCAGTATCTAATCCTCGCCAATGAGTGACGTGACTAATCAGTGGCTGACTGGCATGTGTCCAAGTGTTGTAGGTCCTAAACTGAAGACAATAAAGTATTACAACTGTGATGTCCCTGAGTTGGCTCAGGGATGATAATAATTTCCTGAAGTTCACAGGCAGGAAATTAAAGGCGTACTTTTTCTTGTGGTGCGTTCCCAGGTCAACAATATCAATAGACGCTGCCTGGGATTGTTTTTTTTCCGTGAAGACTATAGTGGAACTTGGCATACGGCAGAGTTATCACTCAGGTACTATGGCGGTACAATTTTAGTACAGACATTTAACTTGTCGATACCACTCTACTGCACCTGGTGGATCACTGGAGGCTTCACTGTACTCATAGGAAAAGACTGCAAAATAAGATGAATAATTGAAGACCGTTGTAATGTAATCTGCAATGTAGGTCTTGGCAATGTCACTGCGCTCCACCGAGTAGACCGTTGGAGGATTCAGTATTGTTAAGGAAAAATCTTTCGGGAGAAAATAAGTGGGGGTTTGTATAAAGAGATATTCCTGGGGCAAAGCGATGAGCGTCGTAGAGTCAGTAACCTTCTCATCTGACATTGTGAGAACCGAATGTGTCAGTGATAAAGGCCATAGACAGTGATAGAGCATGGCATCACACTCTGACCTCGTTATGTAGAGCCAATTATCTCCGACCTGCAGTGCCCTTTAACGGACTTTTACATATATATATATATATATATATATATGTGCTGGACCTCTGACTTCAGGACATTGATCACAGCAGACAGCCAGGGTTACACGTACCCCACTGTTGACACTGTCCAAATCAATTAGGCCATTGGAATACTAAACCAATGCAATGCTTTAGTCATCACTTTGTACCAGAGCTTTATTCATAAAAAAAAACACACAAATATGTATTATAAAAGGAAATATTTATTTACAAAGCAGACTTTCAGAAGATCCCAGGCCTGGCTTGGTAGCACTGTCAACTAATAAAGGGATTCATTCTGCACTCGTCTAGATTAATGTCCTTCTATGCGGGTTATAATTAAGAAGGAAGGCATACAAATGGGAGCGAGAATCTTGGATAAATCATGTAGACAGAATGGATTTAAATACAAAATTGGACAAAGTTTTTAATTTGTTTACAGCTTTTTATTACCTACTATCTTATTATCCTTGTCTTTCAAACTATACTTTTTCATTTTCCACTAGATTATATATTAAAACTTAAATTGTTGCAATTTATAACATATATGTTTAGACATCTTATTCATATTTTTTATGTTTTTCTTGGAACATTTACAATTTTGTAGAGGAATGGATTATATTTCAGTATTTTTTTCATGATGATGATGATGATGACAATGATGATGACAAGGATGATGATGATGATGATTATTATTATTTTTATTATTATTATTCTATATAACTATACTGGGTAACATTCTGCCAAGTTGCAAATTTATTTATTGAACAAAGCAAAGTAAGGCCACACACAGATATATTTGAATTTTAAAAAAAAATAATAAGATTTAAAGAAAAATAAAATATAATAATAATAGAAATTAGCCTTTAACAGTTTGATCGTATAAATTTAGCCTAAATGTTGGTTCTAATGGGAAAGTTGCCATGAAGTTTGACCTTATATATATTGATTTTCTACCATTTTCATCCACCACGAGAAGCAGGAAGCCTTTGCAGAAGTGGTTCTGTTATACACATCTCATATATATAGCTTGACTTCCATTTCCCTGCATACATTAGGATTGTATATCTTCTAACAGCCGGTATTAAGAGATGTTTATTCCCTGGAAATCCTAGCTAATCCTTACATCTTTAATATAGTGCATTTAAATAATACACATTTAAAAATGTGTGTGCCTAATGTATTATTTATTTTGTTATTTATATTTTTTGGTGGTTTGTCTGACTTTCATATGCTTTGAGCTCCCAGCTTCCTAGTAATACCTACTCGGCTGGAAAGGTTACGATTAATATTCTAGCCAGGGGCATGAGAATGCACTACCACCCCCTAGAATGGGCTTTTAATTGAGGGGTTCAATGTCATCTATAATTATTTATTATAAAGCAGCGCATACAATGGCGTATTAACCCCTAATGGTTGACCTCCCATCCAATGCTGACACCCCACTGATTTTAGCCCACAGGGATTAAGTTTTTTTATTATTATTATTATTTTATTATTTTTTTTTGAACTGCCAATTGAATAAAATTGCTTCGATTCTAGCGGCAGCCGGGAGGCTATGGTTTCGCAGAGCAGTAATAAGCCCCATTTAGTGATATAGATAATGAACATCGTGTACATAATAACTGCGTCTACACTGGGTGACTTTTAACGACCGTGAATTTGGCAGCAGACGGATCCCTGTGCAGATGGTGTATTATCACTTTGATGATATCCAATGTAAAAATATTATAGTTGCAGTAAATGTGTACAGGATGTTCAAGGCTAACGTAGGAAAATAAAACTTAAACAAAATTGTTACAACTTCCCCCTTGCGGTTGATTCTGAACAATATGCGTGCCAGAGGAGTGAGCGTGGCCCGTTATTCTCTATTGCCTGGAGTGGTAAAACATATTAAAGTGCGCTAATATTGATTTCAATAATAGACTGACATTGCCGAAGAGGGGTTAACCAAAAACCGATCACTTGTTTGAATTGGGTTAAAAGGGACATCCGGAAATAAGTGGAAAATGAAAGGGTTAAGTGAATTATTTAATTCACGAGCATTCTGTAAAGTGTTAGTTTCCTCTTCCAACCCTCTCAGCAGTGCTTACATTCCTCTTAATTATTAAACCCATTTAGAATGTCGCTGCTGTTTAACCCCCTAAAAAAATGTCATTGTCGTGCCAAGATTGTATAGGCTTTTTTTATTTATTTTTTTGATAAGCCTTTTATCTGATACTTAATTTTCGTTTCCATGCCTTTAACCCTTTAACTGCCAGAAAGGCAGGGATATCCATTCTATGTCTATATAGGAGTATGTGTTTGTATACTCAGCGTTGCAGTTCGTTTGCATATGTGATATTTCGGTGTTTGTTAACGAAGCACGTCATTCTCATTATACAGGTTTATAATAGTCACTTTGTTAAATGCCGCCATGTTTCTTTATTCTTGCGTGCTTTTATCAAACACTAATTCCTATACCAGGTTCTACTTGAGTGTATTATCGAATGCATTGAGTGCAGGAGGATGATACAGAACTATATCTACTAAAATAAATGTTTATGAAGAGCTATTTTGGTGTAATTTGCCAAAGGTAACATATTAAGTAGCACCATTCTATTTGGGGCTATTGTGATTATTTTACAATTAGAACTAGGCTGCAGAATTGCTCTTTATTAATCTGTCATACGGATCCTAGGCAGCTTGGCTGTGCGTGACAGCTAGAGAATCTAACAAGAAATATGAGCGATCGTCAAAAGGATAATGTAGCTGTCAAGTTAAAATGTGATATTCACTAACAATGTAACGTGTACGGTCATATAAACCTGCTTGTATATCTGCCCAAGGTATTCTCATGTATGATGCGGCCATAAGGGATGATCATCTTATTTAGATAGCTTCGTCATGGATGTACAATCCACACATCAGACACTCTCACCCCACACCAATAAATTACTCATATCCAGGCCGGGACTGGCTATTGGGCAAACCTGGCAACTGCAAGGTGGGATGGTGCCCAATGGCACCTTTCACTTCATTGGCGCTAGTGTGTCAATAAGCACATCTTATAGTGTCTGGCCACCAGCTTAACCCCTTAATGACAAAGCCCGTACATATATGGGCACAAAATACATTGTGTTCAATGGGTTTTGGGACCACCCATTGTCCTTAAGGGGTTAATATATATGGCCGAATGCTGCAAAAAAGATTTTTGGCCCCTGGCCTTAAAGAAACAGGGCTGATTTTAATTCCCAGTCTTGCCCTGCATGCTAGAATTATCACAGCCCACTAAGTACAGATTTGTATGATGCTTATATGCTACAGCATAGGAATGACAACTGGTACATGACACCAACATGTAGTGATACATATTGTCATGCCCTGATCCTTCAGATCACCAGAAATATTAGAGAAGGGGGTGGGTTAAGAAAAAGACACAACCAGACAGAGATGTTTGTTTTTCAGTCAATGGTACATTTGAACATAATATGTTGATTTTTTTAATGGTGTTTATTATAGACACAGTATGTTTTGTTTATTATACGTTTTTTGGCACCGTAAGCAGCTTGCGGCTCATGCGCAGAGCGAGCGTGTGGATATGGTGCATTATGTAAGTTATGCATATTTGCTCACCAAGTTGCTTTCTGAAAGTGTCATGGACATGCAATCAAAAACATTTGCACTGTGATATTTTTAAGCATTTGGTAGGGCCAACAAAATAAAAATTTTTGTTAATACAAGCACGGCTAAAAACAATTCTGTTCTGAATTGAAAAAGGTGATAACTTGACAATGCTTTATGAATCGCACGGAGGTGAAATTGTCACCTTCATACTATTGTTTCTATCTTGTTAAAGCTTATCCATCACAGACTTAGAACTCATCAAGTGCATTGGAAACCTCATGGATTCAGAGCAGGATTGTTTTAAGAACTGACCCTATTGTTGTAAGCGTATTTCATCTTTGCCGGCTGTGCTGTGTACGGCGGAGGCTTTTGTCACTTCTTGCTCGCTGTACGTTTGCCAGAAATTCTTGTGTGGCCTAATCTTCAAATTATAATTGGCTGACCTGACTTCCCCTTTAGCTCGAGGCATTTGTGGCTGCGAAGAAGCCATTGTGGGCCCTGCACATTGTATTTCCATACCCATCTGAATGAAACGAGGAAGTCTGCGGAGGGCCTTATGACCTTTCTGCTCTCATGCGGATAGTAAAATTAGTGAAAAAAAAATAAGTTAGATGATCTGAAATCCAAGCAAGATGTTCAGCCAAAACGTTAGGAAGTGCCGCAGACACAACATTATCTCTGCTTCAGTTCTGCTGTGGTTTTTCTTTCTTTTTTTTTTTATTGCTTCTGCTGATCTATGTAAAAGTTTAACCCCAGTGAACGATAGATTAAACATGACTTTGTTTTGAAAGCTGTAACATATCCTGATACATTTTACCCTTCAAGTTTTTCTTCAGTCAAAGGTTGTTGGCAGATTCGACTTGGCGGGAAAGGGAAGGATATTTTCTTTGATATTTCTATAATTATTATTATTATTGCAAATTACATGCAAGCCCGTCAATGTCATTGCAACATTTTGTGGTCACATATTTGAGGGATTCTTAAATAAACTCAAAATTTGTTTATCAGCTTCTGGCTTAACCTGTAATAAATGGAAGAAGAGAATTTGATGGGAGTCGAGTGAACTTTTTTCATGGTTAGAAAACTTTATCTGGAAATAAAAGTGAGAAAGACAAGAAAGCAACATTACTTATTTTTGAATTTTTCAACCTTTGACAGGTACATCACTTGGAAGACCAATATGTGTAGAAGGTTAATTATTTTTTCAGGTAATAGTTCTTCATGCTTGGCTGAGAAAATCAGTGTATAATTTATAATTTTTTTCTGATTAAAATAATACCAGATCACAATTAACTCTAGATTAATATGAGCTAAGCTTCGGCTGGTATTCAGGAGAAGACCGGGGCAAGAAGGTCAAGGAGGAGCCAAGATGCAGGCAATAGCAAGGCCTATGTCTGTATCCCCACGACGCAGAAGGCACAGACAGAACCAGGCTGTCAGCAATGGATTCCTCTTGACGGGACTGCGACTAGGCTGTGGCTGGATGGCTCTCGGACAGGGGGCTGAGGCTGGATAGCCCTCGGACAGGGCACTAAGGCCGGATAGCCCTCAGACAAGGCATTGAGGCTGGATAGCCCTCGGACAGGGCGCTGAAACTAGATATACTTGACAGGGCTATGGGGCTGGATAGCCCTGGGAGAGGGTGCTGTGGCCGGATAGTCCTCGGACAGGGCGCTGAGGCCGGATAGCCCTCGGACAGGGCTCTGAGGCTGGATAGCCCTCGGAGAGGGTGCTGTGGCCGGATAGCCCTCGGACAGGGCGCTGAGGCTAGATATCCCTCGACAGGGCGCTGAGGCCGGATAGCCCTCGGACAGGTCATTGAGGCTGGATACCCCTCGGACAAGGAGCTGAGGCTGGATAGCCCTCAGACAGGGCAAACAGCAGGCTACCAACAAGATGCTGCTAACGATAACAGTATAGGGCCAAAGACAGAGTTACAACTGAAATCTGCAACTACAAAGGCCCTGAAAGATGTAAAAAGCAGGTAAAGCAGCAGATGCTGAGGTATTCGAGGCCCAGGTAACACCACCAAGTTGACCCAAAACCTGTTAGAGTTACCTCCAGAGGCTGCAAGCCAATACATATATTGGGGACAATTTCCAGCACCATTACAGCCATCCATCACTTCTCCTACAGCAAGAGATGCGCGTTCAGACTTCTTATCAGTTTGTATTATGAGAACACAGAAAGTTTTTGCTTCTACAACTTCTGGTACTTTAATAGTGGACTCTTCATATTTGTTTTGAGAAAATATAAAGTTTTGTGTATAACCTGCATTCATGTGCAATATTTCTTTAAAGGCATCCTACCAGCAAATACGTGCATTCAATGGGGTGTCCATAATGAAGCAGAATACTTCTTTAATGTTAAACCTTAACACACACAAACATGGGTATACATAAAAAAAGAAACAATATTTTTAGTATAGCTAGGTTATCCATATATTGTACAATCTGTGTAGAAGAGATAAGCCTAGAATGTTTATTTCATGAGTTAAAATCAAGCCTTCTGTCTCATAGTCGTCAAAACACACTTTCTAGTAAATGCATGTTCATTTTGGCATTTTGCACTCATGGAAAAAAAAAAGCTAAGGTGACAAAGAACAATTACGTAACTACCGGGGGAATTCACTTCTACCAATTAGTGCTGTGAGCCAGTTGTTTAATTAAATCCTAAGTAGCGCACCTGCAACGTGTCTGCACTTAAGACATGTTTACTTTCCCTGGCTGCTTGGAAAAAAAAAAAAGCAGAAAATGTATAGTGTCTCTTACCCAAAATATCGAGTCCGGGGGAGAGATTTGACCCTTTACCTGCTTAGCTTGACTATCCACAAAGCAGCCTATGCTACTACCGAGTTTAACCCTTTAATACAAAAATTCATCATGTAGGGCAATGCAGTAAACATGTTCCGTAATCATCCGAGGTTAAAAAAAAAAAAGCCACGTGGTCTCCATAATCCAGGGCCCCAGGAGACCCAACATGTATTACTGGGTTATACATGCTAATCTTGTCATATGTATGTTGAATTTAGTGGTGTAAGAATTGATTACAATGTATAATTATGATGCTATTTGGCTTGAAGTCAAATTACTTGCCATACCACCAGGCAAACTGACCTTTCACCTCGGTGAGATAGATAAATGCTTTTTTTTAATTTACATTAACAGAGCATAACATAGCCCATATGTTGACAATTTGTAAATGGTTAAATGTTTAAAAATATTTTTTTATTGAAACCAAGCGGCTCTGCAGAGCGCTTCTAGGTAGAGATATTGAGCAAGGCATGGGGGTACTGGAAGGACAAAGTTATATAAAAATAAGTATGATGTGGCATCTCAGTGTGGTAGGATAAATGTTGATGTATTTGCTGTAGATGATGTTTTTACTGTACTGAGCAACATAGAGAAAAGAGGGCTTTTCTGAAGGTCAGTCTTGAGATGAGGTCTTGAGAGTCAGTCTTAAGGGTTTATGAACCAACCAAAGATACATTTATCACACCTTAGAAGATAGGGGTGGAGTGTCAACAACTCCAATTCAATTTTTCTTTGAATTTAAGGATGAGGCTCCTTACTTCTATCTGACAGCCTACTAGACTAATAGACATGGTTCATTCTGCCACAAAGCACTTTCAGAATTTTCTTGTTATTTTAATGTCTTACAGACTCACACAATGTACAGTATGTTTTTTACGTTGTGATTAATTCTATTCATACATATATACTCTTCCTTATAGGACACCTACTTGGACTTTCTCATGATGATTCTAACTTCTGCAAAGAAAATTTCGGTTCTCCCGAAGACAAACGTCTCATGTCGTCTGTCCTGACTAGCATCGATGCTTCTAAACCATGGTCAAAATGCACATCTGCCACAATCACAGACTTCTTGGATGATGGTCATGGTAAGATTCCATTTCATTCCTCAATGATGTAATTACATAGTAGAATATTAGCTGATGCGTTTTATAAACTGTAGAAGGGTGGAGTAGAACTTGGACAAAGTGGTGATGTGTTGATGTATCTGTGGAGGCTTCCATGATACATCATCTGAAATGTTGACCTCACTACAGCACATTTTTTTAGATCCTTTGGGTGAATTTTGATTCTACCTCAACATTCTAGATATGTTTCCAGCCTGTTCTGTATAGAGACCTCTAACTCCCACTGTAGGTTTCAGATTTGATTAGCTCTAGATAGAAAGAGAGAGAGAGACAGAGGGAAAGAGAGAGATGTGGAACATGTGTACTTTTATTTTGACATTCTTGTCATCCTTAATACACACGGTAGGCATTTAGCCTTTAGAAAGAGAAATGGGACACGCGTGATTTTAATTTCTGTCCTCATTTCTATTCAGCCAAGGATCTGTTTGAATCATAGATAGACAAACAGATACATAAAAGGACAAACAGATACTCAATCCAAGATCGCCTGTGTATACAAACGTGATTAAATAAACTCATAATAACAGGTGCTTAACAGACACTTTTGTAGCAATACATTTTTTTGGACTACATGTATGTAGTTACTAGCGAAGTAGATACTCATCAAACAAACAAGTCATGTAAACAAAGGAAGTTGGACACATACTTGAATGAAAGAAAATAGGCTACAAAAAGAATGAGTGGGATGGTTCTTGGCTAGCAAACCAAAATATAGTTTGGATGAGCACATGACCTCAGTGTTTTTTGCCCCAAATCACTTAAACTAAAGTATTTCCTTTCCCACAAAGCATGTGATGTACAAGAACACCTGTCCTTGCGGTTTTCTTCTTGGAAGAACAAGCTTTCATTTGAAAAAACATGTAACAGATCCTGGTTCTAAGGAGAATATTAGAGAAAAGCAGACATCGTTTAGGGGTATATTTTTCTTCAAAGGTTGTGGATGCTTTTCTTATGTCAGTAACAGGGAAACAACATTTCACAGCTTTATAAGAGCCATTTAGCCCATATGGTCTAGACATTTACATTTTAGATCATTTATAATCCCTTTATTTCTCTTATATACAATCTGTTTTGTTTATTCCGCAATGTGTCCTGTGAATCTATCAAATACGGGGCAAAATCCAGTGTTTTTATGGCAGGTTACATCATCAGGCCCTTTCAAGTAGAAAGAAGCAAACAGTTAATTAAAGTCTCCCAGAAATAACCATATAGTATACATTTTAAAAAACTGACTCTTTCATTGTTTGATTTCACATTTGATTTTTTTTTATTTTGGCCCACCCTAGAGATCTGACCATAATTGAAAGCTTTGGGATTGCAAGTATTTTTAGAGGAGTCCAATTTCACGAATGCACTGAAAGGATTTAGAGAAATAGAGATATGGAGCGAATAGGAAGGTTGTAATTTAAATCAGAATCAGGGATTGAAGTTCAAGAAGAACTAACAGTTTTAGTGGCATCGCTTGGCAATTTCACCACTGTGTAAGAGTTATGTTTAGGCAATGACTTCAGATGAATTAGTCCAGATCAAACAAACTTCCAGATTTATTTATTTAAAAAAGAACAGTGAATTCTACTAATGTAAACAGAAGAAGAGGATATTTGTCAATTTAAAAGAACCAATATCACAACAGAGCCCCACCTTGTATACATTTCATGGGTCAGGAGGAGATTTCATCCCGGTGGCCCTGTGTCAGAGACCGGGTCCATACAGACGACTGTAATGACCCAGAGCGCCCCAAAGATTGTGTCCAGGAGTATTTGCGCAGTAGCGGAGTAGGACAGGGCCTGGTGCAGGGTGACTGCACTCATCCGGGTGGGCATCTAGGGTTATGCAGCCACATACCAGCACCCTGACATGGCAGCTGATACAGTCCGGAACAAAGCAGAACTTGGAGATATCCTGCAAGCACCCTGGAGCAGGCATGAGACATAGCACTAGACTCATGTGCAGGATGCTGCAGGCTGGGAGAATGGAAGCTAAGCAGAGTATCCACAGAAACGTAGCAAGCAAGGAGGACAGAACAAGGAACAGGGAGAACGAGCAAGGAACATAAGAAGACAGGACATACCTGATACAGGGCACAACAAAGGACAGAGAACAAGGCAAGGAACACAGGGGAGAGGAGAGAGGAACCAAAATCCTCAGATGTTTCAGGGTAGGAGGGCAAAGGTACATAAGAGACAGACAAACATGAATACAGGAACTAGCCTAGGACTAAACTTATAGGATCATGATGTGTTGATTCTAGTGATTCATGCGTCTTACAACTTCATATTGATTTTCTCATAATATCGTTGTCCAAGTGCCCTTTTCAGTGCAGCTCAGGATGTGAACAAATTCACCTTCTTTCTATGTGACATGATAACATGATGATGTAACGCATATAATTATGACATTTAAATGGATGTATCCTTAGTTTTTGTTGTGTCAGTAGAAGTTCGTGTTGTCTGTTTTGGGTTAGAGTCAACCCTTAATTATCTCATCTCAATCTCCGGTCCAAAGGGATTATTACCCATGTTAAAAAGTGTACTACAGTTACCAGTACAGCAACAGGCAGTGCTGAGATTAACCCTTATGCCTGAAACCAGAATGTGGAACTTTGCAGAAGAGGTTAACGGCACATTAAGTTTAACGGTCACATTTTTTTTAAGTTTAATGTGAAAAAAACAATACATTCCCTTTATGTTCTGCTTATGTGCAAATGCTGTGTTTAGTGCATATGCCTCTAATTATAACACAAGACACTTTATGTTATTGGGGTGCATATATGTAATGTATAAACATGTGATGGACATATATTACTGTGTTAAATCCAGTTCCACCATGCCTTGGATCGAATAAGATAGCCACGGCTCTTAAACACAAGCAGATCTGAATCACTACTACACTGGTGAATTGAGGAATTTCCGTTTTAGGATTATAAAATAAAACTCATTCATCCTAAATAAAAAAAAAAAGTATAATATCAGGAACATTCTTTGTAGTTTAGCTAACATAATTCGATTCAGATAAAACAAAGTGTTTTTTTTTTTTATTCATAGAGAACAAAGTTAATGTATTTCATTATTATTCTACAAGACACGCCATTCTTTTTTTTTCAGATTGTATTGGTCTTCTGGCACAGTTAATTATTCTGATAAAGAAAGAAAAAAGCATATTTCTTTATCGGACTTAATAACATTAACCAAAAACCATGACAGAAAACTACTTGAAGTTCACTGCCAGACATTTCTTTCGGTTAGGCTAATGCTGTAAGTTTGTCCGAGGACACAACTAAAATGTATAAAAACTCTGAAACATTCCGTTAAGGAACAATCCAACTAATTTATTTTTCCACTCACTAAAGAGAAATAGATTACTATGAGCATTGCTATATATACTGCTAATGATTATCGCATAACTGACCTGAGAGAAGTCCCTGGGAGCTGCTGACCGTTGGTTGACTTGTAAAAACTACAACACATATGCATTAACCATTTAAATGACATGGGGGGCATAGAATTTTTTTTTTTTATCTTAAGGTCCACGTCTCATTAGAGCGCCATGAAAGTGTGACCATATGTTGTCGGTATATATTTGCACGGAGAAAGGAATGTCGAAAGAATGGGCCGAATGGTTCATATCTGCCGTCACTTTCTATGTTTCTATGAATTAAAGCCAATAAGGAATCTAATCTGCTGCCAATAATTTCTTTTTTTTTGTTAATCAAAGGATTTATTTGATTGCCAACACCTGATGTAATGTTTTACGGTAGGGTTGTACTACATCTTTCCAAAATCTTCCTCAGACTCCTCCTTCAGTTCCCTAAGCAAGTTTTTAGGTTCCGTTAGATTTATTTCTATAGCGCCAGCAGATTCCGTTTTACAATCAGAGTCGGTAGGATACATTTAAAATCACAAAACGTAGCAAACTGGTACAAAAGGAGAAGAGGGCCCTGCTCTTGTGTGCTTACAATCTAGTTGACAGGGCTGCAGACAGGGCCAGCAGTGCTACCTATAGGCAAGGTAGGCGCCGACTACAGTGCAGATATACGTGGGGCACCTTCTTTGGGGTGGACTGGACCACCCAACACTGGAGGAGCAGGGCCAGCAGAGGGCAGTCCACCGCAGACGATGCGCTCGTGGACCTCTGTCTCACTGCTCCCTCACAGTGCCAGCGATTGCTCCTGAGTTTGCGTGTGATTATCACTGTAGTGAATCAATTTAACATTTACTGACTTGTCTCATAAACTAATACTAAAATAACATGTCTTTCAAAATTCAACAGTAGATATAAAACTATGGACTGCACGGAAATGTGTCCTAAGAAGTACTTTATGTACAGCGATGGAGACATAGAGTTGGATAAAATTATTTATTAAGGAACACATGGAATGTTACAATGTAATCCTCACCATTGTCAAGCTTACCCAAGCACTTTCCCTGAACCTTTGCATAAGAGACTACTTAGGACATTACCTAGGACCCCACCAGCAGACCACGTCACCAGATACTTCCCAATATGCAAAAATAGCCAATCTTAGTTTAAGTGGAAGTAACTTTTCATAAATGAAATAAAATATACTGTATGTTACTAATTAAATATTTATATTTCATTATTCTAAACACCTTTGAGTAGTTTCACTGGGTATTCATGAAAATAATGTAGAGGTGTAACGTTATTGGGGAACCTTGACAGCTGAAAATATTCTTGGGTCGATGCAAAAGGCACCAAACTCCAGGACTCCCTAGGTTGAGATCCAGCTATAAGTCATTGCAGTTTAGGTAGGGTTTACTCAGAAACAGCTTAGTGAACGGTCTACCCATTGTACAGCTCTATGGACTATGACAGTGCTATATAAAACAATATATATTAATAATAATATTAATAACAGTGAATTCACCAAGTCATTTTACCAATTAGCAGGCAAACTCAGTTAATGATGTTACCAGTTTTTGTTATTGAGGTGAAATAACACAGGGTGTCATTCAAAACCAATGTAACACCCCAAGCACATAAAGGATTAATATCCCGTGTGCCTGATAAATTGAATCCCAATGTATTCAGTTTTAGTACTTCTAAAGAGAGAATCCCAATCCTGGAAATCTTCATTGTTATTTTATTTTGCAGTGAATTAGTGCTGCGGTTTCTAAAATGCCTTCCTACTTATTCATTTAAAACATGTCCCCTATTCACAGGACCGGCAAAGCCGAGAGAATGACTTCCTGATGAATAGATGTTTTCCCCCTGTGTATCGAGTATACGATCCTTAAATGGATTAGTAAACGGTATAACGCTTTGCCTTAACTGGAGAACGTAGCGTATCTTAGCCTAGCAGAGAAAACAAATAACCACTGACCCAAAAAAAAAAGAAAGAAAGAAAGAAACGGAGAACGCCGAATTCCTCAACAGAGTCAGAGGCTAGATGAGGTCACGCTGGTTCTGTTTTGGAAATTACAGACTGTTTTCACGTTGGCCTTTGTGCTTTTTACCAACAGTCTGTTTTAATGTTCCAGTTTACAAGCTTGTTTTTTTTTCCCTCATAATGCCAGCTACTCATTTCGAGAGCAGGGACTGGCGTTCAAAGCTATCGACGGGGACAAGGGATGTAAGTGTTAGCTGCTTGAATTCCGGTGGAATCGTGCCAGACACTGCATTCTTTGAGAGCCACCTCCACTATGTAGCCGCGGAATTAATACGGTTTTATTTCTTGTAAGAAACTGCTGACAGTTATGAAATCCTATTTAGAAGGATATGGAAAACATTAGCACGGACTGAGTTCACCGTGACTTTTAATCGTATATATATCCATAAAAGTACATGTTAACATTATTCACTAAATATCTTAATACTAAACAACATGGTCCATGACTTAACCCTTTTAGCTTTTCCAAGTTACTAACCTCATGGCATTGAAACAGCCAGAGTTTTGGAATCTGTTCAACATTCTTAAAAATTCCGTAAATGCCTCCTTATATTCTTCTGTGATCTTTCTATTGATACCCAAATGTTTTACAGAAATATACATCGAGGCAAAAAGAATCCAGTTTAGGGGATTTATGGGTTAAAATGCAAGTTTCCACTATTGGAAAACACTTTGTGGTGCCCACCAATTTATATTTATATTTCATAGCTGCAAAGAGGAGGACAATGATGTCCATGAGGGCCAGAGTGGGCCTTGACTGGGGTGCCATGTAGGGTTAGGCCTGATGTCATTTCTTGGGAGGTGGAGCCACGGGAGGTTATTTAAGGACAGGTGTCATTTTTTTTTATTTTTTTTTATAATTATTACTATTATTATTATTATTATTGTAATAAAGAGAGTCATCCGATTGTAGATGGCTAAAATGTTGCTCTATTTTAAAGATCTCCTATGTAGATCTTAGGGTCACCATTAATAATTGCGACATATATTAAACAGGACACATGACAGATATTTTTTTTTATTTGGAGCTTGCGGATATAACAAAAACATTTACAAATTATATACATGTGACTTTATACATACGAGTAATAAACAAAAATAATTAGCTAACATAAAATGTGCCTGTTTCAAGGTCAAAATATCTATTGCATACAAGATTTCTAAAGGTTCAAAACATTACTAGTTATTTCTTAAATCTTGTATAGTACATGTATTGTTTTATATAGCGCCATCATATTCTGCAGCGCTGTACAATGGGTAGACCGGACATGACAATAGTGTACAACATAACAATTTGACATATTTAAAATTTTAAAATCCAATAATGTGTTTTTCAGGAAACTGCTTGTTAGATCAGCCACGAAATCAGATTTTGGGGCCCGAGGAACTTCCTGGCCAGAGGTACGACGCTATCCGCCAGTGCAAGCTTGCATTCGGTCCTGCCTACACCGTGTGCCCCGGGATGGATGTTTGTTCTTGGCTATGGTGTGCCGTTATTCGCCAAGGTCAGATGGTATGTTTAACGAAGAAACTGCCTGCCGTGGAGGGAACACCATGTGGAAAAGGAAGAATATGTCTTCATGGCAAGTGTGTCGATAAAGCCAAGAAGAAATATTACTCGGTATGTATGAGCACAAATTTAAGCTTAACTAACCATGCATTCTGTCTCCTAGAAATACAGAACTGTCAACTGCTATAATACTATAACTAATAATAAGAATAAAAGTGGATCACAATGGGATCATGAAAAAATAAACCAGTGGATTATTTAGTACATTTATTTATTTTTTTACCTATTTACTTACTTATTTTTTTATTATTGCAACCATATTTTTCCTTATTCTCAGAATGTATCGGCCCTTTTAAATAATGTCAAACAAGTGCTGCCATTGATCTCCTGTGTTGAATGGAGGGGCGTTTTATTTCTTCGAAATCCTTATTCTTAGAAGTATTCCTTATATTTGGCAGGTTTCAAGTCATGGAAACTGGGGCTCTTGGGGTCCCTGGGGACAATGTTCCCGAACGTGCGGCGGAGGTGTCCAGTTTGCTTATCGTCACTGTAACAACCCTGCTCCAAGAAACAGCGGAAGATACTGCACAGGAAAGCGAGCTATCCATCGCTCGTGTAACGTTAACCCATGTCCAGCTAACGGTAAGGACATTATTCCTCACATCGGATTGACAGTGTTACCGCAAAGCAGAGAACAGTATTTAAATGTGTGAATTGAGACAAAAATCGAGGGGTCAGAATTTGTCAACTCCTGATCGAGAATATTGAATTAGAAGAAAAAGCTTCATAAAATTGTTGGCAAACTCCGGTCCATTCCACATATCTAAATATGTGTGAGATTTGGAGAGAACACCTGACACACTCATTCTCCATTTGAGCAGATTTTCTTAAAAAAATCTTAAAACCCAAGTGCAAAGCTTACTGATGTTGATCTCGACATATGATGGGTCAAATATGACAAGCCAACCCTTCAACCATGTCCCTCAAAGCTAAGTTGGGTTTGTTAAGCAAGTGTAACATTTGCTGGTAATTTCACCATACAGAAATAAGTCACCCTTAGAATGGGAATGTCTGAATCAGGGAGGGAATTATCATACTCCCTGAGGGTCTCCCGCACATGAACTTCCCACAATGATCCCTGATCTATTGATTAGTAAAACAAAGTGCTAACTGTTTCAATCCATGTTTTCTAGATAAACGTTAAACTTCTGTTCTGGGCAATCTCAAATCTACCTGGTTTCATTTTTTAATAGTACAACATTTTAAACAATAGCTTGAGTGAGATAAAAAATATTAAATTAATCTGTTCTTAAATGTCCAGCATGACTAGGTCTTACCTACATTGCTGATATAAAGACACGTAGACAATATAGACAACGTTCTGGAGTACTCTGCATAAATTGCATCTTATTATCTCCATACATATGTCCATCTTCCTTAAAATACACCTCATCGTTGCATTAAGAATTCTTGTAGAGATACCATTTAAAGGTGCTGTTCCACCAACTCTGCCTAAATAAATTCAACATTAGAAAAGGTCTTTCTTGCTACTTTTGAATTGTCAGCAGGTAGAATCAGATCACACATCTAAATTTAGCTATTATCTGACTGAACAGAAAGCTCCTGTGACTTAACATCTAATTCTATGTTTGGCCCAATAAAAGATATCAAATTGAACTAAAGGTTAATTTTTTTATAATGCAGCCATATACATTTTGCTTCAACAGAATTCTTCAAAACAGCTAGCGTATCTGAATATAGCAATACCAAATAATTGAAGTCGACACTTAACACGTCTTTTTTTTAATTTACATTCTGTAGCTAAATCCTTCCGACAGCAGCAGTGTGAAGCAAGAAATGGCTATCAGTCTGATGCAAAAGGCATGAAGACATTTGTTGAGTGGGTTCCTAAATATGCCGGTGTTCAGCCTGGAGATGTATGCAAGCTTATATGCCAAGCCAAAGGAACGGGATATTACATCGTGTTTTCACAAAAGGTGATTTTAGAAATATTCTATACCTGGTAACTTTTTTAACCCTTCCCAGGTCCAATAGCTGAAAGAATAATATAATATGCATTTGTGAATATTAAAATCTATAAAATATTCACTGATTACTTAATCCTAAAGTATCGTGTAATGCATAATACCTATGCTGTTTCACAAGAGCTCTGAAGCTGTGATTGGAAATAGAAAATGAGCTTATTTCAGGACAAGAAATATGTATTTTGGGCAGCATCGTGATCATTTCGATCAGTAAATTGTGTGAATTGCATGCTACCATTGTTATGTTTAATGCTACAATCAGACTAGAAAAATTGCATTTTGTGTGCGAAAAGAAATCTATTAAAGGGCTGGAACAGCTTATTTCAATAACCATGTTCCACGCGCACATGAATTACTGCTTTCAAAAGTAAGGAGCTTTTTTTTCTGTCTCTTGAACCCCCAGGTTACCGACGGCACTGAATGTAGACCTTACAGTAACTCGGTCTGTGTAAGGGGGAAGTGTGTCCGCACTGGTTGTGACGGTATCATCGGCTCCAAGCTCCAGTTTGATAAATGCGGGGTTTGTGGAGGTGATAATTCCAGCTGCACAAAGGTTATGGGCACTTTCACAACTAAAAGGTATTACAAAAACCATGTATTTATATAGTATAAGATACTTAACAACATCCCAACCCTCGGAGTGATGTGCACAGCCCTTTGCTCACTATAGGCCCATGAAAAGCCCAGTCTCCTCCTTTTTTGGGTCTATTCACTAAGAAGTTGAATGGTCAGTCGAGTAAAAGGATAACTGACTGACCATACTCAGGTTCGGACTCAGCTTCACTCACGTGCCCTCACATTCTAGTCTCACAAATTCACTAACATTTGAGTTGCTTCCTTTAACCAAATTTTGGAATGTGGTTTTATAGCATTGATCTGTTTTTCTGCTCCCTAATACCTGTGCATCTTTATAGAACATAAATCTAAAGCAAAAAAGTCATATTAGACCCCAACTTGAACAACTATACTTTATATGAAGTTTTCCTCTGCGGAACCTCGCTCCAGCAGCCCTTCCCAAACACCAAGCTGCCTGACTTTTAAACTTTTTCTGATGGAAGACTGAGTACTTCTAATGGAAAAATGCTATTTTAAAGCAAAAAGTAAGCCTAAGTTATTTTTTCCCGCAAAGAGGTTTGCTCGTTCAGTTTAGACGCATGCGCTGGTGGCACCTCAGGTATGTTTAAATAGCTAGATTCTTGAAACCAATTTGAATGCACTCATGTGTTGCAAAGGTTTACTCTGGTTTAAATGATGCAGTATAAAAGTCCACTTAACGCTTGTTTAAAACAAATGAGTTAAAAGGGAAAATTCACAGCTAAAATAATAGGTATGATCTAGATCTGCCGCCAGATAAACTGAGAGCCAGAGCTTCTTAACATGAGTAGAGCTTTATGACACCCAACAGCTTTCAGATGCCCCCAATCCTTGCAATTCCACCCATAGTGGTCCAAGACACAGTTCGCTGTGCAATTCAATCATATGGAAGAAGTTCACCATGATTAGCTATGAAGGTTAGAAGAAGTTGAGAAGCTCAAAGGTGAAAAACTTGTGAGTTCCTTCTTTGTGCAGCACAATACTGAAACCACTAAAATTAAACAGGTCAACACATAAATTCTCGTGCCGTAGGAATTAAGGCTGTGATTCGCTTTGAGTGAATCATGTCAAAAAAGTTAGGAAGGATTCAAAGATGGACCATACCATTCCTCCATGCAGGAAGTGGAGTTGGAGTTCCTAATAGACTTCCTGTGTAGCGGAGGGAAATCAGTGATTGTTGTGTTTTCTTTTCCCGAGCTAATAAAACATATACAATTCCCATTAAAATATAAACGTCACGCTAAGGAATTAGTTATATATATGTATATCATGTCATTTTTTTAGGAATAATGTTTTGTTGGAGATATATGCTGTAGAGGTAACTGCCTTTCAAGACATTTGTGTCTGGCGAAAGAGTGGTTAATTAAAACCATAGTTTTGTGATTTTCTCAATGTTTTCTTTCGACATTTTTCTTTCTTGTACCCTAAAAGCAAATAGTTTCATACTGTCCTGCTTAGCAGATGTAAGAGCTGAAAGAACAATTATTTATTTTCTTTAATCTTAAAGTGTCCTCGATAAACGTTACTAAAAAAAAGATTTTACGCGGCTTCGCAGTGCATTCACTAAAAGGGCTATTTCTGTACCAAAATAATTGAACTATTTAACCTCAAGAAGAATAGAGAATGTTTTGATTGTCATAGAAAATGTATGGGTTTTTTTTCCACTTGCTTTTTTTGTGAGTACATTTAGGAAAACAGTGAAAATAAATGACATAGTTTAACATCAACCAAATGTTTCATTTTCTCAGAATTTTAAATGTTTTGGTTGAACACACTAAATAAATCTATGTAATATGGTTAAGAATTAATAAAAAAAAGTAATGTATATGTAGTACAAACATAGAAATTACCACTTTAAAAAATATATAGGATAGGTGTACCCATTTTAGCTTTAATATCATGATTTCTATGATATTCCTTCCCATTTAGCCTTTCTCGACCATGTAAATCTGTATAGAATAAAAAAAATAGAAAGAAAATCCTAGTTTTCTATTTTTAAAGGTGCTGTTCCACTGAATCTTCTAAATCTAAATGCAACATTATTATCGTTATAATCATTATAATCATCCTTCCTTGTACTATCGACTGTTCAAACCTTTTTTTTCCCGAGAAATAATGATGTTTCGTTAAAGTTTTTACACCATTTAAACTTTCGGAGGAAAGAATAATATAATAGATCTGCTTTGGGTTAATTGCCTAACATGCTAGAGAGCTTAATTGCTTATCAATGGGGAAAACAAGTGTTTTGGGTTTTTTTATACATGTTTTCAGCCTGATGCTGAAGCCCTTTGTGATTTATTAAGTTAATACACAGCATCACTTCACCCATTCCTCTTCTCGATACATAGCCTTTTACGTCTTGGCGGTTTTGATTTTAACATAAATAAATAAATGAATCCTCATATGACTACTTAAAAGAAAAAGAAAAAAGTCTGTCTGCATCTCGAACAAGATGGAAGCAAGTCTATAATTTAAAGCCTGTCTCTTCTAATAAAACTCAAAGATTGCCACTAAAAGCATTCTTTTTGTACTCGCTGCATTCGTGAGTTAAAGCAGTCACTCATTCCGAGAGATCCGCGATTGTTGCGGTTGTATGTCTTCATCGCTAAAAGCATCTAAATGAATTAGGCTGTGAACCTTTTGAGATGCTCCCGTAAATGTGTACAGACTGCACTGAATACAAAATGTGTATTTCAGCAGGTTTATTGATTTGTGTGGGCCATTATATATATATATATATATATATATATATAAAATCTAAGAAACCGGAACAAGACAAGTTTTTGATCAAAACAGAGGTTTATTTTATTATTTTACGTATTTTAATATATTAGCCCCATAGCTGGGAAATTACAAATGAGTGGACATCGATATTAACACAAAAAAGAAACTCAATATTCATCAATAAAGCCAAATATGGCCAAAATGTTGTGCTCATATTTTAAAAGCACGTGTAAAAAAAATAAAATAGCTATACTCTGTTTGTTATACTGCAGAGATTATGTATCCAAGCAGACGACGGTCCTTCCCCGACCTGATTGGCTGCTTATTTCACTTTTTATCATATTTTGTAATTTTTATAACCGGCAGAGTCCATAGGAGCTCAAAAAAGTGTTTAGGTGAGTGTTACTGTGAAAATGATCTTGACAGCAGGTAATTGAAATCATTTAAATATCTTAGAAGCTGCCAGATGATGTCGTCCTTTCAACAGCAAGAAGGTTTTATTTTTTTTTCTTAAAAAAAATAGTACTTAGAGGATTTTTTTTACCCCTTTGTTTTCAATGGGTTAAATATATGGATTCAAAGTTTATTTTTGGTGACAGAGCTAACTTTTTTTAATCAGCAATTATATCTAACTTATTAATTAAAAAACGTCACGGCTAAGACGCAATACTCAGTTTGTAACATTTTGTCATTTTTTTTTTTTTTTAGTAAAGGCTACACTGATATTGTCAAGATTCCAGAGGGTGCCACTCATATCAAAGTGCGACAGTACAAGGCTAAAGATCAGACCAGGTTTACAGCATACTTGGCTCTGAAAAAGAAAACAGGAGACTATATCATTAATGGTAAATACATGATATCTACATCCGAAACCATCATTGAAATGGATGGTTTTGTCGTAAACTACACTGGATGGAGCCACGCTGATGACATGTTTCATTCGATGGGACATTCTGCCACCAAGGAGGTTCTTATAGCACAGATTCTTGCAATGGATTCAAGTAAACCCATTGATGTGCGCTACAGCTTCTATGTACCCGCAAAAGAAGTTCTCGCCACAAACAGCATAAACAATATTAACAATGTGGTACCAAAGATAACGCAACCCCAGTGGGTGACGGGACCTTGGCTCTCCTGTTCTAGAACATGTGACACTGGCTGGCATACCAGGACTGTCCAGTGCCAAGATGGACATGGTAAGCTAGCTAAGGGCTGTCTGCTGTCTCAGAGACCATCGGCATTCAAGCAATGCCTGCTGAAAAAGTGTTAACCAAAGGGTCCGCAATGTCTTAAATCACGCAGTACGATAGTACTGATCTACTGTTGATCTGATGTTGGTTAAGATGTTGGAGTTCCACCGAAACAACTCAAGGGCTGTACAGTATTTTGGGTTCCGAAGAAGACATTCATTGAGGTGAATTGCGTGTCGCCCGCAAAAACTGTGCAACAAAGCCTAGAAACCAAGAGGAATATCACAACAATCATTGTATTTGGAGGTTTCTGGGATATTTCAAGATGTCCCTTTTGTGTCACCTACCTCTAGCAACGGACGCCTTGAGGAGCATCTGTTAATGTGTTCTTATGGATGGCATGCAGTAGGTTATACTTGTGGTGTTTTGTAAATATGTGTAATTGGATGTGTACATTCTTTATTTATGCACAGTCATTGACCAAAGTGTTTCTGCGGCTGCTCCAACCATTTCCATTTTGATAAGCGGCTGTAGATATCTACTGGAAATCAAGAGTTTGCACCTGTTTATCGGTTAGTTTTACAGACGAAAATAGCATATGGCAGCAGATTTTTATTATAGAAAGTGTGCTGCCTTAAGACATATCCTCTTAACTTGCAACAACTTTGAATAGGGGTGCATATATATAATTCTAAGGGAATCTAAATTTTAATTAGGTACTGTAAGCTCCCTGTTATCATTTTAGGTTTTTTTCTGTGTATCTGTATATTCTTTTTGCGATAAAGAAAGAGCAAACTGTCTGTAAAAGTGCTTGGGGTGCGCTGGTTACCAGTGTATGTCAAGACCCCACGTGGAACAGATCTAATTTTTGTATAAATTATCCATTACTAGTATTGGCGTTCATAGTTCTGCATTCTCATAGGTTACTTATGAGATGCAGCACTTGCAGTGGCTGAAGAGTCTGCACGTCAAACGTTTCGGGTTCAGGAATACAAAATGTTTCCACATAGAGAGCAAATGTTATGGTGTTATTATCTCGTTATACACGTTAGCGTTTATATTCTCTCTCTTGTTCCATAATATTCACAAAATGAAATTAAAAATATAGACACTCAGAGCCAGAATACCAGTGAGGCACCTTAAATGACTGCCTATGGGTTCACAGGTGTACCAGGCCCCTAACGCAGGACAACTGGGGAGAAGAGAGGATCTCCTCCAACTAGATCACTGTGCCTGTGCTGGCACCGTAAGACAATGCGTGACAATGGAAGGATAAGAGAGAATTTCTGAGCCGATGAAGGAAATGACCTCATACACCCTTCAGTGCATTGTTAATAATGAGGTCACTTAAAAAAGTAGCCATGTCGAGGAGAAATGGATGGCCTAGATGGCCCTTTATTGGATAAAGAAATCATGGTTTGGGCTAAACATATACTACATACTTACAAGTACTTTATATGTCTGTATAGGTTATCTCAGTTTTGCTAATATACAAAAAAGGATATTAAAATTATAGAAGAAGTGGACATTATTTTTGCGATTAAAAAATATAGAATATATGCATTTTCAAATCTTTATCAGCGGGGAAATCTCAGCGATACAATAATTTCAATAACCTGTTAAATCCTTAAGTAACTTGTGTAGATGTGATCCTCTCTCAATTTTTAACGATAAGTTTGTTCAGCTAGACTTATTGTTCCCAGGGAAAATATTTGAAAGTAGCAGAGTCCTCCGTCGACATCCAATGAGTCATTTCACAATGTGTTTGAAATGCACCAGTACTGTTCTCATTAGATTGCTGGCAAGGACCTGTCGCCAACACATCCCGTCTCATCACAGGACACGCACGGAAAGAGAAGGCTTTGGAGATTTTACGTTAACTCCTTAAAAGCTAGAAGGTACAAATTATAACTCAGGGAAGGTGGATAATACTCAGAGGCGTTGAGGGTAGCATGGAAACCTCATGACCTCATAACATTAGTAAAACTATTCACTGTCTCCATTTCTACCGGCCCTGGACAGGTTAAGGGCCAAACTGGGGAAAAGCCAAGCTGAAGCCAAGCCAGAGTAGAGTCTGTTGGTGGATCATGCCAAGTCTGTCTTGGCAGGTAGAGGTCCCCAAACACAATTAAATATATGCTGTGGAGACCCCCTGGTTCTGATCACATTGCTCCATTAGTGTTCCTCTCAGAATAGTCTAGACAAACCCGGGACCTTGCTCGAGTCTGGCAGGAGTCCTGCTCTCTAATCTGCATGGGCTAATGGCTCGAATACCAAACTTGGACTGGGTCTTAACATATAACCACAAGAGCTAGAGTCTGATCTCCTTGCTCACCCATGTTCTGTTAGGTCAATGGACAGTGTTCCCTCTAAGGTGAACAGCCCTGATGATGACAAAAAATAATGCATTGCGCAGGGCTACCGAGAACAATTTTGGTTGTGATCAAATGTCGGTGGTTTGATCCTAGAAGGAATATATTCCCACATATCAATCTCTCTATATGGAAACATTGTTTATTAGCAAGCAAATTAGCAAAAACTAACGATGCAAAGGGAAAAAAAAAAACTTTTGAGATTTAAAACGCAGCACTGAAGAAAGTAATTTATTGTTTGTAAAACTGGTATTTGAAATTCTGTAATTTATTTTTTCTTTTTTTTTTTAACGTGTAATTCTTGTCTTTTTTTTTATTATTTATGCTTTATGTGTTAATAGTACACTGTGTGTGTTTACAAAATGTGCAGCACTGGTTGCTTTTAGTATGTTTAAAGAAAGCTTTCAATATAAAAATATGTACATATACTGTAAATAATATATTATCTCATAATATAGCTATATTCTAACACCAGCTTATTTTCCTTTCCAAAAAAAAAAAAAAAAAACCTGATTTTTTTCTTTTTTTTATTTCTAATGACGGGCAATTGTCTACTTAAACTGCTGAATATATTGTACTTTCAGGTCAATTCGGGTTCATTTGGCATAAACCATCCTTAGACAAACTTTAGGACAAAGATCCCATTTTCAATCTCCATTCCCGCGGTGTCATGTTTCCCGATGTTAATTACTATTTAAAGATATTAAAAATATCTCCTGGTTGTATTATTAAGCTAGGTACTTAAAAGCTTAGCCCATACAAATAAACCGGCTCTAAAGGTGGAAAGCTTTGATGGCCGTCAGCATGTACAAAATTAGCAAGATTGCCTTTAAGCCCTTTTGTCCATCTCATTTTTTTTTTTAACGCTCGTATTTAAGTATCAGGTTGCTTTCGCAATTTAGCTCTTGAAAAGAAAACCGTGGGGAAGAAAATGTATCAACATGTTTTCTGTGATCCTTTTTCAATTGAATTATGTATATGTGACTCGAAAAGTGCTCTTCAACAAAGCCCCCCCCCCTGCCATATAACCTAATTATTGAAGAAGGTGAACTCCTAAAAGCCGGTCCATTAAATGTATTATGTGCAATATAATATAGCCTTTTAAATACATGGCACTGATAAGTTCTTTAGCTATATATCTATATATATATATATATATATATATAATAATTTCTAGCTTAATTGTATGGCCCTCCCT
The DNA here is from genome assembly GCF_027358695.1 of Spea bombifrons. Taxonomy (NCBI): domain Eukaryota; kingdom Metazoa; phylum Chordata; class Amphibia; order Anura; family Pelobatidae; genus Spea; species Spea bombifrons. The sequence continues at coordinate 10,870,835 of NC_071088.1, forward strand.
GTAGAGCTTCAGCGTAAATATATATATATATATATATATATATATATAAATACGGTAATAATTAAATTGTGTTGAGATGTTGCTGTATGCAGATAAGGCTCAATAAAGACGTTATTCACTAAGTCAGTTTGCAGGTTAAGGTTTCAACTCGCTGTCACTATGCATTTTCATGGGCCAACCCCAGTGAGCATCTCCTACAGTAAATATTGAGCTGGCCCTGTATATTGCATTATATAACAAAGCTCTTCTTGCAGGAGAAACTTTCCAGGGTTGGCCCTCTACCATGCATAACGAAGTCTGTGAGATGAAACTGCAACTTTCCTGCAAACGCTTGCTATATTGAACTAATCCCTGTCCCACAGAGCTTGCCATCTGTTTTGTCCAAGGAGACGAACGAGCCTACCTTTCTCGTTTTCTGATTACGCTGATACCTTAATCACAGACAATCCCAACTCCAAATGAGAGGCTTAATCCTATGTATACTATATATATGATAAAAATACAGTTTTGTAACTGTCAATGTTATTCATGGAAGGTAAATATTCCTAAGAAATACAGAACTTAAACTGAAATTCTAGTTTTGTTGAAAGTGTTCACAAGCCACTGCCCTTGTTTGTAAAATAATATATCATTAACAGTATATTTTAACAGTAAATCAGTGGTGCCAGCTTAAACGCTGTATATTTTCTTATACATATTAATGACGTTTCTTCCCAAAAGAAAATTCTATTTTTAACTGAAGGCAACGGGTTATCCGAGATATACTTTTTATAAGAAGGTCTTATAAGAATAATAGATACAAGATACACATTGTAGCATATAATACATATCCCTGTTTTCAGTTGTGCTATATTTTATTACATCAGCATTTTTATCCGACAATCAATGCACTTATTTGCTTGTATACTTTGCTATCAATAAGTACATTTCATATATTATCGGTGTATATGTATGTTTACTTGGAGGTGATACTGGCTGGATTTGCATATGCATATACATCAACTTCATGTGTAGGTTCTAGTTGTCACATGTACAGTTACATGATGTCTACTAAATGTGAACACGCAAATTTGAGCCATAGATTATAAAGAAATTATAAAGATATCTACTCTTAGGACTTTTTGACTTGGGCATTTTTGGATGTTTGATTGACATTTCATAAACTTTGGTAAATGTTGGTAAATGTACCATTTGAGGTTCTTTAGAGACTCCAAAGGGGTGTTTAGGGGCTACCTAGTTGAAGAAACCATCCAGCACTTGGTTTAAACAAATGAGAAACATTGTGAAAGAATAATATCACATGCTTCTGATATATGATACAAGGTATCAGAAGATTTAAGACAATCCTAGATAAGGACAGCGACGGCATTTATTATTACGCCCATGGTTATGTCACAATATAATTAGGTTACGATTGCCGGCTAAACTTTGTAAGGAAAATTACAAGATTTAATACAGTTTTAGAAAAATGCATGTAAGAATGTTGAAGTATTAAAGACTAGGGGCGAAGTGCAGCGTTATAACGATATAAATTATTATAGGCAGACATATACCTTCATTAGTCTCCCTTAAAACAATACTGTTTAGTATTTTAAAGAAGTTTAAGTCAATTCCATTAAGAAAATAAATATGATATTCTTTACAAATAGAAAAATCAGCAGATGATAAGGACTATCTAGAGATCATCATAATGTATGATGCAAACATTAGAGGGAGTTAGCTTATTATACAATCATTTTAGACATTTAAATATTTGATTTTGGGGTGATTCTGACTTGCTGGAGGCAATTTGTTTAAATAAAAAAGGTATTACAGAAAAAGGCAACATTTTATGGAAATAGGTATATATGGCCCAAGATATCTACTGGATACACAATAGTAGCACCAGCTTAAATTGGATGAGTATTGCAATTTATTGGAATCCACTGGTGTTGCTAAGCTGATCTGACGCTTTAGCCCACAAATTACCAACACATAACCAGGACTGGCCCTACACCACCCGCAAACGTCCTGGGGCCCTGCGCTGATAAAGAACACTGCCAAGGGCACTGAACAATTAGGGGATTGTAATGAAAGTTAAGGAATGCTGAGACAGTAATAAAATCTATTAAGATGTTTAAATGATCAGACTTGAAATATTATTGTATGATCATATTATCCTTCCTGCTGATACCAATGTCATTTAGTCTACTCTCTTGTGGACAACTGGTAGAACTCAACTCCCTTATCGATGTGTCTTCTGAAGCACAAATGACAGTAGATTAGTTCATCAGTCCATCTTTCAAGCTTTAAAAATGGAACATTTTCCAAGACACTTTGCCATACTTTGGTATCAGCGGCAGCGTGTCTAGCAGAACAGATGCATGGCTGTACCTGAATAGAAAAGAAAATGTACGAATAGATTAATTAATGTGAGAAATGGGGAATGAAGTTATGGAACCTCGTTTACAGAGAACAATAGGTCTTTTCAGTAATGGTCCAGTTGACCTGAGAATAGCTCCAAAATGAACTAAAGGCTTAGTGGAGGTTTTAAAGAGGCAAATCAGACCTATGGGGAAACCTTTTGGTGTCTACTAAAAGCCCTGGACATTCGAAGGTTCTACAACTTGTTCCATAACTCATGAGGAAAGCTTATCGCAACTCATGGGGTGCAAGTTGAGCTTCTCTGGGACAACTCATAGAAGCTGGGAGCTGACTACCAACAATTCACCGCCAGAAGCTTCCACTCTTTTCACATTTTAGTTAACCTAGTCCAATATTACAAGTAATTACTACTTAAAAATTATATAAGGAATATAATAAATAATTTATAATACAGATGCAGGTTTAAATGCGAGACAAATGCTGGAAGAGCAGGATACAGGGACATTGAGCCAAACTAGTAACCGTAGGGTGGTTGGCGGATACAACAAACCATTTTATATTTTTGGACGATTTTTACTAAGTGGTGCTAAGTCATGGTATTTATTTGCATGTGAAAAGTAAAATAGTTTTTTTTTACCTTTGCACCACCTAGTAAATATATCTCTTTCATATACACGGTAGTTTGCACCAACAATAATAAAGGCATATAGGAGAAATGTACTGTATGAGCAATGTAACAAATTTAAAGTTAATGGAGTATTTTTTCTATAATTCATTACCTTTTATTTACAATGTGTAACCTTGACATTTGGATTTTAGTTGTTGTTTCAGTGAAAAAAAAAAACAAATAAAGATGTTTTAATTTTAGTTTTCCTTATGCTTGTGTATTTTTTTTTATACCTTCATGATTTAAATAACCATCAAAATGTAAGTGAATACAGAGGTCATTTGTGAATACTCATGTGTTGTAATAATTTATGCAACCTAGAACCTCATAATGCACATATCACAATACTAGCAGAATTATTCCAAATACTGTCCTTATGGTTCACCTATAGCCAGTGCTGCACTGGGTATTATTGGGTGACTCTGGCACTTTAAGGCCAGCAGCCGCCTGATGATCTACATTTTTATGCTCACATAGCATGCATGTCCAGCCACCTGAGTGGAAGATCGGGTGAGTGTGTAGTGCTGTCAGCCAGCGGCCCACTGGGCATATGCCCAGTGATCTAGATGGCCAGTGCAAACCTGCCTACAGTAGTTTCTTAATTTTCACGTGGGGGGAGTGACATTATTTAGCCACGTTCTGCCTAGTTCCACCAACTCCACCCCCAGCCCTTAAACTTCCCATTTCAAGTGTCCTCACCCATTGAACTATGCATCATACAAGGCCAGTGTTGGTCCTTCTTAATAAATAGCGAGACGATGCAGTTGAAACCACAACTCTCCTGCCCATTATCACTTTAGTGAATAGACCCTTTGGTGAACTTACACAATGGCTCTGCCTAGAAGAAAAGGTATTCCTTTAGTCTTCAATATCTGAAGAGTTCCCTAACACATCAGTACACAAGTACCTCTACCTTGTAAGCTCAACAGGACCCCCCTCGTTGTATTTGCAAGTCAAATTGTTATGTTACATATTACTTCTGTGTAATGCTATGTCAGCGATGTGGAATATGACGGTGCTATGTAAAACAATAAATAATAATAAGAAGAAGAACCTTGGTTTATTTTGATCTCCAGTGCCATAATTAGAAGGAGCTTCAGATTGCCTGTGACCCTAACAAACTTACACAACGTAGACCTATGATTGATCTACTTCAACGGTATTGTATAGTATTTCTTTTATCAATTATATGACTCATTGACACGGAGACACCAGCGGGAGCTGGGACTTCCAGCAGGTGTTATGCTATTAATGGATTCCACTGGTCTAAAAACTCATTCCCATTATTAATCTACATGCCTACTACACCGAAGTAGAGCTGGCATTACATTACTCTCGCAAGGAGAATCAGTCTCTAAATATAACCATTATTAATGGCACTTAAGACAATTATATAAACATTGCATACACAAATCCACACATAAAGCAGCGGACATTAATCAGGAAAGATTATCAGCTATACCCCCCCCCCCAACAATAATTCCTTAATTGTCGATAGACCATTATCTCTGGTTAATGTCTCAAAATGGTAAGTGGCCAGAGTCTCCTGCCCGTATGCTGCATATAGGTAGGGGCAAATTGAGAGACTTGTTCCCTTTAGGGTTACCCCCTGTTTTGGTTTCACTTGGACAGTCGAGGAGTAAAGCGGTAAATCCTGGATTAACCTCTTTGATGGGAAAAGAAAAAGTGTCGGTGCGCTAAGCTAGTCACAGGCTCAAATAATACAAATGTGTAATACGAGGCCTACCAAACAGGTGTAAGCATGCTGCAAAAACAGTGTATTGGCTGTACAATGTATACAAAAAACAAAAACTGTCTGCGCTTCTTACCCTAATTAAGTTGGCAACAAATATATAAACATAATATAAATGAGAGGTTTTGGTTATATGAATTGGCCAAAGCATAATTAAGCTCACCCGCCACGTCAAGGCACACTCTCAATAGGGTGAGATCCTACTCTCACCTCCTACATAGTGGGCACACAAAGCAGTTTATACTGCTACCAAAACCTTATTAATGTGTTGGGAGAGGTGCAATTAACCAAAACCTCTCATTTATATTATGTTTATATATTTGTTAACCTCTTTGATGTCCAGGGTTCATCAGCTTCATCAGCTTCCTTCTTCTTCGTCTACCCTCAGCCTTATTCCCTCAGGCTCTCTGTTTGTAGGAAATTATGTTATATTTAAATGTACAAAATTACACGTTGACTTCCATCAATGTGAATGAAAACATAGTTGCCGCAGCCGCATGTTTCAAAGTGCTTTATTTAAAAAAACAACAACCTACTTAATGGCAAATTCTCTTTAAATGCAAACAGTAGCTGGCATGTTTAATTCAGACGTGTACCTTTATTATTTAAACCATCACCCACAACTCCTGGAAAAACGCATCAAAAAATAAATGAGATTGGATCAAGTAAAAGTTATTTATAGAATGTTATTTAAGTTCTGGAAAGGGGTGCAAGAAATAACTATGAAGGTATGAACGCCTCAAGGACTAAATTTATTAACTGCCCTTTGACCAGTGTTTGTATTCTGTGAAAAAAAGAAAAATATCAATAATAAATTACCTGTTACAGTCGTGCTCATTCCTTAAATTAGGTAAAGTAAAAGTTGCCTTTTTTTTTTGCTTCTCATGAAAGAACTGTCGGTTTTTCACCTTTAACCATAATTCATTTATCGAAACTGCCTAGAGCTTGGCCATCAGTCTGATTGTTTTTGCAATATTTATTTAAAAAACATTAACCTTGGCTAAGGGCCAGCATTATCTCATCAATTTACTGTCCTGAACTTCTCTTCCATTTCCTCGTCATACCCTTTCTGGAAGCTAAAATCTACAAAAATCAGACTGACTTCCGGTGATGTATGGATTTATACATTTTATATAATAATAATAATAATAATAATAATAATAATAATGTAATATAATCTATACATTTCAGTAAATGTAACTCTTTTAATAATACTCGGCTAGTAAAACTATATAGTAATTGTTGTGTCACTTCATTTTGATTTGTTTCATAGAACAATTGGTCTGAGGTCGGCCATTTATAATAAAAATATTTATATGTATTTATATATTATTAATATATTTGAAAAAAGATTACATGGACATGAGCAAAATTATTTCCAGGGAGGGCAAATGATAATAATAATAATTAGTTACTTACTCATAGACACAAATAGAGAAGCCATACCATTGTATTAATGTATTGATGGTCCTCCTTCATTCAAGGAAAATAAGATCCTTCAAGGGAGAGATTTTTCCAAAGTTGCTTTGCTCCATCACAAAATTCAACTGACAGCTGGCTGCCAACATAAGGATAACATAAGGATAAGGCTCCTAAATCTTCTCACTCTCAGATCATTTACTCCAAGGTTATTCTTCCTCCTTGTTTCTGGGTCTTTTGACAACAGCCTTCTGCGTCCCATGCCTGTATTCTTCTTCCATGTCATTTACTTATTGTTTCTCAGTCTGTTCAAGATGATATTTGTTTTTTTTCTCATTGAGTTGGTTTGGAGATATTTATGCAGTACGCCTACTCCTTTTCTTCTCCCTCTGCCTCTAATACCCTCTTATTTCCTTTTGGGGCCTGCTGATGTTCATTGCTTTAATGTCCTTGACTCCATCTTTTTTATGATTTAATGTTTTATATAGTGCCATCCTATTGTTTAGCGCTGCCCAATGGTTTTGGTCTCCATTTTATCAGTGCCATGTTACGAGCTTCCGGGGCAGCATTTCTTTGCTCATAACTTAAATCCACAGAAGAAGCAACATTCCTGTCTACCTGTTGGTGAGTTTCTTCTCTTTTTCTCGTTGTTCTCCATAACGGGTGACAACACCTCAGCCTTGCGATCAAAAAGCACCGTGCAAGTGTTGTGTCTGCCCTGCTGCTGTGGGGAGTAGTGTGCAGCTATAGTGAGTGTGTCACCAACACTAATTACCGGGTAAACCCAGCATCATCCTTGACCTCCATCTTCACCAATGGTGTTTCTGTAGACCGGAATTCTCTAGCATGATTGGAGCACTGTGTTTAGTTGTCTGGTTTCTGAGCTCGACTGATTCTTGGTTTAGATTTGGCTTCCTGTATTTACTGATCTGTTATTATTTTAACTTATGTTCTGTTCTAGAGGACCTAGGAAGTCCCAAATAAAGGTGGAACACCGTATCCTAGACAGCACTCATGTGAAAGAATGTCTAAAATACCGTCTTGAGTTATGTTCTCCACACCTTCCAGAGATCAAGGGACCTATTTTTCGAAGCTGCTACATTGTGACCTTAAAGTAACATCGAAGATGAAAATACGGTTCCCAGACAGCAAAAGCAGCAAAACTCTTCAAAGAGTCTTTTGGTTGGCAGCTATCAGGTCACTTGGCAATCAGGTCACTTGGCAATTGGCAAAAAAAAAATCAGATGACAGCATTGATTTCCTGTATAGCTCCAAAATAAAATAAAAAGTTAGCTCTTACATTCTATCCCGTTCCAGAACATAAAATACTATATTTATAACATTGAGGTAAACAGCTTTAGGACTTCTATAATTCCTTTGGAGAAATTCAGCCTGGCTTGAGTTCAAACAAGTGGAGTATTTTCCACCTAATTACTTCCACAGATACCAGCAACAGCACTAACAAGTCCAGACCACTATATAACACATGATATGCCAGCTGACGTAGCCAAGTATTTATACGGTAAACTCTAAAACTTTAGTCAGGTAATTTGGCGACTTATGGTACACCAGCTGTGTGGGTTATTGCTCCATCACACGAAAGCTTACATTTGCCGGAATTGTAATAATGTTTATTCACCCCAGTCGCAACCTGACATCATCGGCTGCCAGAGACAAAATAAAATGTTTATTCACTTTGGATTTGTTGTTTTCCAAAGTTTTGGTGCATCTATAATAACTCAATAGAGTTTACTTTACTTCATATATGCTGGATTTTCAAACAACATACGAGGTATGTTGAGAAGATATGTTGACGTTACTCTTCAGCAGAGTTTACCTGATGGAATGTTGCTTTACGAAATCTAAAGGCTTTAGGAACATTTCCGGAACATTTCTAACTCTTGCCTTTCACACACATAGTCCTACGTGACATGAGGGCCACCATCAATGGGGTACAGCTGTATGTGACCCAGCTTCTTCAGGGGCTCTGATGCCCCCACAGCCACACAATGCTACAAACTCCCTACATATCCGTACCTTAAATGCTAATGTATTGTTTTGGAGGTAGGGGTTATAACGTGAGGGCTAGACTTCTTTAATAAGCCATACACAGAGGGAAGAGAGTGGGCTTTTTTTTTAAAGAATGATGGACCCTGAGGAAATGGGTGTTTATGAGGGCATATGGGGAAAACTCAGTCTGCCTTTTTTTTTTTACCTGGAGAAGTCTAGAAGATGACCTGTGTCTTATTTCCACATGAAGTTCACCTTGGGGGGATTATCATGACAGGCAATGATGGAGTGGAGTCCTGTGCCCTGAGTTGATACTAGGTTTAAAATTGAGGCGAAATTGTATATTTTTAAATAAATAATCTTTTACTTAACATTGTGTATTCCTTACTAAGACAGGTCAACCATCTCTGGAGGGATTTGTCTATGCTCTAGAGTGAAATGTATAAGTCTCACTTGATGAGACTCCAGTCACACGGTGAAGATGCACATGAAATCTATACAGATAAATAAAGGAAAAAAGTTTAAACACAAATACTGACTTAAAAAATTGCAGGTATTGTCAGTTACCAGTCAACTTTATGTTCTATTAGCCAACCTGGCAAGGTTAGCTACTATTATTTTTTTTTTCAGAAATCGAGTCTGAGGTGCGGAATACAAATTCCATAAGAATTATGGATGAGCTGAGCTGAAGACCTTGGCAAGTCCTTCAGTAAATACATAAGTCTGTACATACTAGCTGAGTTATTAACCAATAGCTACTATTTGTGAGTGATAATACATACATATTACACTAATGCAAAGGACCTTTAGATACAGAATACAATAAAATAAACCTCTTCAACATAGTTTTGTTTTATGACTTTTTGTAAACTTATTTGGTAGCAGAAAAACACTTCATAATTCTATTGAAATATAAAATTCAGGCCTCTATGCCACCGGCTACCTTTCTAATATATGGTGTCCAAATGCACCTTCAATAAACCTAAACACGGGTTACGCAATCGATTTTCAGTTATGCTTAACGACACCATGGAGGGCACCGAGGGGCAAATGCTACTCTTCCAATCATGAAGGTCAACCTTTGCTGCCAGAGAGATTTACAACAGTTCACTAGTGTGTTTCCAAGCCATCCAAAAACAAAAAGGCTGCAGGCAAATGGGAGAAAACATTGGCAAATTGGGAATACAATTTTTTTGCATTTTAGTCCCCCTAAGATCATGCTGTTCCGGGATGGTATTTTTCATTTGTTCCCTCATACAATACCTATGTCAGATCTATTTTCACAGCTGATCTTCATTTGCGGTTAAAATGATCTTTTTCACCACTGGCTGGCTGGGTCCAAATACTGGTGCTCACACCTCTTGTGCAACCTCTTGTGCAATGGCTACATTATTGAGGCTAACACCCTATGAGTGGATTCATAAAATGAATATATTATGCAAACATTGTGATATTCAGACATAAATGATCTTACACTAAAGCCAGTTCCACTCGTCAGCCCCAAGCACAATAAAGCATGCGCACTGCCCATTCACAATACATACGCCAACTTAATGGGTGTTTCCAATATGGGTTGGGGTACATGGTTGAGGTTAAGGTAACCCCACCTAAGGTTTGCCAAGTAAAGAGAACAGAATACTAAACCCAGAATCATAATACTCTAATCTGGGTTCATGCCACTTTAAAATGTCTCAGAGTCCTCAAAGGGTCGCAAGGTGACTTTCAAGTCCTCCCGATGCTTTATTACATTATCAGAAAATTCAGTAAATAAATACATTTTTAAACATTTTTCCCATCTTCGGGTAGGGGATAAACTAACCTTTATACCTCTCCTTGATGTTTGTTTTTTATTAATAATCAATCTAAGAAAGTTCTTAATCCAACTCACTGGATCTGACATTCATAGCAACTAAAGAATATCTATGAGTTGCTATAAAAGAATAATTGAAAACGCACACCATCAGCTAAACAAACACAAATTAGCTAATTAGCTCGTTGCGGGCTGGAAACAATAAATATTCAAAATTATGCTTAGAACCAATAAGCATAATTGCAATCGATTATACGGACCTCTCATAGAACAGTAAATTATTCCTTAATGAAAGAAGAGTTTGTTCTAGTCCAGCAGAACTTAGAATATTTTAATATAACTTTGAATATAATCTCTTTAGCAACTCAATGTTATCTTGCGATGTTGAATACTCATAATAACAATCACTTTGGGGAATAATGTGTGTTGTCAGGTGTATCCTCTCTCATAATTGAAATTTTCTGTGAAACAGTCAGATCTAGTTGTACATGTGCAAAACAAAATCATATTAAAAACAGTATAATTAGGTCACCTTTGCTTTTTGTAATTAATCACATTTTTAATGAGATGGATGTTTATTAACGAGCTGAAACATTTTTGTATGCAGATATTATATAGAATATAAAGTTGGGTGGCCACATTTTTCCAGCACATAAACTCAACTTAGCGAAGCGACTGCATTGGCTGTGTTTGTCTCCTCTCCCAGTCCCTCTGCTGGCTTCTCCCTCACTTGCAATGTGTGGACACATCTATAATTTCTCAAACCCCTCAACTCCAAACGGCCTCACTTGCCCTGGGTGTCCCCAGAGCTGTAAAGAAATAGAAACATAGAAAGTGACGGCAGATAAGAACCATTAGGCCCATCTAGTCTGCCCAACAGAAGGCTCTACCATCACAGGTATGGAGCTCAGACGGTTTCTTAGTATTATTAATTTCATAGCTCCATTATTACATCACTTAACTATTTGGACAAAAGCCGAAAATGGGCCCAGTTCAAATGAGATTACAATCTAGAAGGAGGTGGGCTATATTACATAAGGGGTAAAACTATGTTTGGGTGGACAGCCACACAACTGTATCCCAGTATAAACACTATTTCATTTGATAATATTACTAAATGCAGAGTAGGGGAGTACAGTGGCAGACACCATACAGGTGTGAGGCTAGAAAAGATGAAGCAGTGGTTGGTGGAAGGACTGGAGACACGGGGACAGTATGATGAGCTTTCAAAGGATTAGGGCAGCTCTTGAGAAGCCCTGTAAATGTATATGATAGAGAAGAAGACATACGGTACGAAGATCATCAGATGAGCAAAGGGACTGTGGAGGTCTGTGTTTGGAGATAAGTGAGGAAATGTAGGTAGGAGAAGAGCATTGTTATGTAACCATCAGTTTTTTAAATAGACTGAATGTGAGGGGTAAAGGAGATGTTGGAGTGAATGGTGACACCAAGGTGGGTAGGGATGATGGTCACACCATTGGCATTGAGGTATGGTGTCAAAAGAATGTTAGCGTTGGATAAAGGCAAGATAAGAAGCTCAGTTACAAACAGAGGCAAGGTAATTAGTGACAAGATCAAGGAGAGAAGGCAGGAGGTCTGAGGAGGAAAGATAGGTCTGTTATCACCAAACAGGTGGTTCTGGAAGCCGGAGATGCAGTAAATGCAGGAAATAAATATGGTAATGGTCCTAGAACTAAGCTTTGGGGTATGCCAACTGAGAGGAGAAGCAGAGAGGAAGAGTTACTGTAAAAAGAGATGCTAAAAGTGTGATGAGAGAGGTGATGAGAACCAGGAAAGAATAGTATCATGGAGACCAAGATTGAAACAGGAGTGAAAACAAAGAAGGGGATCCAAAGTGTCAAAAGCAAAAAAAAGCCCCAGAAGAATAAGCAAAAGAGTAGCATCCCTTGGTCAGGAACTACAGGGACTCAAACCAGCGACCTGGGCATGGTAGGTAAATCACCTCTCCTTTACACCACCAGGAGGCTTTTGAGTAGCTGGTTCTTTTGGTCTATCCATGGACATATTATGCCTGCATACTCCTGAGTCATACCTGACCCTCATTCTGTCATCAAGGGCCTATATAAACCAGGCATACTCCAAGCCTCAGTGCTAGAGCATTGTGTTCCTGGTCTTGTGATTCGCTACACCCAAGTGCCTTGCTTGAGTCCAGCCTGTGGGCTATCCTGTTGTGTCCTGAATCGGATACATCACAATCTATCTGCCTTCAGCCATGCTCTGGGTCTGATCCTGGCCCTGCATCGTGACTCCAACCTGATCCGCCACACACTGTCGTTACACCCTTGGGTTTAGCTGTAAATAAATTAGTCACTTTATTAGTCTCAGTAAAGTGTTGAAATCAGAATGAAGATTAGAATGGACCAATTTAAGAGTTGAAATTAAAGTTGGTTGTGGGATATGTACAACCCTTTGGAGAAGCTTTGAGGTGAGAGATGAGACAGAGAGGGGTTTCCCTTCCTGTAAAGGAGGAAGAAAACCAGAGGGTATGCGAAAGAGTGCAAACAGAAAGGAAAGTGTGCAGAACCACGCAGAGAGCATATAAAATCATACATGGCAGCTGCTACTTAAAGCACAACACATTTTTACATTGATATTGAAATGAAGAAGAAACAAAAACACCAACAGTCTGTACTTTGTAGGTATAGGAAGTAGAATTGTGGAATCTGGAATGTGACAGTTCACCTTTAACCCCTTAACGACAATCCCCGTACATGTACGGGGTTGCCGTGCAACGTGTTAACGACAATGCCCGTACATGTACGGGCTGCCGTTAAATAGCTGCATTTTCGCCGCGATCGGCGGCTTTGCAGCATCCATGGAAGCCTCACAAGTGAGGCTGACCGAGGATCCGGGGAGGGCAGCCCTCGGCAGCCCTCCCCGGAAGAAAAATGGCCGCCGCCGCACCGATCATCAAAGATCGCGGCGGCGCCCGGCTAAAACTGCTTAGGAAGCGATCGGAATCGCTTCCTAAGCATAAACTGTGTTGCTGACATGCCTCAGTATCGAGGCATGTCAGTAACACTACCCCCCGACCCCCGATCGCCTTGTGATTGCTCCGAGGAGCAACCACAAGTGCCATCCTGTGAATGACGTTGCCGTCATTCACAGGATGGCATTAACAATAGATCTGAGTTCACAGAGGGTCTATCCAGACCCTCTTGAGAACTCTCGAGCTCCTCCTGCAGGTTGAATGCAGGTACTGCATCCAACCATGCAAGGTCAATGGAGCCCAGCTAACTAATGAAAGTGACTAGTAAAAAAAAAAAAAAAATAATAATTTTTTTTTAAAAAAAATGGTCAAAAATGTTTAAAAAATTTTTACAAAATATGGTAACATGTAAAAATCCCCACTGTCACCAAAAAAAAAAAAAGTTTTTAATAAGCAAGTCCTAAAAATTTTTATCTTTACAAAAATTCCATCATGGAAAGAGTTAAAATATTGGCATTACAAATGCCCATAGGGTGTCTAGTATTAAAAAATATATGATTTGATGGGGTAAATTGAATTGGCCGGGTTCAAAGATGTCCCAAATATGGGACATGGGGCAGATGTGTAAATGGCAAAAAAAATACACACCTCACAAAGGCGGCCTTTTACCTCCCAAATAACCCTACAAACCCATGCATGGGGGGTATCGCTGCGCTCAGGAGATGTTACTGAACACATATTGGGGTGTTGTGTGACACGGACATACACCAGGAGCGAAAAATTTATACCTGAAGTACAACATGTGTGGAAAAAAATACAAAATGAATTACTACCATAAAGTTTCACAAAGGGTGGTGGTAAAATTAGTGCATTGAAAGAGTTAAAATACCAGCATTTCAAATACCTTGGGGTGTCTAGTTTTTAAAAATATATGATTTGATGGGGTAAATTTCATTGGCCGGCTTCAAAGATACCCGAAATGGCACATGGGGGGAATAATTACCAGATTTGGAAAAAAAGGTTTTGAAATAGCAAAACGCTACCTGTACTTATTGCCCCATAATGTGCAGAAAAAAGCAAAAAAACATAAAAACATTGGGTATTTCTAAACTCTGGACAAATAGTAGAATCTATTTAGCAGGTTTTTTCATTAGTTTTTGCAGATGAGTAAAAGTTTTCTGTTTAAAAAGTGAGAAAAAGTAATTTTTTAACAAAAAATCCCCATATTTTATCATTTTTTTTATAGTAAATTAGATGATATGATAAAATGAATGGTATCTAAAGAAAGCCCTGTTTGTCCTGAAAAAAACAATATATAATATGTGTGGGAGCACGAAATGAGAAAGAAGAAAATTACATCTAAACAGTAACACTGAAAAACGTTAAAAGAGCCATTGTCCCGCAATATACTATGAGTAAAAACCCCTATTGTCCTTAAGGGGTTAACAACTCATTCCAGGACAAGTTAACCACAGAAATTGGCATTAGATATAATTATGTAATTTTCCAGTAAATATGCCTTTGACAGTCAGTATTAATCTAGTTAAGAATCACATTTATTTCTGTCACTGATTCTTATCAAATAACATTCCTATATGTTCATAACATATCTCATGTCATATGCAATGTGTATTTAACTAGAAGTACAAATAACAAATCTATAGTGATGAGCGGAAACCTGCTGGTCCAGTTGACCTATAATCTTGGTCATCTCAGAGCTTCTGGATAAGGCATGCTTTGGAATGGGCATAGGTTTATTAACGATGAATATTCATTGTTGGCATAATGGCACATAACACAAGTGTTGGAAACATAAAGAATGGCTAACAACTTTCTAAATAAATGGGGGGGAGTTTTTGGGAGGGGGTGAGTTGACTAGAGAATAGCTAGAGAATACTCTTATTACTACCTTAAGGGGACCACCTTAGAAGCTGCTTCCAAACATAACAAAGATAGAACATGTTTCAACTGGTCTATAGTCCGCTATGTATCTCCAAACATACAAATGGCCCCAATTTATGTAAGCATTGTTAGTTTCCCTTTTGAGGATCCCATTAAAAAATCAAGGGTCTAATGTACTCCAAACTACTCTTTTGTTACTATATTATCACACGGATGTCTTACACAGAAACAGTATTATGTTAAATGCCTAGTGATGTATGTGGCAGTACATGGAAAAGTTGTATGACCATAAAAAGAGGTCATACATATTAAGCGCCAAAGAGGAATTGTCATTATTTGACACTGATCGTGGGATTTACATGTTGATCTCAGCTTCAGTATGTTAAATTTTGGAAGGGTGCGAAAACTATATCGAATCTGACAACTTGATTATAAACACCGCAATCCGGAAAGAGGGATTCACATGGCTGACGGCGTTGCGATCTTCGCATGTGCGATGTAAAATACCAATTTCATTAACCGGAAGGAGAGACATTCTCCATAATTAAGTGAGACGCTTACAAATTATTGTGTCTAAGTGCTTCATTTTAGCTCAGTGTAGCATGAACCAATTGTCATAAAATTGAGCATCTCACGAAACACTTTACTCCCCATCCCATTTGTTTGTGAATTTAAAGTTTCCGGAGTCAACAATAAATCATCCATGGCTGCAAAGCTATTTATCACCTTATATTGTGGTAGTTTAGCTCGATCCCGCAAATAGGGAAAAAATGGGTTTTGCTTCATTGCAATTTGTATAATAAGATTACATAATATTCTGCATGATGCAGTCAATATCAATGTCTAATACGTATAAATTATTTGGAATTATGCTTCAGCACCTGTATTTTCTTGGAATACATAGTTTAGAATTTAGAATTTTGTGGGTTGTTAGGTTTTTATTCTTATAAAACTACAGTAAACACCGTCCATCCTGGGGATGAAAGAAGAAGGAAAGGCGCAAATGCTCTATACCTCTCCAACAGGAGAAGGACTCTAGGTCTCCTTCCATCCCACCAGACATGAGATAAGGGCATGGGGTAGACACAGAATGGGCTCTATGTCCCCCATTTGTTTTTTTGGGTTATATTTTAAGACAGGATGTATCAACAATCTCTATATCCCCCAAAGTTTATCATTTATTATTCTCTACACCACTGCACATGGGGTAAGGGAAGAAGGGCCATCCATCATAGATGGAGTCTATAAAGTCTCCCTGTTTCTTCATGTATTATTCATTTTTTATTTACTTTTTAAAAGTTCCAGATGAGAACATGTAAGTTGTCAGCTTCCATGACCTCACATGTAAGTCACATGCAAGTAAACCATAATATTAATGGATATATAAACCACCCTGTGAGACTTAGCATGGGGTTAGTTGTCCGGTGGCTAGCTATCCCCATCACTATGATGTCCCTTGCACCCAAAGCCCAAGTGTAAATTTAGTTTCACAAGTTAACTTTCCTTGGTTTGAACGTCATACAATATAAATCCCAATTACTAGTCATTATAATCTAGTACAGGGGTGTACAACCTGCGGCCCTCCAGCTGCTGCAGGACTACATCTCCCATAATGCTCTTTCAGCTAAGGGGCTGGCCAAGGAGTATGGGAGATGTAGTCCTGCAGCAGCTGGAGGGCCGCAGGTTGGACACCCCTGATCTAGTAAATAGTAAATTTGTAACATTGAATTTGAGTAAAATAATTTTTTTGTGTACTAGCCCACATATCAGGTTAACCGATATGGCTTGGCCTTAGACACATTGTGTCTTGATGGTACCCAATAATTTGCTTAAGAACATGGTTACTGAATTTCTGTATCTTCTCTAGAACTAGGATACATAATTCCATTCTTTATGAGACATTAACGGTGAGTTTAAGAAACCATCGCTTTGAGTTTCTGTCTTAACGACCTCCATCAATGACTCTCTCTCTGTACTATTGCCCCAAAAGAGGCAAGTAGGTCTATACCATGAGTGAATCAAGGTACCCATTGCTTTAATCGCTATCGTGCTCCCCTTTGACACCTTGTGCTAACATATTTTTACCATTATAGCATAAGAAGTGGGTGCTTGAAGAAATATTGTGAGAGCGACGAGTTTCAGTTGTTTCCTTGATTAATGTGAAAAGAAAAATCTATTTAAACTCAGTTTGAATCTTAAAAGACCACCCTCAATGTGTCTACTGGATTTCTAGTAAAATAATATACATATTCCTGTAGAATATGAAGTAATGGGAAAAGAAAACCCCCAAAAAACAAGAAATACAGCAATATTCTTCCAGATCATTGGCAACCACACCCTTAATTAAAGTTAAACTTTTCAACCCAGCTGCACCTATCATTATTTTACCACGTTTAATAAGTTGGGACCAATGCATGACACATGTTTTATTTTGACTGTTGTTGGGACTTGTTATGATGTGAAGGGAAGTGAACTTAATAGCACCCCCAGATTCCAGTATGAGATCATACCGGGTAAGATATATTTTTCTACTGTCACGCAGATGACAGATATATTACATTATTTGGAAGCATGATTTCATGGGAATTTGGAGTTGAAATTTCTTCTCTGGACAGATAAACGCATCGGTATCATTGGAATAATTTCAGAGAGGATTACAAAGCACTTTCATTCTCGTTATTAGAATAAGTGTCAGGAGTAAAACTCTTATTTGCTGACAAGCAGACAGTGGCTACAGCATCTTATGATGGATTTGTTTTCCCCAAGTGAGGAAAGAATGGTAAAATATTTAATAATGAATCTGATAGTTATTGCTTCAGATATCAATTTTGCTGATCGTGGAATTGTATTCCAGAAATAAAAACAGGGAATAATTTGGGTATATTCAGTGGCTCATATTTTAAATTACAATCAGGCCCTTATTTTACCTAAAGTCTAGAATGATGAATTAATTTTTTCAACATTATTTCAAATTTAGCTCCATAAAACTATTCAGTACATTTTAAGCAGAAAATACATTACCAAATAAATAATAAATTACTAATGCAGGTGGCTGGAAGCTTCCTTAATCATGGCTAATGTAAAATCAATTGAATATAGATAAACAGAAGCAGATTCTAACTGCTTTTGATCCCAGGAAGGATTGAGTTGGCCAGGGAGGTGATCCCCCCAGGCCAGTCCAATATTGTTCACAACAGGTTGTCCCTGTCCAGATCAGACTGGCATGTGTCCATCGCGGGGGCTGCCATGGGGAGTCAGGAAAGCAAGGCCAAGAGGAACCTGCCAGTAAGGGTGTATGCATGAATCTGTGCATGTATGTTAGAATGAGAATGTACTGCATGTGAACATGAATGTGTATGTCATTCCTCCGTGAGTCTCGCAAACAAGTGTCCTTAAGCCAGATCAGTGACATCACTGAAGATCCAAGATGGCCAATGTGAGCAGGAGGATACATCTCCCCACCTCCAGGATGATTGAAGGGCGCATATTAGACACTGCAGCCACCCAATGGCTACCACCGAGGGGTGTGCTCAGGCAGATTACCCATGTTACTAATAAAGTAAACATTGCTATGGCGATGTTGTAGCATGGGGCAGCTGCGTTAATTGGACCCATTAGTCACGGATATAAGCTTCCCTTTCCAATCTCCTGCTTACATAAAAGCCATCTTTAACCCTGTCCCTACCCATATTCAGTATGCGAGGCTTCTTCTATAGGTGGTGTAAATTAGTCTTCTGTATGCACTGTTGGTCTACAAGAAATGTAGAGTTTGCATTACCACTTTGAAAGTATCAGCTTTATACATCATCTGAAACTAAGGTTTTCCCGGTGTATTATTTGGCTTCACAGCCACCGATCATCATTTGAATCTTTCTGAAAGTCACTTGAGACTTATGGAAATGTTTGACAGGAACGCAGAATGAGCCTGGAAATTCGAAATGTTCATTATTCCTGCAGGATTTCATGCCGTCTAATAACGTTACAGAATTCATTTTCACCAGCTTTTGTTGGAACTCAAGTTACAAGCATTTCCAGTATAACACTTGTCACCAGCTAGTCAATTAAAAAACACTTGACTTTTTATTAAATCCTGTAAATCAGTTGTTTTCTTCAGTTTAAAAACATTAAGGAATAACTTTAAGATACTATGATGAAAGCCAGGGAATGAATAGCATTTTATACCACTGTTCCGTAATGAAGAAACAGTCAATCTCTGACATTGCAGCAGTCATAAGGTTGCCATAATGGCCATTTTTCCAGGACACATGTTATAGTCACATGTTGATGACCACCGCCTATAAAGTTCTTCTCTCTATTATAGGTATAAACTTGATTAAATAATTAATTTCCTTCTGTGAGTTTATACATCATACATTCTCCAGGGTAGCACTATAAGTGGTGGTCACCAACATGTAACGTGTTAAAAAAATAGCCAACTCTTACTTATAGAGGACGTCAAGTCCACCCTTACTGGCATTTAGGTTTGGGCAGGTCACTGTAAGACCACTGTAGCTTGTTGGTGTTACTTTGCTAAGGTATTCAATGTATTACCTTTTATAATACTCAAGGGCTACTGTAAGCAGGCTTTGGCAAAACAGGATTTCTTAACGTATTGTCCTTTTGGGTCATCAAGGCCAGTGAATACCTTCAAACCTGGTTAGTTTCAGAACCTAAAAAGTTTACTGGGGAAATTAGTAGTAGTGATTTATAGACAAATGGTTAATATTTGAGGTACATAGTATGGGTCAAATCTTTCCTATGTTGCAGTACGAGCCAAGCTGAGGTTAAGGAAAGTTCTCACATGCATCCAGAAGGAGTGGAAATGGGCCTCTTCCACAGAAGTGTAGGAAGTTTTTGAGCAGGCCAACAAAGGCTTGCCGAGCCCTAGTACCTAGAACCCAATCTGTGCTATTTACTTGGAAAACTATTGCAAAACTAGGTCTTGCTTTTCCATCATCCTACACAAGAGGATTGCTGCTCAACTTGATCACAGAGAGTTGATCTCGGTCCCAATACAGCTATTTTACCAGTTGATGTAACTTTAGCTAGAGTCCAGAAGAGTTGGGAATTAACCTCCACCAATCTCAAAGGAAACCTAAAAGACATTGTCTGTTTTCAGGAAATTGTTTTAGGTGTGGACGCAGTTTGCGATTGTTTCTGTTTCTCCTACTTGTCGTAGAGTATACTTAATGCATGTTTCAAATTTTACCATCAATGTCTGATTTTAACCTACTAGACATTTGTATACCATCCTGGTTAATCTCCCTACAATTTCTTTCTAGAATGTGTGTGTGTAACCAAGAACCTTAGGTATCTGTTCACCACTTGATCACTGATGTTCCATGTGCAATAAGGTCTGATGTATGCTGAAGGATACTCTCTAGGCGGCTTCTAAAGCCAGAGGTCCTTCAACCACAGCCCTTGCCAGGTTGTCTACAAAAGGAATCTGGTGAATCTGGTGAAAATCACCACAAGTAGTCATGAGTGGGACTTTCATGAATTTCCCTTTTTTTTTGGCAACAACATTTCGTAGACGAAATTTTGTCTGGAGGAGAATCAAGCTCTTAATCACTAAAAGCAATTTGTTGTGTTCTTTTAATTAACATTAAATTGAGAAAAGTATTTGGGGATTTTTATTGTGATTGGAGAAAAAGAAAAACATGAGCTGTTTAAGAATTGATTATTACTTAAGGGCCAGGATTAATAAAGCCACCTGAGAACTCAACGCCTCATTAACTCCATCAGCCCATAGCTCACTGTTTAAATAACGTAAGAAACCCAAACTGTTATTGATGTATTCTTACAAAAGAAATAATGATTAATCTGCTGCAAAGTAATTAAAACTAAATTCAAATACAATATTAATGAAATTCACTTGAAATGCGTGATAAAAAAAATAATAAAATAGTACTTGGTGGAGGACAATCGGAAAGTACAAGTGACGGTGTATTTATTATTTAACAAGAGGATGATTAATGAGACGTAGACCCCAAGTGGAGTAAAATAAGAAGTGAATTAGTCTTTTACAAACTAAATCAACAGATGAAAGTCTGGTGGCGGCAGATTGCTCTTCAGCATCAGAGATATTCAAGTACCAATTTGGCATGATAAAAATAAAGTGCGTGTGAAACATTTTACATTTTTTTTTTTATCAATATGTGTGCTTCGACATTTTCAACGCTGATAAAAAAATAACCATTGCTGTATGCAAAGATCAAATCAATATGTAGCTATGTTGGGGATTTAAGGAATTGAAACATTTATGTATGAACACCCATGCACAGCAGGATATCAACAGTTCAATTCTTTTTATACATGGATTTTTGTATATTTTTATGTTTAGTTTTTTTTTTATCTATACTTCTTTAAATATCAGCTTGATGAGATGTGCATTAAAATATCTGCTGGGAATGTTATTTTTCCTTTTTTACGGTTTCCATTTTTTTTCTGTACTAAGAAAACCCAACAATTATAATCATAGACATTTGTTATCAACCTAAAAGGAGAAACTATGCTGGTTTGTTTTTTTTACCGATATTTTATAGGTGAAGAAGAGATATATTTTACATAATTTAATATTTTGCAAAGCGATGCCAGCTTTGCTATAAAAATAAGTAACTTAAATATAGATTTTTTTTTTTGGTTTGTTAAAATAAGGGTTTGGGATTAGAGTATTTTATTTAAAATGCACTGATATCCATAAGTGAGAATCCTGCAGGTTTGACCCAAAGTCTCCAGGTGAACCATTGCTTCCCCGGGTCTTCGGAACACTTTTTTCTTTCTTTGGGCAGAGGAACAGCTCTTGGCCATACCCACTCCTCACCTACTTCCCTTCTTTTGTCCCTCCCATTTAGACTATATGGGGCTAGCCTTGCCCTATGTGCAGCTAGTCCCACCCCTCACATAACCAGCCCTGCCCCCTCATCAAGCCCCTCCTCCCAGAAGTGGGGAGAAGTTCAGGTAGCCTAGCCTGGGATGTTCCTAGGTATGCTGATATAAGATGGGGAGTATATAAACATTCATTATGTCTGCCAGCAGCAAAAGTTGAGTTTCTAATGAGTTTTCATAAATATTTATATATATTTATATATGTACATTTATAATTATCATTTTTCAGTCCTTAAAGAGGCTTTAACCCCTTAAGGACAATGGGCGGTCCCTAAACCCATTGAAAACAATGCATTTTGAGCCCGTACATGTACGGGCTTTGTCATTAAGGGGTTAAGAGTTGCAAGTGTTCTTTAAATTATGTATTAAGAGTAAACCAAAATGAAAATACAAAATGCATCGCCTTGGACACAGTATGATCTAAGTGGGGTGTGTCGGTTGTCTGAGCTTGACAGGGTTTCCTCATATTTAATCTTTTCCATGTCAATAGGTCAAGCAGCGAAGGAAATACAGAAAGAATCCTGTCTCTCATAGTAGAGAAAGTGTGTTTCTGACATGTACTTTTGGCCTTGGGTTGTGGTTGATGAGTTTGCGCCTCAAACTATTGACAAGAGCTGACATGATGAATGACACATTAATAGCACCACTTGTACCGAAATATCATCCGATTAAAAAAAGTTTTAAATTATATTTGTGAATTCTCGGAAAAACGTTGCATAACAAAAATGATTTTACAGAAAAGCCTTACAAAGTTAAATAATGTATAATAATCAACGATACTTCTTTCAATACCATGGGACACAGAACAGATGTGAGCATAAGACGTCCTTTCTTTATGCTTACCTGGAGTCATTCGGTGGTACTCGTAGAAGACCGCTTGTTCCTCAGACTTGAGGAAGACCGCTTGTTCCGAAGACTCGTAGAAGACCGCTTGTTCCTCAAAACACTTCCAAACACTTCAATGCACTTCCTAAAAACACTTCCAAGGACGAATAGGATGTTTTTATAAATATATAATTCACACAGCTGTTCTACAATTTATTTTGTTCACTGAAGAAACAAAACAGGCATTTAAAATGACAGTCTAAAGTCCCACGCAGCCTCAGCAACAAAGAGCGTGGTCTTTAAGAGTCTTCTCACCTATTAAGAAAAACGATAACATTAAAATACTTACTCGTAGCAGAACCTGCAGAGAAATACATCCCCTTTAGTGCTTTCTGTGCTTGCAAAACCGGGATCTTGCATGAAACTTTTGTTGGGCCAGTGCTGGAGCTCAATGGAGGTCAGAAAACATCTCGTAAAAGTTCAAGGATGCGGAATGAGGCAAATCCCTCCATTCGGTTGCAAAGAGGGACCACAGAAATGATGGCATAAGTCTCCCTTAAAATGAAAATACTTCAGAATACGTTTTGTTTTTGGCCATTATGGTAATTCTTTATCACTAAACACACCGATAAAAAGCCCAATACTTGTAAATCTCAGTTGAATTAATTTTAAGCAACCTCTATTCGCAATATTTTGTGTAGGCCCGAAACTTTGGCAAGTTGATCATGCAGCAAAATGAAAAGAAAATCTATGGTCCCGTCTTTCAGTCCGTTAATATTTCAAAGGCAGGTTTGGCAATATCTGCTTTTTAAGCAGAACATGTAAATTTTAATGTTACCAATAAATCTTTCAGAGAACAGAGCTTTAAAAAGTCCTGGATTTTAGGTATTTTTTCTTTTTCTTCATACTTCAAGCGTTTTTTTCCATGTTTGGTCACACATCAGCTGCATCAATTTAAATCTGCATTCATTTAAATAAATTATAAGTGTGTCTGACCAAGAAATAATCAATATTGTAAACATCTGCTCATCTTTTCCAAGTCATCCTGTTTATGCATTTTTTGGGTGTAATAATATGAAACTATTATAAACCAAAAGCCAAATGATATATTTCACTGCTTTATATACGCTGAGGGCACTCAGAGCTAGAGGGTATCAAGGACCCAGACTGCTGGATAGGCACAAGTCAGTGAGGGATGAAAGGTAAGAAGGGAACAGTCTTGGAGTGGAGGCAATGAGCTGGCGGCCGCCAGTCAGGAACTGGAAGGGAATGAGAAATCAGGAGGCAAGAGAAACTGAGATGGAGGTTGGGGAGATGGAGAACTTTTATGGATTGAGGGTACAGGTTCTAGGGTAACAGGAAGGAACAAGGAGCTTAGATGAAGATAGGAAAGAAAAGAAGAGGTAGAACTCTTGTAGCACTTTCAAATTAAGGATAACATTAACAATATAAAATGACCAATAACATAAGCCATGTTGGTAGAGACAATTAAACCCCCGCTCTTGAAAGTGTACAATCTGTATTGTTTTACATCTAATATTTTGGATTTGGTGTTTGGTTACCATCTTCTGTGTTGAGGAGGTGAGGATATAAAAGGAAAGACAATTCACTCGCAATATGTCCCGTATTACCAACTGCTTGTCTGCTTTTTCTTCATGGATGTCACAACGCTACCTGAAATCTAATCGTTCTAAAACTGAACTGATTATGTATAACATACATTAAAGAGAGCCAACAAAGTACAGAACAGGGCAGGGCAAATGCTAGAAATCTGATACCTTTTGCAGAGGCTAAGATGTTATCCATCAGAAGTGGTAGAGGCCAATACAGTAAGGGAAATAAATCATACATGGGACAGGCATAAAGCTATCCTGGATCGGAGACAAGACCAAGGACTGATTAAGGTTTGGGGTCTTATGGCTGGTAGAGTAGAAGGCAAACTAGACTGGGCAAATGGCTTTCATCTGCAATACAAGTCTATAGATTAGATAGATAGATAGATAGATAGATAGATAGATAGATAGATAGATAGATAGATAGATAGAAGACAGATAGATAGATAGATAGATGATAGATAGATAGATAGATAGATAGATAGATAGATAGATAGATAGATAGATAGATGATAGATAGATAGATAGATAGATAGATAGATAGATAGATGATAGATAGATGATAGATAGATAGATAGATAGATAGATAGATGATAGATAGATAGATAGATAGATAGATAGATAGATAGATGATAGATAGATAGATAGATAGATAGATAGATAGATGATAGATAGATAGATAGATAGATAGATAGATAGATAGATAGATGATAGATAGATGATAGATAGATAGATAGACAGATAGATAGATAGATAGATAGATAGATAGATAGATAGATGATAGATAGATAGATGACAGATAGCTGTAAATGTGGCAGTTACTTTATTTATGTATGTCGCTTGCTCTATAAGAGTTAACACACCAGATTAGTTTACACCATTATTGTATTCTGTTCATGTATACCAGTTGGGTATACATAAGTGAAAAACTATTTCTTTGTTGTAGAAAGTCAATTAAACAGATGAATGATCACCTCTGCAAATCCTGCAGAGCCAAGAAATCATTTAGGAGCATTGGGTATTTACACAGCATTCCGCGATTCATGCTAATGTTCTCTGTAATCCCTCCAGCACGCTGGACGAAGGTCATCCTCAGATTGGCAATTAGAGAGAATAGTTTTTTTTCCAATGTTACGTCCTCTCCTAATTCATGTAGACATGAAACGAATAAACTTGTGGAATTATTGACTTCAAATGGGTATTAGGGGAAATCCCACAGTGCGCGTCTTTACTTTGTTTATGAAGAGGTTGACACAGAAGATTTTTATTTGTACGCAGAGACACGTAAGACTAAATAAACTGGAGTTATGATTGTTGTGAATGGTAATTAAACCGAGTTTATTTCTGAGTCACAACTTTTTCTTCTTTCAAATGTAGCAATAAAACAAATAGAACAACCATAATAAAATAAATTAAAACATGGATTCAAAGTGAAGCAAAATGTAAAAGTAAAAAAATCGATCCTACAGGATGTTTTCTCTGACTCACAAAAGTGGACAACCAACGACAAAATGTGTGGTATCATTTCTGGCATTAAAACAAACCATATCTCCATAAAGAGTAGAGAGTAGGAGAAAGAGAAAGATATAGCGGGGACTGGGACAGGGGTGGAGAGGGAGGAGAATGATAGTGAGAGTGCAAGAATGAACGAGAAGGTGAAATTATTTTTGGGAACATATCATTTTAATGATAGCAAAAACATTAATATTAATGATGGAAAAAGTTGATTCTGTGTTAAATATTTGTATGTCAACTACATACTGAAGTTACTGGATTCCCTAAATATCTCACAGCTCTACTTAGCCTTCATTTCCCCTTCCACCCCTATACAAAGCGGTTGGGGTTAACACCGTCCATGCACAGCACCAATCTCACTTGAAGAGAGAAAGCTCCAGAGCCCGGAAATTTCAAGATGTGTGAATGTGTATATAAGCTTTATATATATATATATAAAATAAAGTTAAAATATTTAAGGGCTTATAGTGAATATTCACCATTTTACAGTAAATATGATTCGTACCTCTTAAACGAAAATGATCATGAGATTCAAAGTTAAAGTTAAGTTAGCTTATATTTACAGAATTGTGATTTAAAATGCGTTTTATACATTTTTAAAATTCTCTGCACTAGTTTTTGGCATAAGCTGCCCATTAGGATAAAATGTTTAAGAACTGATGCAGCCTATATTTTATCGCAAATGCCAGCGTGTTTCGCCAATTGGAACCAACCCCATGCATTTACAGGAAAGAACAATCTTTTTTTATACAAATTATACTCTACATATCAATTTCTGATATTCAAAAAATCCTAAGCATAGAAAAAAAAACCCAGGCATGCTGACGCCAAAAAAAGGCTTCAAAGTTAGTTAAAATAATAGAAGAATTTAAAAGCAACATTGTTGCGAATTATAATGACTATTATTTATGTGGCGCTAATAAGAGAGTGTGTGACAGGGGTGTGACATCACACTTACACGAAGTTCTATGGCAAAAAGGAACAGTTCCTCCACTTTAGCATGTAAACAGAATGTGATCGCAGGATTGGGAAGGAAATGTGATATTGTCCCCATTTTTAGGGGTGGCAAAAGCCATTATGTTTTTTTATTATTTTATATATTTGCATTCTACTTACTTTGATCAAAAATAACTGCAGACGATACTTTTAAAACATGAAAAAAGAAAATTCACGGCAGCAGAAATATATTCAGAAGTAGATTTATTGTCGTTTATGCAAAATATACTTAAAAGGGAAAGCGAGAATGATAAAAGTAAGAACAGACAATCATTGTGGGCGCTTCCTTCAGTTGTAGCGAAACAAAGTGTTATAGTTTGAGAAGTAGAGTCCTTTTGGCTTAGTTTCTTTGCCCCGATGGAATGCCTACTGCGGTGGTTTGCCTGATATGGCAAAGAGTTAATCTCTTTGTTTTTACAGTGCAAGGATGGCGACGTTTGGAAAGTGTAATTGAGACACTGGCCATTGTATCCACACCCAGCTGACGAAACATTCAGATGTCAAAAGTTCACCAAGGGTTCTATCCCATGGACCTTACAGTTATCTCAGAGCTGGGCTGCTGGCGAGATGACTCTACTAGGCTCATAGAGATCTTCCTTCTGTAGTATTGCAAATAAAACTTTTTGAGATGCCATTTGATGAGGGCATCCCAATGAGGAAGCTACTGAGCTTGTCTGCTCTCAACTGAACACTGTTTCAAATGTTCACTTTTTATACTAAACTTACTTTAGGTGCTTAATATTAAATGAAATACCGAGCAAAAGCTTATATTCATTCTTTAGTAGGTGAAGGAATGAGATTTCATGCCTAAGGACCAAAAGCAGATAGGTAGTTCAAAAAGTTAAGACTTCGATACTGGCCTTTGATCTTCAAGACACACAGAATATTAAATGAGGATGATTGCCACATCTTCCGTTTCCCCCCATATTACATGCTCATAAGACATTGTACGGATCTATTCTGATTTATTTTTCTATGTTATCTTGATGTGATAAACAACTTCCATTGATTTAAGTGGAGGAAGAAGTTCTTGAACAAATACAGTATATAATACATGTCTTACGAAGAAGCCTTAAAAGCTTCTGCAACTTTCCATCTTTTCCTATTTGGCCCACTAAAAGGTCATAACTTGGACTAAAGACTCCATTTTCTCCAAAGCAAATGTTTTCGAGACAACGCTCACCGAAACGTATTTGAATCATTTATTTCCCTTTTTCATTAAGTTCACAGCTATGTGCTCCATGCTGCATTTTACATTCCCCGTCTAGGAATGACTTGTTCCTTTCCCAACATTTAGCTTGTTTCTTCAAAATGCACATGGATGAGTTCAACAAATATCCACGCTGTCTGCTCTTGAAAAATGTCTGTTTAGATTTCCATAAATGTATTTGTACTTGATTTCTCGCTCCATGTAATTGACTTCAGTACTAATTTCACATCGGGTTACTATGTATATATTACGCGCTTGTAAAGCGTGACCTAATGATGGGTGTGTGTGGTGGAACATACATGAGATCAGGTGATCAGGTCAAGAAAGTGTAGGGTGCCACTTGTTATGCTTAACCATTACACAGCACTGCGGAATATGATGGCGCTATGTAAATAATATTGCCGGACATA